>NC_141685.1:319111487-319711697 GCF_964263255.1 Lissotriton vulgaris
TAAGATTCTTGTGGTATTTCATGTTGTCAATTAAGGGGAAGAAGACGCGCTCTGGTATTGCATCAAAGAAAAAGAAAGACGCGCTTTAAAAATAACACGCATCTTTTGGTGCGCGATGCAAAGTGATTCGGTGCTCCGTTCTCGAAGTGCTCGGCAAGTTAGGGCGTGGCACGCAGCCATTCCCCGACGTCCTAGGGTGTGGCTAGACTATAAAAGCCACACCCAGGCTTCCAGAAGACGCTTGGTCTTCGGAGCATCAAGGAAGCAACACCTGCGTTCCAGAACTCGCGTACATCTTGGAAGGCCTGAGTCAGAGTCAGCTATCCTGCAGATCTCGCGTACATCGATGAAGGCCTGAGTCAGAGTCAGCCATCCATCAGGAATCATCGGACAGCTCAGCTCAAAAAGCTAAGTACATTTTTCTCGTCAAGGCGCCCAACGCTAGGATTCAAGAGACTTCGTTTGGACATTTGCAAATATTATTTAAAGGTTTTTTCCGGGATGTTCTTTTGTGAACCAAGTCAAAGACTATTTATAACTTGAATGTTTAGAATGTTTGAAAACTTAAAGGCTACATGTTAAAGCATATGTATAGATACTGTTTATCCTCACAGAATTTTCTAAAGGTTTCAGCCGGAATCTCGATGGTTTTAATAGTGAACTAAACTATTAATCTTTACGGAAAAAGTCGTGTATAAACCTATCAAACAGGGAAAGGAAGTGAGTAGTATTTCTTCAAGGGTATTTTACCAACAAAAAGAAAAGGTGTAAGGCAAGTGCAAATAAGTGTTGTTTCTTTCCATAGTGTTTACAAAACCTAATCTGGGGGCGGACAAGTCAACCACCTTCAACCAAGAAAATCTCAACCCTTGCACACACCACGACGACGACATCCTGGACGCGAAGCCTTATCGAGTAGTTCGCAGGTAGGAGACTGCTTCCACATAAGTCAAGGGAGAGTTAGAGGAGTAGAATTGGAGATTAAAGTAACTAGGGTTCTTGCTAAATATATTCTTGTATATATTTTCAGGTCGACTACTAGACATCAAGTAGCGTCAGATCCGGCCTCTCTCCCTGACTGCTACCCAACATCCTAGTGTTGATAAGAATCACAGGCTGAAAAGGTAGGGTTTTGGGGGATTGGTCCATAGCGTCTCTGCAAAACCGATCAAGCACCTTACAGGTAAGGTTGGTGTTCAGTTCAGGTAAGAGTGCTTGATCATATCTGACAGAAGACCAAGCCCACGGCAAAGTTTTGCCCAGACGCTATGGATGAATCTCCTCAAATCACGTTACAGGATTTAGCTACAGTATTATTAGAAATCAGGGCAGAAAATGTAGAATTAAGGAAGGATTTAACTGCTATTCAGAATAGAATTACTCCAAGTCCTCAGACTTGGACCTTTACTTCCGATAAAAAATCTTATATGAAACCACCAGTCTTTCAGCCAACTATGCATACTCTGTATAGTGGGGAAGCTAACTCTAATACGTCAGGTAATCCTCAAATTCAGGTGGTTACTCCAGTTTCTATACCATTAGCACCACCTGAGAGGTTTTATGGGGATTGTAACAAATTCACCATTTTCTTAAATCAGTGTCAGTTACATTTTGTCGCAAAACCTACAGCGTTTCCCGATGATTCTTCTAAGGTGGCATTCATCTTGTCCTATTTGGGCGGAGATGCTGCTTTATGGTCCGTTCCTTACGTAGAAAGGAATGATCCCATGTTAACTGATTTTAGAAGATTCAAAAGAGCAATGAAGAAATTGTTTGCAAAACATGTATTTGTGCAATCTGCAGATCATGAACTGTTAAACTTAAAGCAGGGGTCTTCAGATCTTCTGCATTATATTTCAATCTTTAACAGGCTGGTTATTGAAGCAGAGTGGCCTGAGGAGAAAAGAGTGTCGCTGTTTTATCGTGGGTTACGCGATGATTTAAAGGATATGATAACACAAATTTTAGATCCACCTACAGATTGCGAGGAATTTATAGATCTGGTTGTTAAATTAAATCACAGGATTTCAGAAAGGAAAGGTGAGAGGGGGAAAACAGATTTTAGAATGGTGGTCTTCAAAGAAAAAGGGAATGTACGAGCAGAGTCTTCTCCTTCCAAACTTGATCCAGTTGAACCAATGCAAATAGGCACCATTAGAGGACCCCTCACTAAGGATGAGAGAGAGAAGCGCCGAAAACTGAACCAATGCATGTATTGTGGGAAAACCGGGCATTTTATAAAAGATTGTCCCACACGTCCTGCAAGGCCTAAGTCCAAGATTTCTGAAGTTGCAGCTATGCAACAGTCGGAAAACTAGCTCTCTCGGTAGATACAGAGGTCAATCTACCGAGTCCATCTATCACTTTGGCCTCCTTAACTCCAACTGCCTCTCACTGCCACCTGAGTATGCGTATCCTTCTTCAGTCTCAACTGAATAAAGAACGGTCCTGGTCCATAGATGCCTTAATTGATTCCGGAGCAACTGGAAATTTCATTGACACTAAATTATTCCAGAAATTAGGTCTAGAACAAATAGTTAAAGATTTACCAGAAGTAGTTAGAGCTGTGGACGGAAAGGAACTCACGTCAGGACTCATACAATACCATACCGAAATTTTAAACATGACTTGTGCAGAAAAACACACAGAGGAAATAACTTTTGACATAATTGATGCACCTCAGTTCGGTTTGATACTGGGAATTCCATGGCTAGTTTTACATAATCCTTATATAGATTGGACTAACAGGAGCATATTATTCAAATCTGATTACTGTCATGCTAAGTGTTTCAAACAATACCCAGGTTCGGAATTGTTAATTCAAGGATATGACTTCCCAAAGAGATCCAAGAGTGTTCTAGTGGTTGCAGGGGTACCCGAAGAATATCAGGACTTACTGGATGTATTTGACAAGAAAAAGGCAGAGACATTGCCTCCTCATAGAGACTTTGATTGTCAAATAGATCTGGTCCCTGGGGCATCCTTGCCCTGTAGTCGTATTTACGCATTAACAGAGAAAGAAAATGAACATCTACGTAATTATTTGGATGAGTATTTGGCCAATGGGTTCATTCGGCATTCTAAGTCTCCGGTCTCTTCTCCTCTCTTCTTTATCCCAAAGAAGGGAGGAGAATTGCGCACCTGCATCGACTATCGAGCCATCAACAATGTGACGGTAAAGAATCGATATCCCTTACCTTTGATTCCGACCTTACTTGATCAGATTAAAGATGCCACCATTTATACGAAACTGGACCTGCGGGGCGCATATCATTTGGTGCGAGTTCGAGAGGGCGACGAATGGAAAACAGCCTTTAGAACTAAATTCGGTTTATATGAATATCAGGTAATGCCCTTCGGACTTTGCAATGCACCAGCAGCGTTCCAGTTTTTTATAAATGAGGTGCTCAGAGATTTTTTGGATATTTGCTGTATTGTATACATTGATGATATCCTAATTTATTCAAAAAACACATCTGAGCATGTAAAGCAAGTACGAGCCATTCTTCAACAGCTTTTACAAAACTCTTTGTTTGTCAAACTTGAAAAAAGTTTGTTCCATGTGACCACAGTGGACTTCCTGGGGTATATCCTTAGCCCGGCTGGAATTGAAATGGACCCAAAGAAAGTCAAAGCAATCATTGAATGGCCCAGTCCCTCTTCAGTAAAACAGATACAGAGTTTTCTGGGTTTTGCGAATTTCTATAGGCGATTCATTAAGGATTTTTCTCAAAAAGTTACGCCTATCACAAAATTGTTACGCAAGAACACAAAATTTGATTGGACTTCAGAAAGCGAACAAGCTTTTCAAGATCTAAAAGACCTATTTGTGACTGCCCCAGTGTTAAAACACCCTGACCCCTCTCAGCCGTTCATAGTAGAAGCTGATGCTTCACAATTTGCTATAGGAGGGATTTTGTCTCAGAGAAGCATTAAAACTGGACAACTACACCCCATTGCATACTATTCAAGGAAGTTAACCCCTCCTGAACAGAATTATGCAATTGCAGATCGAGAGTTATTGGCTATAAAAGCTGTGTTCAAAGAATGGCGGCACTACTTGCTAGGGGCTCGACATCCAGTGACCATATATACTGATCACAGAAATCTACAAACACTTAGATCCGCTAAAGCCTTGACTCCTCGCCAACTGCGTTGGACTTTGTTTTTTAATGATTATGATTTCATCATAACTTATCGACCAGGAAAAGAAAACAACAAAGCCGATGCCTTGTCTAGAATCGGTTTAAGTGATGACCTGAATCTTCAAAAGGAAAAACTACACCCTATAATTTCAGAAGATAGATTTCAGATTGGTCTTGTTAATTCTGACGTTTTACCTGATATTGAGAAAGCCTTACAAAGTCATACAAAAGTTGAATGGAATAAGCTTTTTCCTTTGTTGCAATGGAAAGATAATTTGTTGTTCATGAATGATCAAGTTTTTGTTCCCAATGCAAATTTACAAGAAAAAGTGATGCAAAATTACCATGATTCAATGCTGTCAATTCATCCAGGGGTTACCAAGATGTATGAACTCTTAAAGAGACATTTTTGGTGGCAGAACATGTTTAAGGACATTCAGAAATATGTGCAAACATGCACTGTCTGTAGCAGAAATAAGGCGGTTCATAAATCTCCATCTGGATTACTTGTACCTTTACCAATTCCTCCCCAGCCTTGGCATACGGTATCTTTAGATTTCATTGTAGAGTTGCCTCGCACCACTTCTGGGTTTACCACCATTCTTACTATAGTGGACCACTTTTCTAGATATGCTCATTTCATCCCTCTAAAAAGGCTTCCATCTGCCTTGGAGTTAGCACATATTTTTGTCACACAGATTGTTAGATTACACGGAATTCCATCGGTGGTATTATCAGATAGGGGTTCACAGTTTGTGTCACATTTTTGGCAAGGTTTAGGGAAAACACTAAAGATGGAAATGCGCATGTCATCCAGTTATCACCCGCAAACTGATGGACTGACTGAACGCACAAACCAGACGGTGGAACAGTTTCTACGCTGTTTACTAACCACACATGATCAGGAATGGTCTGATATTATTTGGGCCGCTGAATTTGCTTATAATAATTCAAACAATTCTTCTACTGGTGTGTCCCCCTTTTTCTGTGTCCATGGTTTTCATCCTAAAGATATGCTAGGTATAGATAAAAAGGTTCTTGATGATATACCAGCAGTCACTGATTTTGTAAATAATCTGGTCTCGATTCAACAAAAAGCTCAGCAGCAGCTAATACATGCAAAAGAAGTACAAAAGAAATTTGCTGATAAACATCGGTCAAAACAGCCCGATTATTCAGTAGGAGACGAAGTATGGCTAGCCACAAAAAATTTAAGATTAAAAACTCATAAAACATTTCGACCTCGATTCATAGGACCTTTTCCAATAGAAAAGATCGTTAACCCTGTCAGCATGAAATTGAAATTACCTGATTCTTATCGTATTCATCCAGTTTTTCACGTTTCACTACTGAAACCTTATGATCCTGACACTCGGAAGCTTATTCAGCCACCTGCAATCGAAGTAGAGGGTGATTTAGAATACGAGGTAAAGGCAGTTTTAGACTCCAAGAGAAGGAAAGGTAAATTGTTTTACTTAGTGGACTGGAAGGGCTATGGTCCAGAAGAGCGCTCTTGGGAGCCCCTAGAAAACTTAAAAAACTCTCCCAAAGTCCTAAAGACTTTCCATAATCGTTTCCCAGACAAACCGAAGCCGATTCCAATGGTATTAGGGGGGATTCTACGGGGAGGGTACTGTCATGACACTGTCTTTCCAAGCCCATGATGAGCTTAGAACACCCTTCATAAAAACCCACCCCTGTCCCGTGCAACCTGCACTCCTGTACCTAAAAGGAAGAAAGGGGGTTAGAATGTAAAGGAAACCAGTTGGTGTGAACTATGTTATTATGGTCGTCGATATGTCATTAGTAGAAATTCACTGATCATGTTTTTATGCTTAATTCAAGCTCTTGTACGTTTTTTCATGTTTGGTATATAAGATTCTTGTGGTATTTCATGTTGTCAATTAAGGGGAAGAAGACGCGCTCTGGTATTGCATCAAAGAAAAAGAAAGACGCGCTTTAAAAATAACACGCATCTTTTGGTGCGCGATGCAAAGTGATTCGGTGCTCCGTTCTCGAAGTGCTCGGCAAGTTAGGGCGTGGCACGCAGCCATTCCCCGACGTCCTAGGGTGTGGCTAGACTATAAAAGCCACACCCAGGCTTCCAGAAGACGCTTGGTCTTCGGAGCATCAAGGAAGCAACACCTGCGTTCCAGAACTCGCGTACATCTTGGAAGGCCTGAGTCAGAGTCAGCTATCCTGCAGATCTCGCGTACATCGATGAAGGCCTGAGTCAGAGTCAGCCATCCATCAGGAATCATCGGACAGCTCAGCTCAAAAAGCTAAGTACATTTTTCTCGTCAAGGCGCCCAACGCTAGGATTCAAGAGACTTCGTTTGGACATTTGCAAATATTATTTAAAGGTTTTTTCCGGGATGTTCTTTTGTGAACCAAGTCAAAGACTATTTATAACTTGAATGTTTAGAATGTTTGAAAACTTAAAGGCTACATGTTAAAGCATATGTATAGATACTGTTTATCCTCACAGAATTTTCTAAAGGTTTCAGCCGGAATCTCGATGGTTTTAATAGTGAACTAAACTATTAATCTTTACGGAAAAAGTCGTGTATAAACCTATCAAACAGGGAAAGGAAGTGAGTAGTATTTCTTCAAGGGTATTTTACCAACAAAAAGAAAAGGTGTAAGGCAAGTGCAAATAAGTGTTGTTTCTTTCCATAGTGTTTACAAAACCTAATCTGGGGGCGGACAAGTCAACCACCTTCAACCAAGAAAATCTCAACCCTTGCACACACCACGACGACGACATCCTGGACGCGAAGCCTTATCGAGTAGTTCGCAGGTAGGAGACTGCTTCCACATAAGTCAAGGGAGAGTTAGAGGAGTAGAATTGGAGATTAAAGTAACTAGGGTTCTTGCTAAATATATTCTTGTATATATTTTCAGGTCGACTACTAGACATCAAGTAGCGTCAGATCCGGCCTCTCTCCCTGACTGCTACCCAACATCCTAGTGTTGATAAGAATCACAGGCTGAAAAGGTAGGGTTTTGGGGGATTGGTCCATAGCGTCTCTGCAAAACCGATCAAGCACCTTACAGGTAAGGTTGGTGTTCAGTTCAGGTAAGAGTGCTTGATCATATCTGACAATACCTATGATTTGGCAACCAAAGGGTCCATGCCCAGCCATAGTTTCCATGTTCATTGTGCTATAGATTTGAAGCTGCACCTCACTGATGTGACCCAGGTAGGCCGAAACTGATCTGGAGATGCTTATGTTCCCGTCTGAAGGGGACTTGGTCTTCCAGTTAAGTCTGGACTGTTCCTATAGGAGCAGGGCCAGACTGAATAGCCTATGGATAGTCTCTATCCAGAGCCGTGCATTGAGTGAAAAATCATGCACTGGTATGTGGCCATGACTGATAGCCAGAGACTGAGATGAATTCAAGAATTCTTTCCATCACTTTGGTGTTTCTTGCAGTAGGCGCAACATTTGGAATCGAGCGAAATCTGCACCTGATTGTAAAAATTGGGCTAAGTTTCGATACAGTGCGAATTGCATGGAGATCGTTAATTTTGCATGGGTTATGTACTCCAGCATGTGCAAAGAATTGCAATACTAGAGAATATTGTGCACAAATAAGGTTGCGAAGATGGTTTGTGCACATTATACCTCATTGCACAGATGCAAAAGGAAGGGAGCTGCCTATTACAGTCCATGTCTATAATGAACAAAACAATATGGCACATCTGTCCTCATGCTCTCCTATTTTAACGGGGATTGCTGGAAACACCAGGATAACTTTCAAAGTGTCTCTTTAAACTTACGTGCATGCATCTCGATATCTAATTAATTCGTATGTAAAATGATACTTTATCGAAATGCTTCATTTTGGTATGAGTGTGTTCTTTATCATGTGTTAAAGTAGAATTCATTCCATAGCATGAATGTAAAAAAATACACATATTCATGGACATGCGATACTTAAAGACCTAAACGCAAATATGTTTATGAAAAGGGACTGGAGAATGAAAGTGAAGGAAGTCAGTGAAGATAGGAACACTGAGGATAAGCCAAGGCTCCTTGTTCACCACTGAATGTATTTATTTACTACCCCGAGGGGTTTCCCGGCGCAGGACAGATAGGGTGTCCTAGGACAAAGATTAAGGGGCATATTATCAAGGGATTTATCTCAGCTTTTTTGGCTTTAAAAGCCAAGAAAGCGGAGATAAAATTATCTCCCTATTACCTAGCTGTCACTAACACGAGTTAGCGACAGCTAGTAGGAGATAGCGACCATCTTGGGCCCCGCTTTGCATGTCAGAAAAATGTATCACTAATGACATGCAAAGTGGGCATGCCAAGATGTTAGCGACTGGAAACAGTCACTAACATCGCTATCTCCTATTCCCAACTTTTGGAGATATTCGCTGTAGGAAGGTGGATATCTGACTATGGTTACCCCCAAACTTTTTGCCTGGTGTTTAGCTGGTTTTTGACTTAGTTGGCCTGGGATCCTGCTATTCAGGACCCCAGGCTGATTGCTCTCTCCTTAAAATGGACTCCATGTACCTTAGGTGCATAACACAATTGGAATTAGTTCACCTTATAGGCCCCTGTAACAGTGTACCATAGGTACCCAGGGCATAGGTGCATCCAAGGCCTACCAGGGGCTGCAGCATGTATTGTGCCACCCCTGACCTGGCCTCCATATTTGACACAACTGGCTGATCACTCAGCTGGGGTAAGTCGGTGTAATCACCTCTTACTTAGGTATAGTATCCCTATGCCTGACCTTAAACTGGACACATATGTTCCTATCAGCCACTCCTATGGAAGGCCTCATCAATCCTGGAGGGAGAGTGCTTGGAAATATGTGAGATGGTGCTCTAGCATGAGCTGAGCCTGTCTGCAGCTGTCGGGTACCACTCCCTAAGCTGTTCCGGGATACTGTCATACCATATACTCTTAAGTGCATTATAATCCTCTCGGTTATATGCTATCTTTGGTTTGGCTTTATCAAAACATGTCGAGTAAGGTGTCATACGAATTGGAATACTATCCCCTCGACAGTTCTGTCGACGGGGATAGCATTCCACCCTTCTAGAGGGACACGACATGTGTGTAGCCTTAACCCCGGTTAAAGTTAACCAGAGCCTCAGCATCACAAAATGGATGCTGCCACCACAGACACAAGTCTGACCTCCTGCTGCTGGGAGTCCTTCCAGCGAGGGAGGCTTGGACAAAGGGTTTCCTGCCTTGGGAGGTGCGAGCACCACCCCAGACAGGGTTTTGTGTATTGGGTAGGACAGGGCTGAATAGATTGAGACATGCCCGGGGCACACAAGGTGTCCCCGTGCATAAGCCAGTCCAAACCGGTCCTGGGACTTTCCAGACCCAGGCCTGGCGAGGAGCTGGACAAAGGAAAGGGGGTGTAACCGCCCCCCTTCCTGGTTCCTCCCAGAGGAGGGACCTAGTAGGTGATCCACCCCTCAGATTGGGAATAAGAGTGGGAGCAGTGCCATTGCACAGCAGATCATCCTGAATCAACTTGAAATAAAGAAGAAGACTGGACTTCGACATTCTGCTGCTCAGAAGACTGAAGAGAATCTCCCTTGTGGCCTAGGAGTGGCCACCCTGTGAACACAGGCACCAACCAGCAACTCAACGTCTGCTTTGCCGCTGCCTCCCGCCGGAGCCCGAGCCCAGAGCCTGACAAGACCCACATTCTCAGACCTCTCACAGCCCGATCCACAGTCCCTGCAAAGAAGGGACCCGTGGAGGCACCGAGTGACGTGGGACCGGACCTCTTGAAAGACACCCGAAAAGCTGACTGCGCAGCAACCGAGGCATCCTCGACGTTGAGCTTTGGGGACTGAGAACCCCCACCACCGAGCAGCCCTTGCACTGAAGAAGAGCCCTCCAGCATCTCCACGATCTGCGTGGGGCCCTTTTGCATTGTACCACTCGACGTGCCATCCGGGCCACTAGCCACGTGGTCAGCGGCCATCTTGGCAATGAAACCGACAAACTACACAGCGGGTCTGGTTGCACCAGACTTGCCCAAGCTCCTGTGAAAAGGAGCACTCGCTCTGACCTTGCTGGTCCGAGTGTTAAGCATCTTTCGATTCCTGCGTGGCTTGCATTAGCCAAGGCCTGTTTGCTTTGATCAGGTCGCCAACACCGCCAACAGCGAGAAGCCTGCGTGGGACAGCTTGTGACCGACTCCTGGATGTCCTCAACCCCCGGTGTCCACGTGGCTGCAGAGAGAAGCTACACCTCAACGCCCGTTTGCACCCGACATCGCCTGGTTCCAATCTGGTTCCACGGTAGTCACTGGCTAGTGACTTTGAACATTGTCCCCTCTGCTTTCAGGTCTTCACATCTTCAGATCCACCCTTGGATCCACCGGAACTCTTCACATCGAGCCGCCTGCAGCATCTTCAGCTCCAAGCACCATCGATCAGCGTGACGAAACCCGACACTACTTCGACCCTGTGCACCCGCTTCCTGTGGGTGAGGTAACTCAGCTCCGCCGGTGTCCCTACACTGGTACACATCTCAAGGGCCTGTGTCTTAAGTTTCAGCGTTCTAGGTCACTCGGAAGGTTCCGAACTAACTAACTTTGTACTTTTTACGCACCATAGACTTTACATTGGTGAGTGCGTGCACTTTAAACACTGCACCCGAGTCCTGCGGGCCTTTCCCGACTTAGTCACTGCTAGTCTCGAATAGCTCCAGCGATTCCCAAGGCCCCAGGCCTGTTTCCTTTCCGATTGGTATCTCTTATACCATTTTTTTAGTATATGGTTTAGGTGGCCCCTAGGGCTCATCCATATTGTGCAACTTTTGTGTATTTTAAACTGTCTTGTGATTTAACGCTTGTGCTTCTGTGCTCATAAAGAGTCCAGGGGATGTTATAGTTAATAAATCAATATATATTTTCAATATATATCTGTGTGGTGTCCCTTTCATGTGGTATTCAAGGGGGTTGTGTGTGGTATTACAGCTGGCTTCACATGCCTTTCAGAGTTTAGCCTAAGACTGCTTTGTCCACGTTACCACTAGGATAACTGGTCTACAAGGTTGAATTACAACCAATCATCATAAGGGTTGCTTGGCATGGTACAAAGTGATCACTAGAATTAGTGAGCATTATATACCAGGCCAACTTCTCACATTGGTGGCAGCGGTGGGATCTGAGCTTGCTGTTGTTTTACCATTACAATCTTTGAGATTATCATTTGAAAGATCATACAGGTACCTGCTAGGTACATATAAAACAAGACTAGTATACTTAAGTTCTACTGAACTTAGTTGTTGTAGAGGAAAGGGATTAGCACACCCTGACTACAACTACTAGATAGGTTTAGTAGGTAAACACCAGTGTAGGTAGATTGCAACACATCCACCCACACTAGAGCAATGTCTGGAGCAGAGGGTTCCACTGGGAACATCCCTGTTGAGAGTGACCCTCCCAGGGCACCATCCAAATTTGCTATTTTTTCCTTTAAGGAATTAAGACAGCTTTGTGTCTTAAGGGGTCTGAAGACAGGGCCTTCCCCTACTACAGACCACCTTAGAGAGATCTTGGACCAGTCTGAGACTCTAAAGACCTCTAAGGCAGAACCCACAGGGAATGCTGAAGGAGGCCATCCTTCTGAGGATGACACTGCAGAAGCCCCTGTCCCTATAGTCCTGGTAGATGAGGAAGCCCCCATCACTGGAGCTCCTCAGGTAGATGAGGAGGAGGAAGAGGAAGAAGAGACAGAAGGGGGGAGCAGTGATTCTGATGATGACAGAAATAGTCAGGTACTGGTCAGTAGACTGAACCAGACTAACTTAAGCCTATTTGGGACTGAATCTGGGAACAACCCATTCAGACCCCCAGGTGGACTTAACCAGAAGCCTAGGAGGAGAAGGACTCACTCAGGTGACTCTAACCACTCCCATGCTTCTAGAGGTTCTCATGGTCACTCCAGAAGGGAGATGACTAGCCCTCAGAGAAGGGAACATGAGGCCAAAATGAGAGAGGCTGAATTGAGGATCCAGAGACAAGAATTAGAAGTTGCCCTGCCCCAAGAGAAACTTGCTAGAGCAAGACAGCCTAGAGAGAGTGGATTAGGATCCACTGGTGGCAGCACTATCCAGAAGGATAAAGACAGGTCCTTTGATACAAGAAACCTGAGTAAGATTGTGCCCCCCTACAAAGCTGGGGATGATATCCACAAATGGATGACTGCACTTGAGAGAGCCTGCATGGTACAGCAGATCCCTCAGGAGCAGTGGGCAGCAATCTTGTGGCTCTCCTTTGAAGGTAGAGGCCGAGACAGACTCCTCACAGTTAGTGATGGGGATTCTAGAAACTACCTGGTCCTGAAGAGTGCTCTGATTGATGGGTTGGGCTTAACCACTGAACAGTACAGGTTAATGTTCAGAGACACCCAGAAGCCACAGACTCAGGACTGGTCTGAATTTGTTGAATGTGCCACTAAGGCTCTGGAGGGCTGGTTGCTGGGAAGTAAGGTTACTGACTATACAGGATTGTATAATTTAATTATGAGAGAGCAAATCTTAAGTAATTGTCAAAATCAGCTTCTACATCAGCACCTGGTTGACTCTGATCTGACCTCCCCACAAGAATTGGGTAGGAGGGCAGACAAATGGGTCAGAACCAGGATTAGGCCTAAGAACCAGGGTGGTGACCAAAAGAAAGAGACTACCAAGCCTCAAGAGAAGGGTGGGGATAAAAGTAAGGAAAAGACTTCCCCAGGGCCCCAAAACTCCAAGAATGGGGGTGGGTCCCAAGACACTTCTTCAACCCAGAAAAAGCCTTATTGTCATGCCTGTAAACCGGTTGGGCATTACAAACAGACAGCTGTTGTCCCAAGAATGGCAATAAAGAGAATATACCTCCAGGTAAGGCTCCAACACCTCCTGTCACTGTTAGCAGTGGTCCCCCAGGTGGTGGGAGCACCCCCAAGAATTTGGGTGGGTTTACTTTTGGAGGACAGGTGGACTCTGGCCTATCCAGGTCCCCTAACTCAGATACTCTTGTCTATGAGACTGGCATGGGGTTTGCCAATTTCACTGCTTGCCCAAACACTTTGAGCAAGTATAGACAGGAGCCCCTCATCAATGGTTTGAAAGTTGAGGCCTTCAGAGACACAGGGGCTAGCATCACCATGGTAGCGGAATGTCTAGTCCCCTCAAGGCAACTTTTACCTGATTCCAGATATCAGGTGACAAACATTGATGGCATAGAAACCAATCATCCCATGGCAGTAGTCAATCTTAGCTGGGGAGGTGTCACTGGCCCAAATAGAGTGGCAGTGTCAGCAAACTTGCCTGTAGATTGCCTACTGGGTAATGATTTGGAAATCTCAGCCTGGGCTGAGGTTGAACAGCAAACCCATTCTAGAATGGTAAATCTCCATGGAAAGGTTAGTGGGGCTGTGATGGCTACAGCCCCAATCCAAGATGTCCTTCCTGAAAAGGTTGAGAGGGCTGAGCAAACCTCAGCCCCATCTTTAACTAACTTCCCTCCTGAAAAGAGTAGCAGGGCTGTGATGGTAACAGCCCATACCCAAACTGAGTCTCCTCCTGAAAAGGTTGGTGGGGCTGTGATGGCCACAGCCCAAACTCAAACTGATACATGGGTAGTGAAGCCTGAAATGATGGATCACTCAACCCAAACAGAGAGCATTGAGGAGGAAGAGAAACCTCCCTCCCACCAGACTTTAGGAAAAGATCAGCCTCCTCAGGGAACTGATCTTACCCCTGATGAAGGAACTGTCCCAGAGGTTGTTAGGCCTGGTCTGACAGAGCCTCTGATGGCAGTGGACCCTTCTCAGGTGGGACCCAGTCTGGAGCAGGTAACCTGCCCCTCTCTACCTTGCCTTACTCAGCCCAGGACTGCAGAGGACAAGAAGGACAGTGAGACCCAAAGGGCCCCCTGTCAAATAAAGCACCCCCATCAACAGATTAGGGGCACCGAAACTAGTAGCCCTAGTGAGGTGCAAACTTTAAAAACGCCTGAGGGATACCCCTTAAAAGTAGTTAGGGACCTCCCCCAGATGGATATTGTTGGGCACAGCCAAACCTGGGACCCTAAGGGCCCAAACATGAACTGTCCCTCCAGTAAGGCAAACAGAGGGACCCAGCCTCCAGCTTTAGGTAGCCAGAGGTTGACCCTGAGAGCACAGTGCAACTCAGTCAGAGAAAGAAAGGCACACATGGTGGAGAGTGATTGGAGGAAGCTGAGCCCTACAGAGGAAACTGACTTCAGTACTCCATCTCAACACCAGCCTTTGACTTTGCAAAGACACATCACAGGTAGAGATTCCCTATGGTGGAGACCCTCAGATACCCTTAGGGTGAGGGATTGCTTAGTGGACCATGAGACAGGGGGTTACCAAGCCAGAGCTGGTACTTCCTTATATGGCCACTTAGGCAATATAGGCTTACCTGGTCAAGGATAGCCTTATCTCCTTTCGTTTGGGGGGGGGGGGGGGGTTATGTAGGAAGGTGGATATCTGACTATGGTTACCCCCAAACTTTTTGCCTGGTGTTTAGCTGGTTTTTGACTTAGTTGGCCTGGGATCCTGCTATTCAGGGCCCCAGGCTGATTGCTCTCTCCTTAAAATGGACTCCATGTACCTTAGGTGCATAACACAATTGGAATTAGTTCACCTTATAGGCCCCTGTAACAGTGTTCCATAGGTACCCAGGGCATAGGTGCATCCAAGGCCTACCAGGGGCTGCAGCATGTATTGTGCCACCCCTGGCCTGGCCTCCATATTTGACACAACTGGCTGATCACTCAGCTGGGGTAAGTCGGTGTAATCACCTCTTACTTAGGTATAGTATCCCTATGCCTGACCTTAAACTGGACACATATGTTCCTATCAGCCACTCCTATGGAAGGCCTCATCAATCCTGGAGGCAGAGTGCTTGGAAATATGTGAGATGGTGCTCTAGCATGAGCTGAGCCTGTCTGCAGCTGTCGGGAACCACTCCCTAAGCTGTTCCGGGATACTGCCATACCATATACTCTTAAGTGCATTATAATCCTTGCGGTTATATGCTATCTTTGGTTTGGCTTTATCAAAACATGTCGAGTAAGGTGTCATACGAATTGGAATACTATCCCCTCGACAGTTCTGTCCACGGGGATAGCATTCCACCCTTCTAGAGGGACACGACATGTGTGTAGCCTTAACCCCAGTTAAAGTTAACCAGAGCCTCAGCATCACAAAATGGATGCTGCCACCACAGACACAAGTCTGACCTCCTGCTGCTGGGAGTCCTTCCAGCGAGGGAGGCTTGGACAAAGGGTTTCCTGCCTTGGGAGGTGCGAGCACCACCCCAGACAGGGTTTTGTGTATTGGGTAGGACAGGGCTGAATAGATTGAGACATGCCCGGGGCACACAAGGTGTCCCCGTGCATAAGCCAGTCTAAACCGGTCCTGGGACTTTCCAGACCCAGGCCTGGCGAGGAGCTGGACAAAGGAAAGGGGGTGTAACCGCCCCCCTTCCTGGTTCCTCCCAGAGGAGGGACCTAGTAGGTGATCCACCCCTCAGATTGGGAATAAGAGTGGGAGCAGTGCCATTGCACAGCAGATCATCCTGAATCAACTTGAAATAAAGAAGAAGACTGGACTTCGACATTCTGCTGCTCAGAAGACTGAAGAGAATCTCCCTTGTGGCCGAGGAGTGGCCACCCTGTGAACACAGGCACCAACCAGCAACTCGACATCTGCTTTGCCGCCGCCTCCCGCCGGAGCCCGAGCCCAGAGCCTGACAAGACCCAGATTCCCAGACCTCTCACAGCCCGATCCACAGTCCCTGCAAAGAAGGGACCCGTGGAGGCACCGAGTGACTTGGGACCGGACCTCTTGAAAGACACCCAAAAAGCTGACTGCGCAGCAACCGAGGCATCCTCAATGTTGTGCTTTGGGGACTGAGAACCCCCACCACCGAGCAGCCCTTGCACCGAAGAAGAGCCCTCCAGCATCTCCACGATCTGCGTGGGGCCCTTTTGCATTGTGCCACTTGACGCGCCATCCTGGCCACTAGCCACGTGGTCAGCGGCCATCTTGGCAACGAAACCGACAAACTACACAACGGGTCTGGTTGCTCCAGACTTGCCCAAGCTCCTGTGAAAAGGAGCACTCGCTCTGACCTTGCTGGTCCGAGTGTTAAGCATCTTTTGATTCCTGCGTGGCTTGCATTAGCCAAGGCCTGTTTTCTCCGATCAGGTCGCCGACACCGCCAACAGCGAGAAGCCTGCGTGGGACAGCTTGTGACCGACTCCTGGATGTCCTCGACCCCCGGTGTCCACGTGGCTGCAGAGAGAAGCTACACCTCAACGCCCGTTTGCACCCGACATTGCCTGGTTCCAATCTGGTTCCACGGTAGTCACTGGCTAGTGACTTTGAACATTGTCCCCTCTGCTTTCAGGTCTTCACATCTTCAGATCCACCCTTGGATCCACCGGAACTCTTCACATCGAGCCACCTGCAGCATCTTCAGCTCCAAGCACCATCGATCAGCGTGGCGAAACCCGACACTACTTCGACCCTGTGCACCCGCTTCCTGTGGGTGAGGTAACTGAGCTCCGCCGGTGTCCCTACACTGGTACACATCTCAAGGGCATGTGTCTTAAGTTTCAGCGTTCTAGGTCACTCGGAAGGTTCCGAACTAACTAACTTTGTACTTTTTACGCACCATAGACTTTACATTGGTGAGTGCGTGCACTTTAAACACTGCACCCGAGTCCCGCTGGCCTTTCCCGACTTAGTCACTGCTAGTCTCGAATAGCTCCAGCGATTCCCAAGGCCCTAGGCCTGTTTCCTTTCCGATTGGTATCTCTTATACCATTTTTTTAGTATATGGTTTAGGTGGCCCCTAGGGCTCATCCATATTGTGCAACTTTTGTGTATTTTAAACTGTCTTGTGATTTAACGCTTGTGCTTCTGTGCTCATAAAGAGTCCAGGGGATTTTATAGTTAATAAATCAATATATATTTTCAATATATATCTGTGTGGTGTCCCTTTCATGTGGTATTCAAGGGGGTTGTGTGTGGTATTACAGCTGGCTTCACATGCCTTTCAGAGTTTACCCTAAGACTGCTTTGTCCACGTTACCACTAGGATAACTGGTCTACAAGGTTGAATTACAACCAATCATGAGAAAGGATGCTTTATTTAGATATATAAAAAACATATCTTTAAAAGATTCTTCAAGCGCATTAATACAGTCTTATAACTTAAAAGAGATTAATAAGAACAAGATAAAATGGGACCTGCTTAACAGTGCTTACAGCAACGTGTCAGTTTAGTGATTAGCACTCCCAGAAAAAGCAGATGAAATTAACTACATATTATTCTGCACAATGGTCCAATTTTTCTAAAAGACTATAAGCATGCTGAACAAATTTGGCCAATTTTATGTTTAAAACAGTGTTCTCTATGGACAGAGCAGCAATAATTGCGTGTCTACAAGTCCGAACTCCCAGTCTGTTCCATTCCGGCCTAAGTAGGCGTCTGCGTTGGAGGATAAAACAAGGGCATATACAAAGCACGTGCAAAAAAGTTTCGTTTGCTGATCCGCACCCTCTGCACGTTTGCTCAGCCCTTTTTTGCCGCCAAACAGGGAGGTTTTGAAGGAAGCGCCAGTCTCCCAGTCTTAGGGCGATCAAACATCGCTTTAGATGATAGGGGAATGTTGTTGAAAGGTAAATTGCCGGGGATAGTCGTTTATAGCAGTTAATTACTGCCCAAGCATGACTGCGTTTCGCAAGGAGAGCTTTGTCCATGTTCAGGGATTTCCATCTTGTAGCTTTTTTGATTGTATTTTTGAAGGCAGTCTGGCTTGGATTAAGGGCCCACAGATCCGCAGCAGACATTTGTTGTATATAGTCATTTAGGAGGCGGCCGAATGTTCCCCCCGGATTGCTCATACTGATTTCGTTCCAGACCAAGAGTTCCAGAGTACCAGCTTCTGCCTGTCTTAGTTTGTGGATCAGGTTAAGATATGAGCCAGCATTAGAGGATTCATAGTTAGTTAAGCCCAGCTCTAATCTGACCTGTGCTGGCGAGGAGGAACTCGGCAAATGAAGCAATTTCTTATAGAGCTTAGTTGTCAGTTTATTTAAGGAATTATTCATTTTTCCCTTAAAGATCTCTATGCCATACGAAAGTGTGGGCCCGATCTTTGCTCTGAGCACTTCCAATAGGGGCAAAACCGTGGGGCCTGAGAGTCTCCTCGAGAGCTTAGCCAAGGATATCATTAGCGCTGTAGCCTTGGCTGCAATCACAGTGCTCTGTTTGGTGAAACTGCCCCTGGAGTCCAAATGGACCCCCAAGTATTTGTATGATTTGCCGATAGAGATGGTTTCTTTGTTTACTGACCAGCCTCCACCGCTATAGCATTTTTTTGCCAAACGGAACAACCATAGTTTTTTTCATATTAATTTCTAACTGGTTGTTAACCGTATATTGCGTTAAGGCGTCCAGGAGTCTCTGTAGCCCCACTCTAGTGAGACTGAACAGTGCCAAGTCGTCGGCATATAAGAGATTGCATAATGCCGTGCCTCCTACTTTTGGTGGATGGCTAATAACTTTCTCTAGGGAGCTTGATAGGTCCGCAATAAATAGATTGAAGAGAAGGGGAGCCAGCACGCATCCCTGTTTGACACCACGAAAGGTCCAGATTTTCCGGGAGAGGTGCGCGCCAGACCCTAACTTCACTCGAACCCATGTGTTGGTATACAGCAAGATTATGGGATTCAGGATATTATCTGGGATTCCCCACTGTTTCAGTTTTTGCCACAGAACAGCCCTAGGCACCCTGTCAAATGCTGCCTTGAAATCGACAAAGCAACAAAAAAGCATCCTGGAATTTGTATGGGCTTTGTCAATGATGGTGGAGATTGCCAATAAGTTTGTCATTGTTCCTGATTTGGCAACGAACCCTGTCTGATTTAAAGGAATCAGATTTTTATCCTTTGCCCATTGTCTGAGATCCTCCAAAATGAGACCTGCAAAGTGCTTTGCCTCTATGTCCAACAAGGCAATTAATCTGTAGTTGCTCGGGTTGCCTCGTGCTCCGGCTTTAAAGATGGGGTGGATAATAGCACCCCTCCAGGAGTCCGGAATGATTTGGTGGCTCAGGGTATAGTTAAAGAGATTTAATAGCACCTTGGACCAGAAAGGGGCGTCGGATTTGAATAGCCTCTGCGGCAGGCCATTCGGGCCTGGTGCTCCGTCTTGTCTCCCTTTCGTCAGTGCTTTGGCTACTCTTTCTACAGACAATTCCTCAAATGAGGAAGGCCCCTGCGTTTGATTGGGTAAAAGGTTCGATGTTATGCCCGAGCCAATGTCAGAGGCCCATATTAATCCAGATCGGTCAGGGTTATCTTGTGCCTGGAAATGCTCTGTTAAGTAGGAGATCCAGTCTGCTTCCTGGATATTCGCTGATCCAAGGGATGTTGTATTTCGACCGATGTTGTTGACAAGTGACCAAAATGTCTTTGAGTTCTGTTGTTTGCTTTCCCATACCAGTTTAACCCAGAATCGAGATTCTTGGTCCTTTCTCTCTTGGGTAACTGCCTTCCTGAATGCCTTTTGGGCTTGACGGTATATATCAAAGAAGCTGCTGTTCCCTGGGAATTTTAAAAGCAACCTCAGTGCATTGTTTCTTGTTCTTTTTAATGTTTTTATCATGGGGAGTGCTGTTGCTCCTAGTGGTGGTGTACGATTTGGGCCCTGCCTTGTCGCTGGGTAAATTCTGATCAAATGTGCGCATAACTGCGACCATATTGCTGTTGGAGAGGCCATTTGGTCTACCGCACACATGATGAAATCCTTACTTGTTTTTAGAATACCTTGACAGTTGGACTCACTCCATTTCAGGCGTTTTAGATTATCGGAATATATTCCTTTGTATGTAGATGGTGCCTTTTTATGGAGAGCTAAATTTGTAGCAAAAGAAACTACCAATGGCCTATGGTCGCTTTCGGGCCTTGGCAGGACGGAAAAGCTAACCAAATTGGACAGAAATTCCGAATTACAAATAGTGAAGTCCAGATAGGATTTTGTTCTTCCATTTGACCAAGTCCAGTTTGGGGGGGAATCGCTTGCTGATCTTCCATTCACCACCAAATACCCAGCGTTGTAAAGTCTCAACACGGTGACCTCGCCTAAAATATTGAAAGCTTGCGTGGGGGGTTTGGATTGGGGGACAGCCTCAATTATACTGGTCTGGTTGGGTCCTTCTGAGTCTGCTGTATTCCCCTGGAAAAGGTTTGTGTTGAAGTCCCCTGTGATGATGCGGTCCGAGTTGGGATATTCTGTGGCTATATCGTTCATTGTTTCACAGAATCTGGCCAGGTGGTCTTTTTTTGTGCGGGTGTGGGGATTAATATACACATTTATAAGTAATAGCAATCGCCGTCTGCTCCGTAGATTGATTTTAACCCCCAGTAGCCAGTCTTCATTCAGGTTAAGTTGACTGAATTCACCTTTTAGATTGTTGGATATGTATGTAGAGAGCCCACCTTTAGGGTGGCCAAAACGGCTGTCCCTCACTGCCTGTTTCCGATATTCAATGAATCCTTCAATGGGGCGGCCCTCAAGTTCCCATGTTTCCTGCAGGGCAATTGCCACATGTTCCCCCAGGAAAGACATAGTGTCTTCATTTGCAAATTTTTGGTGTAGGCCGCTGATGTTCCATGAGCACAGTGAGAAAAGTGGCTCCCCCTTGCTGCTGACCACACTTTGATGTTGTATCCCTAATGGAGGGATGGGTTTTAATAAATTATATGTTTTTGCTGGTGGACCTATCACAGATGGTCAGTTTCTGCTTTTTGTGGCCAATGCTGCAGGCAGCCATCCCCAGGCATAGTCTGGTTCATAGTTTCTCGCCACTGTTTCAGGGTATTTAAGTTCTATGTCCGGCCCTGAGGCATTTTTTAGAACAGAGAACGGCCTCCCATACAACCAATCATCATAAGGGTTGCTTGGCATGGTACAAAGTGATCACTAGAATTAGTGAGCATTATATACCAGGCCAACTTCTCACATTCGCGCTAAGCGCGAATATCTCCAAAAGTTAACACCTGCCCAGGAGCAGTTCTTAGCCATGTTATCCAATGGGAGGTGGATAACATGGCTAAGAGCATTAGCTCGGTAATGCCTGAATATCGCTGATTTTTCAGCGATATTCATGCATTATTGCCGATTTTTATCGCATTTGCGATAAACCTTGGTAGTACCAAGGTTTATCTGTGATAAAAATTGCCGCAGCTCGGCGATAATTTTTTCTCGCTAACCAAGCAATAGCGATAATTATCGCTATTGCTTGGTAATATGGCTCTAAATTAGCGAAGTCTTCAGATTTTTGCGAAAAATAAGTGATGAAGTGCAATTTCTAAGATCAACAGACAGAGAATTCCATAATTTTTGACCAAGGTAGGCAAAAGAGCGGCCCTTCATAGGGGTTAGACCAGTGGCGTAACGAAAGTGGAGGAGAGGGGCCCTGCTGGTAATACACGGAGGGGCCCCAGCTATTGGGCCTGAGTACTGTGCTGAGGGGTCCCCTGCAACTCTCCCACCCACCCGTATCGCGTGGGCTGCGGGGCCTGTGTTAGTACGCCCCTGGGTTAGACAGAATCTTGGAACAGAAAACGAAGATTGGCTGAATCGCGAACAGTGTTTCCTATAGAACCTGAGCAGATTAAAACATCAAACAAATCAACAGAACTCTAAAAAGTCCACTGACTTCCATGATAATGGCAGAGATCATTCTTGATGGAAACGAAAAGCCGTGTATCTGGTCTCTCCATGATTTTCCCCTCCCCAATCCCCCCTGTAGGTGGTGCCAGTCAGGTGCTTCCACATGTAGAGTGTGACCAGTCATGCTGACTCCTTTTCGAAACAATCCTGGTGGCCAGCATGTCTGCAGAAGGGGCACAATTCTGCCCGATGATGAAATCCCAGCGTTCAGATCATGCTCGTGAAATGTTGGCTTTGCATGCAATTAAACGGTGGCCCAAGTGGGTGGATCTGCAACTGGTTTCTGCCCATTCCACCAGTTCGGACTTGGAACATTAGCAGCTATAGAATGGGCAGTTTTCTATGAAGCTCAATGGGAGGAGTATTGTGGCAACCCACCCGCGCTAATATGGTGGTGTATTTCAGTAAAATAGCAGCCCATCTATTCCACAGGCACTTGTGTGCCGAACAGAGCACAACACACCCCCATCACTCATTGAAAGAGGCCCCGAGGTCTGTGTGACCAGGCCTGGCTCTACTACCACCCTTCCAAAAGTGCGGTGCATCATATTAATGCTCGCAGTCATGGGACCAGGGCACATCGCAGAATCCAAAGAGAAAACCCAATCAGACAAAAATGGCCTTTGCATTCGATTTGTTTTCGTTTTTTGTTCATATTTCTTAGTAATGAGCATCTCATCGAAATCAAAGCTAGAGCTTGCGTTTGTTTTTAACCACGCATGTGCGCTATAACTTAGTCCAGCATTTTAGTGACATGATATGCAAGCCCCTTGAAAGCATAAAAATGTTTCTACACCATTTCGTGGAAAGAGATCGTCGCTGTGCGTTTTTTCTCTTCCCACCTCGAGGGAGGAAAGGCTAGTCTTTGCATTTCCTGTCTCGTGCTCCTATTTGTCCTGGCTGCTGTTGTTGCCATAAGCTATTAAATCGCCTTCTCTGGGGGTGCCCCGTCCATCTGGTATGCACAACTGCCCTCAGACTCGATCAATGACTGCAAATTTACTTTATGACAAGTTGGACAAACCAGTGATGGATCAGAGGGGGCCCCTGAGCAGGCCAAGCCTCCTAAAGTCAAGGGCGCTCTGACACATTTGTTAAAGACCTCATTGACCTCCGACCCCGGCCTTGCTCTGCTATTGATTTTCGGGGCCTAAGTTCAATTGGAGTGAAAGTAAAAATCACACGGAACAGCACTCTAGCCGCAAAGGTGGGGATTTCATAAAGAGAACAGATCGATGGTGAATGATTTAGCAGAGAAAATCCTGCAAGCTTGTCATGGAAGTTTAAGCACTAACCAGATACTGTATATGTATTCAGGAGCCTTTCAAGAGAGAGCAGACCTCTTCTTCAGCAGACTGTGAAGGGGTCAAATATAGAGTTATCAAGCAGATACTGTCATTGTAAAAATAGAGGCATGCTGAGCTGATCCTTGCTGACTGAAACTTGCTTAACATTTTAAGTGTATTAGCCAGTGTAGAATTACATATGTATATATATATATATATATATATATATATATATATATATATATATATATATATATATATATATATATATATATATATATATATATATATATATATATATATATATATATATATATATATATATATTATCGCTCTCTCTCTCACTCTCTCTCTCTTTACTGTCGAAGATAGGCCCTCACGGCAGATATTTTTGGCTCATCCGCTTTTATTGCAGCAAAACATAACGCATCTCAGCATCTGCCTTCATCAGATGTTTTACTTGTGCGCCAAAACCCGGCATTTTTTATATACGTTTTGGTCAACAGCCATACTTTGCGATGTACTCGGGCATGGAAAGTAAGAGTGGACTTAAAAATCTCCGCCATATTGGAGTGGTTATGATCTAGACATACAGATAATAACACATTACTTCATATATTTACACAATTAATTTACAATTGTCATATATACATATTTACACTGCATTTAGCAGATGCATGACTGAACGTGTCTTACTGAATACATGGGTTAGTGACTAAACTGTGTGAAACTCTGTATTAGTCTGTCAGTTGGTGTGTAAGCGGCTGCATGGGTTGGTGAGTAGCTACATGACTGTCTATATGGGTTATTGATTTGTTGTCTGAGTATCTGTATGGGTGGCTGAATGTCGGTGTGGGTCGGTGGGGGGGTGACTGCACAGATAGAGAGTGGGTGATTCACTGGTTGTATGGATTCAAAAGTGCATCTGGGAAGGGCTGTATGGGTGAGTTAGTGCGTGTATGGGTGTGTTGGTGTCTCAGTGGTATATGTGTGAGTCACTACATATGTTTTAAGACAGAATATGTGAGTTTTGGAGTTTATAAATGACTATACGTGAGAGTAAGTTATTTGAAGAGTGGGTGTATTAATGAGTGTCCGCTTTTATCAGTGATTGTATAAGACAGTAAGTATGTGTTAGTATCTGCATAAATAAGTGATGTGTTGTGTGTATAAATAACAGCTGGTGTGTATAACTGTATACATGAGTAAATGAGTATGTAGTTCATTCTTTGCATGACTGACTAGGTGTGTGAGTAACTCTGTGGATGAGTGGTAGAGTGTGACTGTATGTATAGGTGTATGAGTACATATTATAGTACTGTATTGATGAGTAACTGTATTTATAAGTCACTGTATGTGTGTATAGACCTAGGCAATAGTCGGTGGTATGTAGTATCTGGCATTGTTGTGTGTATGGTTTCAAAAATAGTAGTCTGTATTTTAGAGTGGGTGAATCAAAGTTTATATTAGAGCATCAGTATGTCCATCAGATTATCACGTGGATGTTGTCATCAGTGATGTCATCAGTGATGTCATTTGAGATGTAATCAGTGATGTCACTGACCATGTCATGAGTGATGTAATATGTGACGTCATCAGCAGTGCATTGCGGGCGCGCGAGTTATAGTTAGCTCAACTAACTATAACTGGCAAATTTCTCTGGCTTTATATGAGTCAAATGTCCAACTAAATATAACGTCCCTGAAACCTATGGTTTTTCAGTGAATTTGTAAGGTTTTTAAAATGCTAATTCCTAAATATAACGTCTGTAAAACACATGGTTTTTTCAGTGAATTTCAAAGGTTTTTTAATGTTAATTTCATCTTTTAATATTTATAAAACCTATATTTTTCTCTAATTGTTTTTTTATATTTTGCAACTCTATTATCCTTTTTTTAACTTAAAAAATGATGTAATGTTTTATATCTTCCGCCAAAAATATGTATATCATTTTTTTTTTTGTTGAGAAAACTACATTCCCGTGCCAGTAGTCTACCAAGCTCGATCATCACGCAAATCCTATCCACCACATTGAAATGATGCGCATTTCATAACAACATATACATATGAGGTCGCGCCAGCTGCTACTTTGGTATGCGACTGGTACTCACTACCAAGCCGCGCGTTATGTTATGTACATATGGGGTCGCGCCCGCTGCACGTTGCATATGCTACGAGTGCACGCTGCCACGCCCTGTGTTACGTCATAGACGTACAGTGTCGTGCCGCGTATGCCATTCCCTCATTTTTTTATCCCAAAACTATGTGTAAATAAATTTAAAGTGTATATGAGAACAAGTGATAACCAAAAATATTTTAAACATTTATATATTTCTAACTGTAATAAACGTATAATATAGTAAATATATTTTCTCAAAATCACGCTGGGTGCAGTCTCCTTGCGCGTTGGGTGCGCGATTGCCATGTGACCATAAAAAAAAGCATTTCATTAGTTCATAACATTTCCCATTGTAACAGTTGGAAAATGCCACCCATTTTAGTCAATCTCTGTACTGCATTTGATGAGACACACCTCTTCTGCTTAGAGAGCTTTATTCTAAACTGTTTGCTATGTACACATATCTTACACTACACACAACATGCAACCATCATCTTCATCAATATTCATGCTTTGTAAAGTAGCATTCCACCTGTGCTAGCCATACACCTAAAAGTTACATAACCAAAGTTTTCTCCACTACCAGAGGTAACATTGTTTCCTACGCTGTCCACAGCACAATGTAATGTTGTACGGCCCAGGGGCAGTATCATGCATAGATAATGAACACAATGACACAGATAGATAGTGGAAGTGGGTACGGGTACGGGCACGTGCGATCAACACCTTTTTATTACCAGGGTCACTTATCCAGTGATGTCTGTGCTGGATGTGTGTGGGGTGAGTGTAAAGCAGCCCTCAGGGAATGGTTGCTGCTAGCATCAACTACAAAAGTAATCATAGGATCACACACAGAGATTCAACATTAAAAGAATCGATAATTTTTGCTGCACTATGGTAGGGACAGTAGAAGTGAAATAATACAGAAAAAATTATATCATAAAAGAACCACAACTTGTGTTATACTGAGACACAATCAATAGATCTGAAATAATACACAAAAAGATTATATCATAAACGCTCCACCGCAAAGCAAAAAAAAAGCGTGTGCGGAGCCTGCAATGGTCCATATGCGTGGTGCGGACAGAGCGCACTAGAGCAATGTATTTTCCTACAGAACTGCGTAATCTACAATAGCGACTCAATCTGAATTGTGAACACTGCTGTCTGCAGTGTTAATTAAAGGCAGTACTCACACACACAACCATGAATACTTTTTTTCACTGCCTTGATGCGATGAGCCGGTTGCGATGCGAGAAGATGACACCCTTGATGCGTTGATGCGATGACGATGCGATGACGATGCGATGATGCCCCGGCAGCCTTACCACGACTCTGTACTTTGGAGCCACGGTGTCAGGATCTTAACTTACTCTTGACTCTCGGCTACAGCACAGGAACAGAGATGCTAGAACCCAAGCCCCTCTTGGCAATGCGGGTGGGTCTTTACACAGAACCCTCCATCATTACCTCAAGGGACGGGAGAATTGGATAAAATAACAAACAGAGAAGAGACTGGTCCTGCGTTGGCCTCCCTGGTCAGCTACTCTTGGTGCTACCTTGCAAATGGAAACCTAGAAATAATAACACATAATTATTATCCTAACCTCCTGGTCTTCATATAGTGTTCTAATCTGTTATTTTCTCTCACCCACCATTTTACGGTTGAACCTTAACTCCTCCTCTTATATGTGTTGTGAATCTGCTCTCCTCTAATAGTTGTCACTAGTGAAGGAAAAGAAGAATAAAAAATATTGATTATATATTTATATCTATCCCTCTAATGGTGCCTAACTGATTGGGGAATTGCTCTCTGTAAGTGCACTTACTTCACTATTAATGGAGAATGCTTCCTATTGGGGTTCTGGAATATTCTTGCATACTGTTGAGCTCCTCCTTGAATTTTAACCTTGTACTTCTCTTGCCTTAACAGGTTGGCTGAATTTATATACACTCCTACAATTCCTTGGTGAGTTTCTAATATATGTACATAGCATCTACTTTTCTAATGCTGAACTGCATGTGTCCATATTCATTTGTAATGCCTTTTTCTTTTGTTTCTTCACAGGTACTACCAAATGAATGCACTCCTCTTTTCCTTCAAAAAATGCATGGTAAGTTCAAGAGTTTCAACTCGTATCAAAAGTCTCTTATTTTTCTTCTGTCACTTAGCTCTTTAATGTCTGTGTTCCAGCGCTTAGCGACGTTCCTCAGGAACTGCCTCTTTGACCCTGCCTTGTCCGAGACCGTCAATTAGCTCTCCGCCTCCTCTTATCTCCGCTCGACGTCTTGACACCTCTCCTCAAACTAACACTCGATAACGGCTCCTCTCAATGCCGCTCTACGATGACTCGACAACCCGCGCTTGAATCGCGCGCCGGGTTCCGAAGCCTTGGGATGTATTTTCAGAGTTTACTGGGGGACATGAGATTACTCTAAGAAATGAATAACTTTTCTGACAGGATTTACTGATTGTTGTGTAACGAACTTCTCTTGCGGTAGTCTTTCAGTGAAGTGCGCATTTCTCCGGGCGCTCGCGCTGCACAATGGTTCACAGCAGCTAAGAGCCTGAGAGACTAGCGCGCCTACTTGGCCCCTACCATGGCCACAGCGGCGGCCATCTTGAGTCTCCAGGTCAGCAGCTTCTTCGACCAGGCATTACGTCCAGTGAGCAGTGTGGTTGGATTGTAGAGGATGGAACCCAGGGTTTGGGTCCTGACTGTACCCCTCAACAAGGTAGGTCCTCCCCTTCCTGGCTTGGTGGGAAATCGTTGATGAAAGGATCTAATTAATCTTGGAGCATTTATATTTTCCACTAGTTCCCAGGATCGCTCTTCTGGGCCGTAACCCTTCCAGTCTATTAAATAGTACAACTTCCCTCTCGATCTCTTGGAATCCAAAATTTCCTTCACAATGTACTCAGTTCCTGTTTCCAGCTGGATTGGTTTCGGGGGTAGTTGGCGTCTCAGGGTTGCAGGGGCCTTCTTTAACAATGAAACATGGAAAACTGGGTGTATCTTGAACATTGGTGGTAATTTCAGCCGATAAGGTACTGTATTGATTTGTTCTTCGACAGGATAAGGACCGATAAATCGAGGTTGAAACTTCCTGTTTCCCTTTAACCTCAAATTTCTGGTACTCAGCCAAACCTGGTCTCCATTAGTCAAGGATGGTTCCTTGCGTCTTTTCCGATCGGCGTATCTTTTATACTTTTCTTTGGCTACTCGTAGATTGTCTACAGCTTTTTGTTGAATTTGAAGCAGGTGCGACATCACTTCCTTGACTGCTGGGACTGCTGCTTCCATTTGTCGTATGGTAGCATTTGGGTGTCTTCCATAGTTCAAGAAAAAAGGGGAATAGCCTGTCAAACTGTTCTTCGCATTATTGTGTGCGAACTCTGCTGTCCACAGATATTCCGACCAGGTTCCTTCCTCTTTCAACAAAAACAATCGTAAATATTGCTCCAGTTCTTGGTTTACTCTTTCAGTCTGCCCATCTGTTTCTGGGTGGTAACTAGTGGAGAATCTGACTTCTGTTCCCAACCCTTCCATAAAGGCCCTCCAAAAATGGGACACGAATTGGGAACCCCTATCTGAGATGACAATCTTAGGAATCCCATGTAGTTTGACAATCTGGGAGCTGAAGTGGGCTGCTAACTGTTTGGCTGAAGGAACCCCTTTTAAGGCTGTAAAGTGGGCCATTTTTGAGAAGGCGTCCACCACCACCAGGATGGTGTCATACCCTTGACTAACAGGTAGATCCGTGATAAGATCTAATGTGACTGTGTGCCATGAATGGGGAGGTGTCGGTAGAGGTTGTAATAACCCCATAGGAGCTTGCTGTTCAGACTTCCCCTGCGCGCAAATCTCACAAGATTTAACATACTTCTATATATCTGTTGTCATTCTAGGCCACCAGTAATGTCTTTTAATTATCTCTGCGGTCTTAGCTTCTCCTTTGTGACCAGCTAATTTATCATCATGGCATTCATGCATGACTTGCTGCTGCAACTCTGTGGTTGGGAGATACAAGGCGTCTTGATGATAAGGCATTCGTTGAATGATTTTTCTATTAGCATCCTCCTCCACCCAACTCTGCATAGCCTCCGGGCTCATAGTGTCCAAGATCGATTCTGTAGTCGGATGGAGGTGATGGCTCTTATGATTTTGTCACTGGGAATGATTGGCTGAACTTCGGGAACGGTCTTCTGCAATTCTGTACCAATCCTTTGCAAGGCATCTGCCTTTCCATTTTGGGCTCCAGGACGGAACGTGATCACGAAATCGTAGTCAGCAAAATACAAGGACCATCTTAGTTGTCGTGGTGTAAGAGTTCTGGCTGTTTTCAGAAACTTCAAATTACGATGATCGGTGAACACTGTTACTTGGTGCCGAGCTCCCATCAAGTAGTGCCTCCACTCCTTAAAGAAGTCCTTATTAGTCAACAACTCTTTCTCAGTGATCGTATAGTTAATCTCCGCCTGTGTCAACTTTCTTGATCGATAAGCTACCGGATGTAGTTGGCCTGTGGTCTTATGTCGCTGTGATAACACTCCTCCTACAGCTAGATCCGATGCATCGGTTTCTACATAAAATGGCCCCGATGGGTCAGCATGCAACAAGACTGGCGCTGTAGTGAAGTCCTCTTTTAAGGATTGAAAGGCCTCCTCCGACTCCTTTGTCCATTCAAACTTAGTTCCTTTCCTCAACAGTCTCGTGAGGGGAAGAATTTTCCTGGAGAACTTGCTAATAAATCTCCGAAAGAAATTGGTGAATCCAATGAAGCTTTGAACTTCTTTTACGCTCCTCGGGGATTCCCAGCTCCTCACCACCTCCACCTTACGTTTATCCATCAGAATTCCAGAGGGTGACAACACGAAACCCAAAAACTCCACCTGCGATACGTCAAATGCACATTTTTCTAGTTTAACAAACAATTTGTTCTCCTGTAGCTTCCGTAACACTCTCTTCACTTGTTCGTGATGCTTCTCCACGTCAGAGGAATAAATGAGGATGTCATCAATGTAAACTATCGCACACTGGTCAATGAATTCCTTCAGGACGTCGTTGATGAAGTGCTGAAAGGCTGCAGGAGCGTTACACAGTCCATAGGGCATCACTTGATATTCAAAAAGCCCAAATCTAGTCCGAAATGCCGTCTTCCACTCATCTCCTTCTCGCATTTGAACTAGATGATAGGCCCCTCTCAAATTGAGCTTAGTGTAGACTTGCGTTCCTTTTACTTGGTCCAAAAGCACCGAAATCAATGGCAATGGATACCGGTTCTTCTTAGTTATCTTGTTAATGGCTCTGTAGTCAATGCACGTTCGCAATTCTCCCTCCTTCTTAGGCACGAAAAATAAGGGAGATGAAACAGGAGACTGTGACGGTCGGATGAAACCATTGGCAAGGTACTTATCCAGGTACTCTTTTAGATGTTGGTGCTCTTTCTCGGTCAAGGCATAGACACGACTGCATGGCAAGTTGGATCCCGGCTCCAGTTCAATCTTGCAGTCGTAAACTCTATACGGAGGTAACTGTTCTGCTTCCACCTCGTTAAAGACGTCCGCAAACTCTTTATATTCTTCAGGTATCTCCTGAACGTTAATCACGCACATAGAATGCTCGATGGAGCATAAGGATAAGGCTGGATTGTTCCTTACCCGTTCAGACTTGGACTCTAAACAATTCTCTCGACAGTAACTCGAATCCATTACTACAGTTCTGGAACTCCAGTTGATCGTAGGATTATGCTCCGTCAGCCACGGGAGACCAAGAATCAGCTGAAACTGGGGAGCATCTATTAAATTAAACTGGATCTCTTCCTGATGACCGTCATTGGTCGTCAATTGGATTATTTCCGTGTGACTTACGATTGGTCCAGAAGAAAGATTCACTGCACGAACTGGCTCACTTTTTACCTTCTGGATTGCCTGGATTCCCACTTTAGCGGCAAACCTTAGATCGCAGAAATTTCTAGTTGCTCCCGAATCTATCATGACCGGTACTTCCGTTAAGGTGGTTTGTCCGAACTTCACTTCCATGGTCATGACTAAATGCGGGGCCGCCGACTGTAGGGTATTTGCCACTTGATACTCATGCGGAGTTAGTCCTTGAGTCGCACTCACCTGCTCAACTTCTCCCACAGGTGGTGCAGTTAGTTTTCCTTCAGGCTTGAAGGTACTCTTGGGCTTTTCTTGGGCAATCTCGAACGAAATGGTTTCCGGACCACAATACATGCATTGATTATTTGCCCTTCTTTTCTCCTTCTCTTCCTTGGTCAATGGGCCTCTTACTGTTCCGATTTGCATTGGTTCTGCTCCGGAGTAAGTCTCTGAGGTTCTAGCTCCATCTGACCGAGCCTGATCATATCTTGGAGGTATTACCTTGAAATCTCTTTTCTTTTCTCCTCGTCTCTCTCCCTGACGGAAATCGATTTCCAACACCAAATCTATGAGTGCTGATACCTCGGTGGGCCGATTTGGAATCTGGGCCAAGGTGTCTTTTAATTCATCTCTCAATCCACAATAGAATATTGCCGCTCTCTTGCTTTTTGGCCAATCGGTCTCCACCACTAACTTGTTGAACTGAGCCAGATATGCGATTAAGTCTCGGTTTCCTTGTCGTAAGTCAAGCAATTCGTTATCCACTACTTGGGAAATTCTCCGTCGGTCAAATATCCGTAAGAACTCTCTTTTGAAATCTTCAAAATTCCTCAACAAAAGGTCATCCTGGGTGACTAACGGCATGGACCACGAAGCCGCATCCCCGCTTAGATAAGAGAGTATGAAAGCTACCCTAGACTGCGCGTCAGGGAAGATTGAAGGGCGGCACATGAAGTGTAATGAGCATTGGGAGAGGAATATCTGTGCCTTCTGTGGGTCCCCGCTAAATCTCTCTGGGGCTGCCAATGGTATAACTGGGGAGAGGGAGTGTATAACTTGTGTGGTCGTCCTATTGGTGGTGTCTAATACTGGATTCATGGCCTCTCTCTCTAAACTACTGGGTTGACGTAACCTTAACGCCAATTCGGCTGTCTCTTTTCTGGCACTCACTACCTCTAGTCTTAAGTTTCGATTCTCCTCCCTAACCGCTCCCAATTCCTTTTGTATTGCGTCTAGGATTGTTCCTAAGGATTGGAGATCAATTCCTTCCGCCATCTCTGTTCGGGTGCGAAGGGAACTTGGGCACTTCACTCTGTCAGGATCTTAACTTACTCTTGACTCTCGGCTACAGCACAGGAACAGAGATGCTAGAACCCAAGCCCCTCTTGGCAATGCGGGTGGGTCTTTACACAGAACCCTCCATCATTACCTCAAGGGACGGGGGAATTGGATAAAATAACAAACAGAGAAGAGACTGGTCCTGCGTTGGCCTCCCTGGTCAGCTACTCTTGGTGCTGCCTTGCAAACGGAAACCTAGAAATAATAACACATCATTATTATCCTAACCTCCTGCTCTCCCTATAGTGTTCTAATCCGTTATTTTCTCTCACCCACCATTTTACGGTTGAACCTTAGCTACTCCTCTCATATGTGTTGTGAATCTGCTCTCCTCTAATAGTTGTCACTAGTGAAGGAAAAGAAGAATAGAAAATAACGATTATATATTTATATCTATCCCTCTAATGGTGCCTAACTGATTGGGGAATTGCTCTCTGTAAGTGCACTTACTTCACTATTAATGGAGAATGCTTCCTATAGGGGTTCTGGAATATTCTTGCATACTGTTGAGCTCCTCCTTGAATTTTAACCTTGTACTTCTCTTGCCTTAACAGGTTTGCTGAATTTATATACACTCCTACAATTCCTTGGTGAGTTTCTAATATATGTACATAGCATCTACTTTTCTAATGCTGAACTGCATGTGTCCATATTCATTTGTAATGCCTTTTTCTTTTGTTTCTTCACAGGTACTACCAAATGAATGCACTCCTCTTTTCCTTCAAAAAATGCATGGTAAGTTCAAGAGTTTTAACTCGTATCAAAAGTCTCTTATTTTTCTTCGGTCACTTAGCTCTTTAATGTCTGTGTTCCAGCGCTTAGCGACGTTCCTCAGGAACTGCCTCTTTGACCCTGCCTCGTCCGAGACCATCAATTAGCTCTCCGCCTCCTCTTATCTCCGCTCGATGTCTTGACACCTCTCCTCAAACTAACACTCAATAACGGCTCTTCTCAATGTCGCTCTACGATGACTCGACAACCCGCGCTTGAATCGCGCGCCGGGTTACGAAGTCTTGGGATGTATTTTCAGAGTTTACTGTGGGACATGAGTTTACTCTAAGAAATGAATAACTTTTCTGACAGGATTTACTGATTGTCGTGTAACGAACTTCTCTCGCGGTAGTCTTTCAGTGAAGTGCGCATTTCTCCGGGCGCTCGCGCTGCACAATGGTTCACAGCAGCTAAGAGCCTGAGAGACTAGCGCGCCTACTTGGACCCTACCATGGCCACAGCGGCGGCTATCTTGAGTCTACAGGTCTGCATCTTCTTCGACCAGGCATTACGTACAGTGAGCAGTGTGGTTGGATTGTAGAGGACGGAACCCAGGGTTTGGGTCCTGACACACGGCAGGCCCTGCGACACACTTCTCTGGTGATGTGATGGCGACTCTCTCGATGGTGTCACGCTTCTCCGGTGATGCAACAGCAGGCATCTTCGATGAACACATGCTTCCAGGGAGATGCGATGAAGGCTCGCTTCTCCGGTGTTGCGATGATTTCAGCTGCGGCGGTGACATGCTTCTTCTCCATGTGTCGCACTTCCAGCTCCCAGCGGCACGCAAGTGACTGGAGTCAGAATTCGCAGCAAGGAAATTCAGGAGGGAGCTGGAGGTGAAGTCGTTTGTCCCTAAGACTTTAGCTGGAGGCAAGCACAGTTCAAGCCCTTGGAGAATATTCTGTAGATGAAAGTCCTTACAAAGTTCCTTCTCCTTTACCTTGGCAATGAAGCAACCACTGCAGGCCATTCCAGCAAACATCACGCTGGCAGGGGGGCAGTCCAGACTCTTGCAGCTTCCTTGGTTCTTCTCCTTGGCAAAAAGGTTTCTTGTCCAGAAGTGACCTGATTTCTTAGGATCAGGGTTCCAATATTTATACCCCAAAATCCTTTGTTCTCTGAAGGCAGAGATTTAGGCCATTACCGACCGGTATTTGGAGTTTTAGATGTAGGGGGCTTAAAAATTACAGATTCAGTAAATCTACCGAATCGGTAATTTGAGATGTAAGTGACACTGAAAACAGTGCCACAGGGCCTTAAGGATTTGTTATTTATCACCAACTGTTAGTTGGTGGTAAATAACGAATACCTGTGTACATGCAAATCTGTGCATGTACACCTGTGCCATGTGACACACATACATGCCCTTAGGGCATGTATGTTAAGGTGCATCACACTCAGGGCTAGACGTAGGTAAATGGTATTACAAATCGGTAAATCGCATGTAGGTAAATATTCGCTAACAATTACCGAATCGTTAAGATTCGGTAATTACTGAATCGGTATTTACCGATTCGGTAATTGCCATTGATTCCTATGGGCCTTGAGGCCCATAGGAATCAATGGCAATTACCGAATCGGTAAATACAGATTCGGTAAAATTACCGAATAGCCAAGGGTGGCAGGGTGGCACTTTGACACCCTGTTACACCCCTGATTCAGGCTTGTGTGCCTTAGGGCATGTATGTGTGCCATATGGCACACAAGCCTGAATCAGGGGTGTAACAGGGTGTCAAAGTGCCACCCTGCCACCCTTGACTATTCGGTAATTTTACAGAATCGGTATTTACCGATTCGGTAATTGCCATTGATTCCTATGGGCCTAAAGGCCCATAGGAATCAATGGCAATTACCGAATCGGTAAATACCGATTCAGTAATTACTGAATATTTACCTACATGGCATTTACCGATTTGTAATGCCATTTACCCACATCTAGCCCTGAGTGTGATGCACCTCAACGGACGGAGTTCTATCAAAACCAAGCTGCAGATAATATCGGACATCGTCCATTGTGGGATCAAGACACCTTTCCACTGTTGGAACCTAGAGTTGGTTGCACCTGATCGGAAGGGGCACACAGAAATCAACACAGACTTTAACTTCTGACATCCTCAATCATAGAATCAAGACCCCGTTTCACTGTTCGGACCTGCTGTACCACGGTGTACTGCAACGACTGGTGTCAACCAAGCACAATAATCATGTGCGACAGTTAGCTATGCAAGCACAGAGTCTGATGCACCTCAAAGGAGGGAGTTCTGTGAAAACCAAGCAACAGGTAATATCGGACATCTTCCATTGTGTTATCAAGACACCGTTCCACTGTTGGGACCTAGAGTTAGTTGCACCTGGTCGAAGGGAGTACCTTCATCTCCACTCTCAGATACAGTTCTAACATCGTCCACTATGGTATCAAAACACTGTTCCACTGTTGGTACCTGTTGGACTACTGTGTTAGTAGTATACAGAGAACTCCACTCTGCTGGGCCTCAGGCTGGGCGCTGTGTGCCTGTGTCGCTGTAGCCAGCGTTAATCTCAGGAGCCTTCCGAGCTCACAGACCTTGGTCCAGGAGCTTCCGCCGGCACGTATGGGGCCCTCTTTCACATACGTGGGTGTCGAAAAGTGAACTGTGGAGCATACGTGCGTCACAGCGGCCATGGTGGTTTTTGGATACCAGCACGCTGAGAGCATCATTCAAGCAGCCACCTTCGCTCATGGCGCCAGCTTCATGGCAGTGTAACCTGCGCAGACCTGGCAGACACGTTTGCCATTATGGAACAAAACCACACCGAGAGAAAGGTGCCGCTTCTTCATACCCCTACGCTACCCTTGCGTATGCCGAGCCAGCCCACTATGCTAAACATTGGGGGGGGGCACTTACGCGCTACCTTTCAGTAATCTTCCCTACTGACTGTACTATCATGGTTGCGTCCACTGTCTACTTCACTCAATAGACCATCAGTGTATGTTGACATGTACATGTCTTTACTCTGCATACTTAAGTCTGTCCTGCACATCCTTGCAACACTTTGCATTGTATACTTTTATAATCGAGAATTACTTGCCACCTTTGCACATACTTTGCTCCCATCTCTCCCCGCATTCTGCATTGTGTAGCAGAGGTACCATGCCATGTTTGGTTTGTATACATGGCTAGCCACAGTTCCCACAGTACGTAGTGTCGTTGTGTCTGCTAGGTGTACATGTTGTTTGTCATGTTGTATGGGATTATATAAAGTAGCGCGTTTATTCAAGAGCAGTGGTTTCTCCCATTTACATATGGCTGTCTTAAAGAGCATACAGAAGTTTTTCTCACAGGTGAAATGTGCGACCACAATGGCAGTCATTCATTACTATCCAAGAATGTCCAACTACACGGAGCGTCTAAGCTTATAGCCCCCAATCTTGTGTCCTTTCTTAAAAGGACACCAACTCCCACAATCAGACCAACATTCACACAGCTTTTTAACAGCAGTTATCTGCTTCTCAATAACATGCACTCCTACGGAATGTGAGCTGGCATACCGTATGTACTTGCTGTTTCAAACCGAGTAACTTCCTGTGGCAATGTCTATTCCCACCCACACAACCAAACTTCAACTTGGCCTTTAATCCCTACTTTGAAAACAGATTTCATTAAAAAAAAAAAACTGAAAGCGCTTTTGTTCACAAACAACTGCAGATACCACAAGCTTCAAGTAAAATACACTCCCTTTTAAATACAAACCTCCCATTACACTTTGTGAATTGTTACACAATTTGTAAACACATCTCACACTCAAGGTCTGGCACACTTTTTTAACACGGTCTCCTCAGAGCTTCTCACACGCTTTCACACTGTTTTTCTTTTAATACCAGACTTCATACATTCGATCAACCCTGGAATAACAGGAACAGTGCCCATTATTCTCGCTCTCTTTGCAGCCATCCTACTACTAATTTTGCTTGTAAAAAAATGACTGTGCTCACTGTGGTAACAACCATGTTCGGCAGAATACGCCTCTATGCGAAGAAACATCAATACTGTAAAAAAATGGAAAAACTTTTCGGCTCGCTGCCTCTATCTGTTATCGGAGCCAGCTACAACATAACATTTATTTGCACATATGCAATCTGCGTACCACCATCTTTGTATTGCAAAGCTTGCACATTCAACTGGCGAATGGATCTATGCCTTGCTAACATCCCAACAATCGCTTCCGATATCCAGCAGATAATGCAGTATCTTGAAAACCATGAACTTGATTGTTCAGGCAGTAGAGAAATGGTGAATGCAATGCAAAAAGGTATTGTGGCGGAATGGGATGTCTGCGCAGCAGCAAAAGATTTCCACGCACTTGCGCGCTTTCACAACTTTGCAGATTGCCTGCCAATTCAAATTGCCGCACCAACATTCAAGGAACTTTACTGTCCCTTCGTAGATATGAATTGGATCACTTTGCTTTTCTCACACGATGGCAACAACAGCCTTTTGGAACATTACGCATCTCAAGTCGCTCAAGAACTTCTGGACTGGAATCTCCAAGACTTGTAAGAAGCTCACGTTATTCTTGGATGGATTTTTTCCCTATTTTTTTACTTTTTCCTTAAATTTTTTTTAATACACTTCAATTGTACTACTTTGATATAATAGTCTCTAATTATACTCAGACATTTGAACTCTGTCTTCGTTACTGCCCCTTACGTCTCCACTCTAACCAGGGATCGGTGATGTATGGCCTATGCAAGTACGCAATTACTTGCTAAATTAGCCTAAACCTGACACCCATTTAGAAACCACGTCTATTCTTTCTGCACACATCTCTCTGCCTACCTCTTATCCATGAAGCCCGTTCACACAAATTTACCCATCCTCAGCCTCTGCTCACAACCTGCCGATCAAAATGAAAAAAGACGATATTACTTAAGAACTGGTTGGCACAGTGTGGTAATCGTATCCTACCTTTATTTTCATTCAACAATTTAGTCATTCATGTCCAATAGCTATTGTTTATGTCACATAGAACTGTAACATGTAATGTGGAATTCACTGATGCAGGAGCTTCGGTTTGAATACAGCAAAAGCGGTTGGGGTATGCCTCGGCTGGATGCCATAGCTCTCTGCACAAGAATGTTTTTTGAAACCGCTGAAGACTGTAATGTATGGTTTGACCAGAAAAGTACCGAATGGGCTTCTCAGAAGCGCAATGTTTGTGTTCCTCCTCAAAGTTCCGATGTGGGTAGAACTATTACCAATGCTCACATGCACAAGATTGAATCTAATGTACAAGAGATTGCTGACTGTTCTAATGTTGAAAAAATTGTGTTAGAAAAAAAAGGAGTACCAGGTTACCTAAGAAGTTTGATAATTACATTTTACATTTTTTTGTTTGTTTTCTTAAAGGATACATGTGGTAATCGTATCCTATCTTCCATTATAACATTTAGAGTCATTGAAGTGTAATAGGTATTGTTTATGTCACATGAAACTCTAACATGTAATGTGGAATTCACTGATGCAGGAGCTTACGTTTAAAAACAGCAGAAGCTGTTCAAGTTTGCATCAGCTGGATGCCCTAGCTCTTGCACCAGTGGGTCCATATATGGCCCTTAAATAAAGATTTATCCCCGAGTTTAGCAGTACCTCATCTCAGCACCATCTCACTCTAGGCAAAACACCACTTTCACACCGTTAAGGGTAAATACTTCACTTCACACTCTCTCTATAGCACACCTTAACCACCCTACAGAGCTCACAGCACTCCTACCCTCCCCATTCCTACTCTTTTTGCCCTTCTTTCCCCTTACTCGCTTCAACTGAATCACAAAATGGCGGCCAACACTTCCTAGTCGCAGCCGTACGTACCGCTCGTAGCCAATAAGCAGCAAGCTCGTAACGCCACAGCCAATCAGATGGCAGAATCCCCAAATATCGATATCTGTAAATTTGGATATTTCTCCAAAACTACTAACAAATTTACACCAAATAAACAAAAGCGTGCTTTCTAGACCAAGACTCTGCCTGCCAAATTTGGTGTACTTCCATTCACCCGTTCGACCTGTAGCCTTGTCTAAAGTTTCCTATGGAAATTAATATGGAGAAAACGTGTTTTGGGACCCCCTTTTTCTCAATCCCCCCTTGACGAATCACCCCCAAACTTTCACCATAGGAGCTGATATGCACAAATAATTAGTTTAGAAAATTTTATGAAGATTCATCAAATGACGCCAAAGATATAAGCAAAACAAAACATGCTCTTCCTATGGAAACTTGGTCCTAACTATAATTACCTACTGGCGAACGCAGTAGGATATATACTGATGTTGACAGTATTGCACTTTTTTCTGCTTACTTTGCACATATATTTGCACTATCATATTTGCACTTTATCATCTATTGCTGCTTTGTTAAAGTTTTGCACATGTAACTTATGAATATCAATAAGTTTTTTGCACAAATCTTCAAACTAGAATGCTCGTTCAGTATTTGATTTTAGAGCTAGGTTATAACTATGTATTCATACAGTTATTATAATCATGTTTTCCTATTGTAAGAAAAGGTATCTTCACACAGTTTTATTTCATTTGTTGAAATGTGTATAATTCTTTTTACCTTTGACTAATAAGTGCGGAATATACAACATTGGGATTCCTCCTGATATTTAATTTTGCCTAGTTTGTTGCAAAACTACAAGTGGTAGTATTTCTTCACTTTTTATTAGTCACGTGATAGCTGATGTCACCATGAGTGGGTGTACACGTATCCTTGCAAATATAAAAAATGCATTAGTTTATTGTAATGTTGCAATGTGAACAAGGGCGAGTTAGCTTGAAACGCGTAGCTGTTCTCTGTGTGGTTGCAATAAAAGCATCTTTGCTGATTCCTGGTGGTCCGTCTCCCTCGTTTGCTGACGTGCGCTGTGGCTTGAAACGCTGAGAGAGTCGAGGAGGAGCTGACGTTTTCATATATATATATATATATATATATATATATATGTATTGTACTGTCATACACACTTGTATTTGTTGGGCTATGGGACGATTGGTCACACTGAAATACGTTTTCTATGTCCATTGCAAGGTCCAGTGGGAGGTCCAGTGGGAAGGGCTATTTAACATTCACAATCAATGGCGCCAAACTAGATTGAGAAAGGCCTCTGTGAAGGCTGAAACGTTTCTTGTACCTGGGATTAAGGGCAACATGATGCAATAAATTGATGCCGAATCCTGAAACCACTTTGTACCTGTGCCTTCTTCTACGGAGTTTTTCTTCACGGGAGCTGGATATTCTGTTCATTTATTGCAGCATGAGCGGTCGTCATGCTTTCCATGGGACACCAGTAGTTTGGTGACTCTGCCTTTTTAGACCGGACATTGGGAGGAGTACGTGAGTGCTATCGGCAGAGTCCCCGGATATGCAGCCAGGTAGTGGATTGTGGATGACTGTGGTGAGAGACGGTGGTCCCAGAGCGGGGCGGCCTTCGCAGTTGCCAGCATGGGATCCGGTGTTCCTGCCTCAAGAAATGCCTCGCCCGAAATACTGGTGCTTTCCGGTGACTGAGCACCGCTAAAACCAAAGGTGATGCGGTGAGGTGGTTACGGCGCAAACATCATTTTTGCCATGAGGTCGCCCCCAACCCTGAGGTGATGTCTGATTTAATTCACATCCTTGCTGCCAGGTATTTAACTTTGCCCCAGTGTCATCCTTCTATTTAATAGCCCGATTCAGCTAAATTAACACTTGTTGATCCGCACCTGCAAGCAGTAACAGGCTAATGTGTGGCATTATGGGACCGGTAGTTCCAAGGAGATTGTTGCACAAGCTCGACATTTAGCATTGATTCCGAAATACAATTGATGTAGGAGCATGTGACCCCGAGGTGGAAATCCTTCGATACTTGTCACTACATATCATGGCAGTTTGGCAGGCAATCTTACCAACAAGTGTACTGTATGCGGCTGAGGGCCTAAGACGCGATGAACAGTAATAACATTATCAGCTCATCTGAGCCTGCGTGGACATAGATGCCTGACATTTTGAACTATCAGTTCCGCTCGGCAGCGTGGATTTTTAACACATTTTAAGTGTACAGACTTTACGGAACTAGTGTTTGGTTGCAGATTTTATTTGCTTTCAGTTTTCCCACTGTGACGCAATCCCATGTATAAATATTTTTCTTAATGTCTGCTCTAACTAGACAAGCTCTCAGTCAAGTGTACATATTTCGTGATTTTTTGCATTACGTTATGTTTTATCTGACATGTTGCAATCGTTCAGCTGTATTGTACTGTCATACAAACTTGTATTTGTTGGGCTATGGGACGATTGGTCACACTGAAATATGTTTTCTATGTCCATTGCAAGGTCCAGTGGGAGGTCCAGTGGGAAGGGCTATTTAACATTCACAATCAATGGCGCCAAACTAGATTGAGAAAGGCCTCTGTGAAGGCTGAAACGTTTCTTGTACCTGGGATTGAGGGCAACATGATGCAATAAATTGATGCCGAATCCTGAAACCACTTTGTTCCTGTGCCTTCTTCTACGGAGTTTTTCTTCACGGGAGCTGGATATTCTGTTCATATATATATGTATATATGTATATATATATATATATATATGTATTACCTACTGGCGGTCGCCAGTAGGTAGTTATAGTTAGGACCTAGTTTCCATAGGAAATGCTCAACATTCTATTTGGAATAACTTTGGCCCTGGTTGAAGAATCTTAGCGAATTTCTCAAAGAAGATGGCTCAGTCCGCTGCGCTCCTTTCCTAAAAGTTTGGGGGGGATTGGTCAAGTGGGGGCTGAGATAAAAGGGGGGTCCCAAAACGTGTTTTCTCCATGTTATTTTCCATAAGGACCTTTAGACTCGGCTACAGGTCGAACGGGTGAATGGATTTATAAGAAATTTGGCAAAACTGTACAGTCTGGCTCGCAGATTACGCTTTTTTTGGAATGGTGTAAATCCGTTCAGTAGTTGTTGAGAAAATTAAAGTTAAAGTCAATTATATATCTATAGGCGCGCATGCGTGCGCGCACCCAAGTGGCTGCGCGTGAGCGGAATTTTTTTTTGCTGCGTGACGTCTGTTAACGTTCGATTCGAAGGAAATCAGGAAGTGTTGACCGCCATTTTGTCACTGCGAGTAAATATATTGTCATTTCAAAGCGTTGGAACATGGAAAGGGGAGAAGGTAGAGATTGTTTTGCTGCGTAGGTTTTCTCAGGGTGTGCAGTAAGGTCCTTAAAAGAGAAAATATATATATTTTTTTCTCGAAAAAGTTGCGGGGTGCGCACACTCGGGCGCGCACACCTATTTACAAAAGTGTGAAAATGGAGATAAATCAGAAGTTTGAGTACTTTGATATAAGGTGGCTCTGAAAAGAGCCCTTGTGTTAATTGAGTTGTTTCTGCATTTATAAGTAAGTACCGATGCAGAGTTTGATATAATATTGTTGGCAGCATTTTGAAAGGAAAGACAGGGGCCCATTTTCTGTTAACAGGTGACCAGGCCAACTTTTCACGCCAGGCCCATTCCTGCAAAGTCGACCGCCATTTTTAGGAGATCTGCAACCACCGGCAGTCACTGGGTTGCAGGAGCAGATGGACTCAAGCCTGTCGGGCGAAGCATCGTTGCACCGCCACAGTGGACGAGACCCTGCTGGGTGAGTGGAGCGTCTCTGTACCGCAACAGTGGGCGAGTCCTTTGCTGGGCTCGTGGAGCGTCCCTATACCGCCACAGTATGCGAACGCCTTGCTGGGCTCGTGGAGTGTCCCTATATCGCCACAGAGTACGAACCCTTTGCCGGGTGCATGGATCGTTGGGGGTGCAGCTGAGGGGCCTCCATCTGGGGAGGCTCGTCCGCGCCGCCTCTCCCTCCCAGTGGACCCCACGGCGTCTTGCTGACATTTGTTATGGCCGGACCAGGCGATGAAGAGAGGGGGAGGTCGGATATATATGAGTTATACTATTAGGTATGTCACATCCCCCTTGTGGCCTGCAAGGCACCGAAAAAAGAAGAGAATGGGAAGACAACTACATCTCGGGTCGGGCCCATGCCTTCTCTGGCCGATGGCGGCCGGCCGCTCTTTGCCACGGCCCCAGGAACGGATCCCTTGGTTCATCCTGGGGACAGGCCTTGGCGTGTGGTGTCTCCTCCGGACTATTCGCGTAATGGTTCTCCACCCCAGGCCGTTGCCGACGGCTTTTGTAGACTTTCTGACGCTCAAAAACGCTACTAGAAAGCAGCCCAAAAGTAGCCCAACATTGCTACTTTGGGGAAGGAGGGGCTGCGCGCGAGCGGAATTTTTTTTTGCTGCGTGACGTCTGTTAACGTTCGATTCGAAGGAAATCAGGAAGTGTTGACCGCCATTTTGTCACTGCGAGTAAATATATTGTCATTTCAAAGCGTTGGAACATGGAAAGGGGAGAAGGTAGAGATTGTTTTGCTGCGTAGGTTTTCTCAGGGTGTGCAGTAAGGTCCTTAAAAGCGAAAATATATATTTTTTTTTCTCGAAAAAGTTGCGGGGTGCGCGCACTCGGGCGCGCACACCTATTCACAAAAGTGTGAAAATGGAGATAAATCAGAAGTTTGAGTGCTTTGATATAAGGTGGCTCTGAAAAGAGCCCTTGTGTTACTTGAGTTGTTTCTGCATTTATAAGTAAGTACCGATGCAGAGTTTGATATAATATTGTTGGCAGCATTTTGAAAGGAAAGACAGGGGCCCATTTTCTGGTTAACAGGTGACCAGGCCAACTTTTCACGCCAGGCCCATTCCTGCAAAGTCGACCGCCATTTTTAGGAGATCTGCAACCACCGGCAGTCACTGGGTTGCAGGAGCAGATGGACTCAAGCCTGTCGGGCGAAGCATCGTTGCACCGCCACAGTGGACGAGACCCTGCTGGGTGAGTGGAGCGTCGCTGTACCGCAACAGTGGGCGAGTCCTTTGCTGGGCTCGTGGAGCGTCCCTATACCGCCACAGTATGCGAACGCTTTGCTGGGCTCGTGGAGTGTCCCTATATCGCCACAGAGTACGAACCCTTTGCCGGGTGCATGGATCGTTGGGGGTGCAGCTGAGGGGCCTCCATCTGGGGAGGCTCGTCCGCGCCGCCTCTCCCTCCCAGTGGACCCCACAGCGTCTTGCTGACATTTGTTATGGCCGGACCAGGCGATGAAGAGAGGGGGAGGTCGGATATATATGAGTTATACTATTAGGTATGTCACATCCCCCTTGTGGCCTGCAAGGCACCGAAAAAAGAAGAGAATGGGAAGACAACTACATCTCGGGTCGGGCCCATGCCTTCTCTGGCCGATGGCGGCCGGCCGCTCTTTGCCACGGCCCCAGGAACGGATCCCTTGGTTCATCCTGGGGACAGGCCTTGGCGTGTGGTGTCTCCTCCGGACTATTCGCGTAATGGTTCTCCACCCCAGGCCGTTGCCGACGGCTTTTGTAGACTTTCTGACGCTCAAAAACCCTACTAGAAAGCAGCCCAAAAGTAGCCCAACATTGCTACTTTGGGGAAGGAGGGGCTGCGCGCGAGCGGAATTTTTTTTTGCTGCGTGACGTCTGTTAACGTTCGATTCGAAGGAAATCAGTAAGTGTTGACCGCCTTTTTGTCACTGCGAGTAAATGGTGCTCCACATTGTAAATGCGGCACACCATGGGTGGCAGAGCAGCGGTGCACATTAACTGGTGCATCTCTGGGGATGCGCCAGTTAACATAAATCTGCTCCTTTACATTTAAGTATGAGCAGGGGACACAGAGTTGGTGAAGCTTATCGAAGGTTAAAAAGAGATGAGTCCTGTTCACTGAAAACTTGGACATAGGACTCACCTCCTCAGCATCACTGGACATGGCTAAATAATAGCTGCAAAATGTTACTGTTGTTAAACAATTTTACTATTATAGTGTCTGAGATTTGTCTCTTACTCTGCAACATCTCATTGTTGTTCTCTTTCTTTAAAGATAAGGACATTAACCATGAGTGATAATGAGCAATCCGTTGGTCTCGATCTTATTGTTGAACATGTCATTGAAACGTCAGTGGAAGTGGAACCCTTAGATGATTTAAATCCTGAGGATGATGAAGAACATGATGAGGATGCCGATTTGTCAGAATTGTATGACATAGGGTGGGAAGCTGACGTGCTTCAGCATATGGAACTATAAACATTTATTTTTCAAATTTACTGGAAATAAAAAGTGAAAATGTAAACCGTTTCATTTAAAATTAAACATAACTTGAAAAACAGGTTATGTGTAGTGTCTTTAATAAAATAGTCAAATATGCTCATAAAAATATTTCTAAACCAATGAAAAGCCTTAACAAGTCACATGACCTGTTATGCTTACGTTACGCGCTCCGCGCCGCGCCCCGGATTGTTGGTCATTCAAACTGAGGCTGGCGTCAGCATGAGAGCGCCAACGTCTCGTGGCTACGCCATTCAGAAAATATTGTTGGCAGCATTTTGAAAGGAAAGATCTGCAACCACCGGCAGTCACTGGGTTGCAGGAGCTGATGGACTCAAGCCTGTCGGGCGAAGCATCGTTGCACCGCCACAGTGGACGAGTCCTTTGTCAGGTGCATGGAGCGTCGCTGCACCGCAAGAGTGGACGAGTCCTTTGACGGGTGCGTGGAGCGTTGGGGTTGCAGGTGAGGGGCCTGCACGTGGGGAGGCGGGAGAGGCTCGTCCGCGCCGCCTGTCCCTCCCAGTGCACCCCACGGCGTCTTGCTGACATTTGTTATGGCCGGACCAGGCGATGAAGAGAGGGGGGGGTCGGAGGCATATGCAAGACATCCCCCCTCGTGGCCTGCAAGGCGCCGAAAGATTATCGTCCGCGCCGCCTCTCCCTCCCAGTGGACCCCACGGCGTCTTGCTAACATTTGTTATGGCCGGACCAGGCGATGAAGAGAGGGGGAGGTCGGATATATATGAGTTATACTATTAGGTATGTCACATCCCCCTTGTGGCCTGCAAGGTACCGAAAAAAGAAGAGAATGGGAAGACAACTACATCTCGGGTCGGGCCCATGCCTTCTCTGGCCGATGGCGGCCGGCCGCTCTTTGCCACGGCCCCAGGAACGGATCCCTTGGTTCATCCTGGGGACAGGCCTTGGCGTGTGGTGTCTCCTCCGGACTATTCGCGTAATGGTTCTCCACCCCAGGCCGTTGCCGACGGCTTTTGTAGACTTTCTGACGCTCAAAAACGCTACTAGAAAGCAGCCCAAAAGTAGCCCAACATTGCTACTTTGGGGAAGGAGGGGCTGCGCGCGAGCGGAATTTTTTTTTGCTGCGTGACGTCTGTTAACGTTCGATTCGAAGGAAATCAGGAAGTGTTGACCGCCATTTTGTCACTGCGAGTAAATATATTGTCATTTCAAAGCGTTGGAACATGGAAAGGGGAGAAGGTAGAGATTGTTTTGCTGCGTAGGTTTTCTCAGGGTGTGCAGTAAGGTCCTTAAAAGCGAAAATATATATATTTTTTTCTCGAAAAAGTTGCGGGGTGCGCACACTCGGGCGCGCACACCTATTCACAAAAGTGTGAAAATGGAGATAAATCAGAAGTTTGAGTGCTTTGATATAAGGTGGCTCTGAAAAGAGCCCTTGTGTTAATTGAGTTGTTTCTGCATTTATAAGTAAGTACCGATGCAGAGTTTGATATAATATTGTTGGCAGCATTTTGAAAGGAAAGACAGGGGCCCATTTTCTGGTTAACAGGTGACCAGGCCAACTTTTCACGCCAGGCCCATTCCTGCAAAGTCGACCGCCATTTTTAGGAGATCTGCAACCACCGGCAGTCACTGGGTTGCAGGAGCAGATGGACTCAAGCCTGTCGGGCGAAGCATCGTTGCACCGCCACAGTGGACGAGACCCTGCTGGGTGAGTGGAGCGTCGCTGTACCGCAACAGTGGGCGAGTCCTTTGCTGGGCTCGTGGAGCGTCCCTATACCGCCACAGTATGCGAACGCTTTGCTGGGCTCGTGGAGTGTCCCTATATCGCCACAGAGTACGAACCCTTTGCCGGGTGCATGGATCGTTGGGGGTGCAGCTGAGGGGCCTCCATCTGGGGAGGCTCGTCCGCGCCGCCTCTCCCTCCCAGTGGACCCCACGGCGTCTTGCTGACATTTGTTATGGCCGGACCAGGCGATGAAGAGAGGGGGAGGTCGGATATATATGAGTTATACTATTAGGTATGTCACATCCCCCTTGTGGCCTGCAAGGCACCGAAAAAAGAAGAGAATGGGAAGACAACTACATCTCGGGTCGGGCCCATGCCTTCTCTGGCCGATGGCGGCCGGCCGCTCTTTGCCACGGCCCCAGGAACGGATCCCTTGGTTCATCCTGGGGACAGGCCTTGGCGTGTGGTGTCTCCTCCGGACTATTCGCGTAATGGTTCTCCACCCCAGGCCGTTGCCGACGGCTTTTGTAGACTTTCTGACGCTCAAAAACCCTACTAGAAAGCAGCCCAAAAGTAGCCCAACATTGCTACTTTGGGGAAGGAGGGGCTGCGCGCGAGCGGAATTTTTTTTTGCTGCGTGACGTCTGTTAACGTTCGATTCGAAGGAAATCAGTAAGTGTTGACCGCCATTTTGTCACTGCGAGTAAATGGTGCTCCACATTGTAAATGCGGCACACCATGGGTGGCAGAGCAGCGGTGCACATTAACTGGTGCATCTCTGGGGATGCGCCAGTTAACATAAATCTGCTCCTTTACATTTAAGTATGAGCAGGGGACACAGAGTTGGTGAAGCTTATCGAAGGTTAAAAAGAGATGAGTCCTGTTCACTGAAAACTTGGACATAGGACTCACCTCCTCAGCATCGCTGGACATGGCTAAATAATAGCTGCAAAATGTTACTGTTGTTAAACAATTTTACTATTATAGTGTCTGAGATTTGTCTCTTACTCTGCAACATCTCATTGTTGTTCTCTTTCTTTAAAGATAAGGACATTAACCATGAGTGATAATGAGCAATCCGTTGGTCTCGATCTTATTGTTGAACATGTCATTGAAACGTCAGTGGAAGTGGAACCCTTAGATGATTTAAATCCTGAGGATGATGAAGAACATGATGAGGATGCCGATTTGTCAGAATTGTATGACATAGGGTGGGAAGCTGACGTGCTTCAGCATATGGAACTATAAACATTTATTTTTCAAATTTACTGGAAATAAAAAGTGAAAATGTAAACCGTTTCATTTAAAATTAAACATAACTTGAAAAACAGGTTATGTGTAGTGTCTTTAATAAAATAGTCAAATATGCTCATAAAAATATTTCTAAACCAATGAAAAGCCTTAACAAGTCACATGAACTGTTATGCTTACGTTACGCGCTCCGCGCCGCGCCCCGGATTGTTGGTCATTCAAACTGAGGCTGGCGTCAGCATGAGAGCGCCAACGTCTCGTGGCTACGCCATTCAGAAAATATTGTTGGCAGCATTTTGAAAGGAAAGATCTGCAACCACCGGCAGTCACTGGGTTGCAGGAGCTGATGGACTCAAGCCTGTCGGGCGAAGCATCGTTGCACCGCCACAGTGGACGAGTCCTTTGTCAGGTGCATGGAGCGTCGCTGCACCGCAAGAGTGGACGAGTCCTTTGACGGGTGTGTGGAGCGTTGGGGTTGCAGGTGAGGGGCCTGCACGTGGGGAGGCGGGAGAGGCTCGTCCGCGCCGCCTGTCCCTCCCAGTGCACCCCACGGCGTCTTGCTGACATTTGTTATGGCCGGACCAGGCGATGAAGAGAGGGGGGGGTCGGAGGCATATGCAAGACATCCCCCCTCGTGGCCTGCAAGGCGCCGAAAGATTATCGTCTGCGCCGTCTCTCCCTCCCAGTGTACCCCACAGCGTTTTGCTGACATTTGTTATGGCCGGACCAGGCGATGAAGAGAGGGGGGGGGGGTCGGAGGCATATGCAAGACATCCCCCCCTCGTGGCCTGCAAGGCGCCGAAAGAGGAAGAGAATGGGAAGACAACTACATCTCGGGTCGGGCCCATGCCTTCTCTGGCCGATGGCGACCGGCTGCTCTTTGCCACGGTCCCAGGAACGGATTCCTTGGTTCATCCTGGGGACAGGCCTTGGCGCATGGTGTCGCCTCCGGACTATTCGCGTAATGGTTCTCCATAGTTGTTTTAATATATTTTTGTTCAAGAATAAAAACGTTTTAATCTGTTATTTTGCTGTCGTGTGGTATATTTCTAATATTTGTCGCTCTGATGTCATTTCCCCTCCCAAATGGAACATGTGATTGTAATCTACAGCCGGACATTCCGACAGGACATGAGAGCAAAAGGGGGGGGGGTCAGATCTGAAGTTGGGCAGGCGATAAGATCACGTTTTGCTATGTAGGGCTATCTATGTTCGTGATGGGGCCTAAAAGGGGGCAAGATGGCGTCGAGCTCGGTTTCTCTCACTAGTTTCACTAGTTTCATATTTCTCATGAGGGCTTGTTCCTAATGTTTCTATTTTAGCAAGGTCAAAAAGAGATCCTATCAGTGGCCTATTGATTTTGTTCGATTCCTTTTGTTTTCTCTAACGAGTTTTAAGTTAAAGTTTGCTAGTACGATACAGCGGCTAGTCCGCATTTTATATATATGTCTTTTTTATTAGGGGTGTTTTCCGGTGGAGTCGGACGATCTACCTCTAATAAACGGTAAGTGTTCCTCTGAAGGAATGCGTCTTGAAAGTGGCTGACTGTAATGTATGATATTTCACTCAGTGACTTTCAGGCCCATGCTGTTTCAAAACTGTGCATGTGTTTGAAGCAGGCGTAGGTATTGACGCAGCATAGAAACTACTAGGAACCAATTGGAAGTGTTGTTTTCAAGTCACATGACTTCACATGCGCGTCTCAGGACGTGTACGCGGTGATAGTATCTGGTTGGAAGTAGCGGTCCAATTTCAAAACGTGAAAAGGAGTAAATCGAAACATATCCGGATTTAATATATCTTCTGAGTAGTATAAGTTCTATGGTGGGTGTATGAAGAAATTTAATAAGTTGCAATCGCGAACTTTTCCCGAAATATATATATAGGCGGTTGCGCGCACACGGTCGCGCACGATCGAAAGCCGATAAACGCCCTTTATAATATGCTCCTGGAGCTGTTTTTGGAAAGTTCAAATTGCAAAGTTTTCACGAAATATATAGGCAGGTGCGCGCACTCGGTCGCGCACGAAAGCCTGGAAATGCGATATCCATTTTATTGACAACTGTTGCCGAGAGTGCGCACACCGGGTCGCGCACGAAAGTTTAGTAAGGCTATTTTTATTTACAGACAAATTATTAATGTGTTTAAAAAAAGGCAAGGTACAGACTTTCGAATTCTGTATCGCTTTACAAGGAGTCTCTATGCAACTTGAACAGTGAAGAAAACGGCTTGTTTTCGAAAAAAATATTGCCAGAACTTTATTGCCAAAAGTATAGGTTGCATACACGACATTTTTCTGAATTAGCATTTTAAAAACCAATGAAATTCACAGAAAAAACCATAGGTTTTACACACGTTATAGTTAGGAAGTAGCATTTAAAAAACCTATGAAATTCATTGAAAAAACCATAGGTTTGACACATGTTATAGTTAGCTGGAAATTTTACTGACATAAAACCAATGAAATTCCACGTTATAGTTAGTTGGACTCACTATAACTTGCGCGTGCAATGCACTGCTGATGACGTCACATATTACATCGCTCATGACATGGTCAGTGACATCACTCATGACATCACTGATGACACCATCCAGTGAATATGTGTCTTTCTGAAAAATAAATATTAGTGAGTTATGTTTAAATATTTAAATATATATATTAGTGTTTCACTTTGTGTATAAGTGGCTACATGTGTTGGTAAGTAGCTACATGCGTATGTATATGGGTTATTAGATATTTTTATTAGTATCAGTATGAGTGTCTATATGGTTTGGTGGGGGTATTACTTAGCACATAGATGCATGAGTGACTGACTCTCTGTTTGTATGTGTTTTGAAGACAGCATATGTACAGGACTGTATGGGTGGATGAGTGTCTATATGTGTTTGTTAGTGAGTGAATGACTGTCTCACTAGTGTCTTTATCAGTAACTACATATGTTTTAATCTAGTATATATGAATATTGATGTATATAAGTGAGTATATGTGAGAGTAAGAGATTGTAAGAGTTCCTGTTTAAATAAGTATGTGTTTCTATAAGTGATTGTTTAAGAGAATACATATGTGTAATTTTCAATAGAAGTAAGGTGGAAGTGTGTGTATAACTCTATATTCAAATAAATGGATGTTCAATAGTTTATTTGCACGTGTGAATATGTGTGTGAGTAACTTTTGGATGACTGTCGGTGTGTAACAGGATGTATAGGTGTATCACTTCATATGATGAGTGAGTATATGTATGAGTGACTATATAGAACTGTTGGTGAATGAGTGGATGTGTATATAGATAGTGGAATTACTGAATTGCTTGTTGTAACTGATATAGGTATCTCCATTTTTTTTTAAATTTCAGTTTCTATTTTTGAATATGTGTCTCAAGGGTTACATTATAGTGAAAGGAGGTCTGTCACTATGTCACAAGGATGGTGTCATCAGTGATGTCACTGACCATGTCATGAGTGATGTAATATGTGACGTCATCAGCAGTGCATTGCACGCGCAAGTTATAGTGAGTCCAACTAACTATAACGTGGAATTTCATTGGTTTTATGTCAGTAAAATTTCCAGCTAACTATAACATGTGTCAAACCTATGGTTTTTTCAGTGAATATATATATATATATATATATATATATATATATATATATATATATATATATATATATATATAAATCCACAGAATCCTCTCGATCCAGACAAGGATGACAAGCCACACCATCAGGTACTTTCGAAAGTTGTTTATTTGGGCATAAACAAACGACGCGTTTCGAGCTCACGGGCTCTTGGTCACATGTACATGTACATGTACATGTATATACATATATATATATATATATATATATATATATATATATATATATATATATATATATATATATATATTTAAATATATATTACCTACTGGTGGTCGCCAGTAGGTAGTTATAGTTAGGATTTTTTTCAATGTTAAATCTCAAAATTCTATTTGGAATAACTTTGGCGCCGGTTGACAAATCTGACTGAAAATTTCCTCAAAATGGCCTCGCGGCGTTCCGGTCCTTCCCTGACAGTTTGGGGGGGATTCGTCAAGCGGGGGCCGAGATAAAAGGGGGGTCCCAAAACGCGTTTTCCCCATGTTAATTTCTATAGGGCGGTCGATTTCACTTTTAGCCCGAACGGCTGAATGGATTTCCACCAAACTTGGCAAAATTGTATGGACTGGTAGCCCGATGTGCCTTTGCTATGTCTCAAGATATGTGCTCCAGTGGATTTTGAGTAATTTAGGTTAAAAAAAAAATATATATCTATAGGCGCGCTCCGGTGCGCGCACCGGGGAACGCACCAGGCGCGACACGCGACTTGCGCGCGGAAAGCTGATTGGCTCACGGGTGTCTGTAAACATTCAAAACAGTCCGGAGCGGCCGCCATCTTGTGTCTCGGTAGGATCGAGACACAAGAGGTGACATAAAAAAAGGGAGAAATGACTATAAGGGGGCAGGGTAGACCCCCTCCTGACCCCCTAGGTTTGATGTGGGGGCTAAAATAGGGTCCCGCGGGGCATTTTAAAAAAAAAAAAAATTCCGATTTGCGCGGGGGGAGCGCCCGGTACGCGCACCGGGAAGCGCACCAGGGAGCGAAGCACGGGGAAAATCCAGGGCCTTATTTATGAAGGCCTTGCGACAGTTTTGCGCGGCCTGTGCGTCACTTTTTGTGACGCACCAGAGGTGTAAAAAAATGCGCCTTGTTGCGCTATATTTAAAAAGTGACGCATCTAGGTAGATGGGTCACTTTTTAAAACCCTGTGCCACATTATACCTGCGTCAGGTATAATGTGTGCAGAGGGGGCGTTCCCCCGCAAAAAGTTTCGTAATAGTGACGCAGTGAAATCTATGAGATTTCACTGCGTCACTTTTAGGATGCTGTTGCGTCAAAATCTTGCGCCTGCCTCACAGCAGGCATAAGACTGACGCAAGACCTTTCACATGGGGCTTTCCCCATGTGAAAGGACGCATTACTGAAGTTGCGTCACTTTTGTGACGCACTCCAGCAATGCGTCACTTTTGTGTTTACAGATACGTCAGAAATACTGACGTATCTGTAACTCCTTGCGACATGATTCGTCATACATTAAATATGACACATCTGGAATGTCGTAAGGAGTGCGCACAGAAAAGTGACACATCGCTGTTTTCACGCAGCGATGCGTCACTTTTCAGAAATGAGGCCTCCAGTTTATTCACTGTGTCACCTCTACGACCCTTTCTTGCGTCAATACGTCCCTTTTGCATACATTACACCTGACGTAGGAATAATGTGGCGCAGGGGCTTACAAAGTGATGCAACTACCTAGATGTGTCACTTTGTAAATATGTCTGAATAAGGTGCATTTTTTACAGCACTGGTGCGTCACAGAAAGTAACGCATTGGTGGCGTTAAAGTGACGCATGGCCTCATAAATGAGTCCTTCAGTCTTCTACTCATGTGTCATATTAAATTTATGACGTATTATGTTGGAAGTTCTATTAGATACGTTAGTATTTCAGACGTATCTGTAAGCGCAAAAGTGAAGCATTGCTGGAGTGTGTCACAAAAATGAAGCAACTCCAACAATGTATCCTTTCACATGGGGCCAAGCCCCATGTGAAAGGGCCTGCATGCCAGCTGTGAAACAGGCGTAAGATTTGGACGCAACAGCGTCATAAAAGTGACGCAGTGATATCTCATAGATTTCACTGCGTCATCTCTACGACCCTTTCTTGCGTTAATACGTCCCTTTTGCATACATTACACCTGACGTAGGAATAATGTGGCACAGGGGCTTACAAAGTGACGCATCTACCTAGATGCAGCACTTTGTAAATATGAATAAATAAGGTGCATTTTTTACTGGACTGATGCGTCACAAAAAGTGACGCTCTGGTGGTGTTAAGGTGACGCATGGCTTCATAAATGAGGCCTTCAGCCTTCAACTCCAGCAATGTATCTTTTCTTACCCTTCCACACCTCCGATCCTTTTCAACATTTTCTTTGAATATCAACATTCCCTATATTCACTCTTCTTCTCCTTACTTTTCTTCCCAACATTCACCTTCTTTCAGTCCCCCTATTTCACTTCTTTTCTCCTCTCATACCTTTCTGTTCTTTCTTACTCATTTTCATTTCCATTATCAATGCACTCCATTTCACTTACTCTTTTTCATTTTTTAAAGAATATAGCTCTTTGATGAGAATTGGAGGTAGTTCTGAAAATAACTTTTTGTTTACTTCTTTTTTCAAAACAGGAACAAAAACAGGGAATGGAAACTGCTCAACAGGAGCAAAAAGAACAAAAAAAATTAGGGGTGGGAAGGGCAGCAATAGTTTTCCAATGCTCGAACCATGAGCTGGACACTTTGTTCCCCAAAGGTAAGGAGTTGATTGCAGTATCTGCATCTGAGGACACCATGGTTAAAAGCAGGTTGGATATTTGGCACGAGCTCCTGCGATTGCCCCCTCCCAGAAGTAGTTGCTCCTCCGGTGGATGTAGAGGCCCCATCACTGGGAACCTCTTCTGCTAGAGCCCTGACACTTTCCCGGGCAAAATTCTGGGGGTGCTTCCTCTCCACATGCCGGATCATCGTGAAGTTTCCAAATGAGTATTTTTTTAAGGGGTTACCCCGTGACAGGACGTCTTTGCAGATCCTGCACTCCACTTTTGGAGCATTCACCTTTTTTTGGTTAGGTGGTATTTTAAAATTTTTTCAAATAAAATGTTCCTTCACCTTTCGTTGAGGAGGCTCTTCATTGATGAATTCAGGTTCTTCATCACTGCTGGATTCTCTGGCAGCCATGGTAAACCAAGAAAGATCCAGGAGCAAAAAACAGGTCTTTCAGTCACAAAAGTGAAAGAAGAAGTGAAGGAAATGGGTGGGGATTTCATTCTTTGTTAAAAAAAATGTAAGCAAGCAATGAAAAGTGTTATTTTAAGGTCACATGACTTGACGCGCTGACGCTGCGTGCACCAGAGCGCTTCCGGGGCGCATACGCGGCGCGAACGTAGGCGCTTCCGGGGGCGCATACGCGGCGCGAACGTAGGCGCTTCCGGGGGCGCATACGCGGCGCGAACGTAGGCGCTTCCGGGGGCGCTTATGTTGCGCGCCGAAGTGACGTCATCATAGTTTTACGGAAATGCAAAATCATTTTCATTTCCTTATAAAAAAAAAACTGCTTTTATTTGTATGGTACGAAATGGTTTGCGTTTTTATTAACTTTTCATTCATATTTTTTTCACAAACGAAAGTAGCGCTCTGGGTGCGCTTTCCGGAGAGCTTACCGGAGCGCGCACCCAGAGCGCCCCAAGAAAAAATGATTAAAAAAATAAAATAAATTTAAATTAATACTTACACAAAACAGCAAATTGTAAAAAAAACATAGGTTAGAAACTCGATATAGAAAGGAATTAGCATTTAAAAAACCTATGAAATTCACTGAAAAAACCATAGGTTTCACACCAGTTATAGTTAGGAATTAGCATTTAAAAAACCTATGAAATTCACTGAAAAAACCATAGGTTTCACACCAGTTATAGTTAGGAATAAGCATTTAAAAAACCTATTAAATTCACTGAAAAAACCATATGTTTCACACCAGTTATAGTTACCTGGAAATTTTACTGACATAAAACCATTGAAATTCCCACGTTATAGTTAGTTGGACTCACTATAACTTGCGCGTGTAATGCACTGCTGATGACATCACATATTACATCACTCATGACATGGTCAGTGACATCACTCATGACATCACTGATGACACCATCCAGTGAATGTGTGTCTTTCTGAAAAATAAATATGTTTTATATATGTATATGTAAAGGTCAATGGAAGAATAAATGTTTAAATAAGTGTCTAAATGGATGTTTTTTTTAAAAAAATTGATTGAATAACTGACTTATTAAGTGTATCTTAGTGAATACATATATTAGCGAGTAATGTTTAAATATTTAAATATATGTATCAGTGTTTCACTTTGTGTATAAGTGGCTGCATGGGTTGGTGAGTAGCTACATGTGTGTGTATATGGGTTATTAGATGTTTTTTTTAGTATCTTTATAATTGTCTGTTTGATTTGGTGGGGGTGTTACTTAGCACATAGATGCATCAATGACTGACTCACTGTTTGTATGTGTTTTGAAGACAGCATATGTGCCGGACTGTATGGGTGAATGAGTGTGTATACGTATGTGTTAGTAAGTGAATGACTGTCTTACTAGTGTCTTGATCAGTAACTACATATGTTTTAATCTAGTATATGTGAGTATTGATGTATATAAGTGAGTATATGTGAGAGTGAGAGATTGAAAGAGTTCTTGTTTTCATAAGTATGTGTTTCTATAAGTGATTGTTTAAGAGAGTAAGTATGTGTAAGTTTCCTTAGAAGTAAGGTGGTAGTGTGTGTATAGCTGTATATGCAAAAAAACGGATGTTCAATAGTTTATTTGCGTGTGTGAGTATGTGTGTGAGCAACTTTTGGAAGACTGTCGGTGTGTTAACGGATGTATAGGTGTCTCACTACATATGATGAGTGAGTATATGTATGAACGACTATATAGAACTGTTGGTGAATGATTGGATGTGTATATAAATGGTGGAATTACTGAATTGGTTGTTGCAACTGGTATAGGTATCTCCACTTTTTTGAAAATGTTAGTTTCTATTTTTGAATATGTGTTTCAAGGGTTACTTTACAGTGAAAGGAGGTCAGTCACTCTGTCACAAGGATGGTGTCATCAGTGATGTCATGAGTGATGTCACTGACCATGTCATGAGTGATGTAATATGTGATGTCATCAGCAGTGCATTACACGCGCAAGTTATAGTGAGTCCAACTAACTATAACTAATAAAATGGCGATGGACGGAGTACGTAATCAACGTTTGGCGCCTCGGCAATACCTTTCAAATAAATATATAAAAATTTTGACTATTAATATTGTACAAAAGTACAGCAGCGGATGACACACACTAACCGGGAAAAGAAAGCAAAAGATTTACTAGCTGATATAAAGAAAGGTTTTCTTGTTGAACTTGAAGAAAAAGAAAACGTGGGCTTCGAAACGACGCTGAGCATGCGAAGAGAGTACAACTGCTACACAAAAAAAAGGAAAGCTTTACATACTATCATAGAAATGAAGGAGCATATTATCAACAAAAGGCGATACATTATCTCCGCTTTTATCGACAGGAAACTGCAGATAAAGCGGCGATTATGTGCTTGATAATAGGCCATAGCAACCCAGGTTCTGGTGTTAACCTGGGCTCCTATGGTTATTCATAAGGGCATATTATCAAGCCCATTATCGCTGCTTTATCGGCAGTTTCCTGCCGATAAAAGCGACTATAATGTATCGCCTTTTGTGGATAATATGGCTCATTGCTCTTTATTTGACCAGTAAACTTAGGTGCATATTATCAAAGACCGGTGTTACAATTATCGCCATTTTATTGGCAAGAAACTGCCGATAAAACAGCGATAATGACCATGATAATACGGCCTTGTTATTTCCCATAGAAGCCCATGTTAACATCAGAACATAGGCTTCTATGGCAATTAACAAGGACGTATTATCAAGCCCACCCTCCCAACATTAATAAAAAAACATAGGCCCTTGTAAATTCCCATAGCAGCCCAAGTTCTGATGTTAACCTCGGCAGCTACGGTTATTCACAAGGGCATATTATCAAACCCATTATCGCCGCTTTATCGGCAGTTTCCTGCCAATAAAAGCGACGATAATGCATCGCCTTTTGTTGATAATATGGCCCATTGCTCTTTATTTTTACCAGTAAACTTAGGTGCATATTATCAAGGACCAGTGTTAACATTATCGCCGTTTTATTGGCAGGAAACTGCCTATAAAACGGCGATAATGAGCTTCATAATACGGCCTTGTTATTTTCCATAGAAGCCCATGTTAACACCAGAACATAGGCTTCTATGGGAATTTACAAGGACGTATTATCAAGCCCACCCTCCCAACATTAATAAAAAACTCCAGACAATGCAGGTACCCAGAGCTGGAAGGTCAGTTTACATATCACTGCCCCAGAAATGTGGCATTCCCCGCGACGTGTATGGGGAGAGAGAGAGATAATGGTAATGATAATGATAATTACGCACTTATATAGCGCACGACTACCCGGAGGCATCTCGGCGCTTGTACGAATACCGCTGAGGAACCCTTCCTGGCCTTTCCCTGTGAGGAGCCTATTCCTGGGCACCCCCAAGGTGAAGTCTGGCATCCTGAGCATTGTTGGGGCCGTTGTAGAGATTAAGCAATCTATTGCCCAGAGGGGCAGAGTGGTGCTCATGATCAGAATAGGCACCGAGGCGAGAATTATCAGGTCCGAGGAAATTGGACCCAAGACCCGCCGAGGCGGGAATTGAACCCTGGTCCCGGCCAGACTACTGCATCAGGGTCTGCCGCTCTAACCATTGAGCCACACTTATCTACAAGAGAGAGAGAGCTCCAAACAAATTTTTTTTTTAAAAAGACCCGAGGGGTGCCACTCACCGAGACTGCGGGGAGTAGGACCGTAACCCCCCCGCATAATTCAAAATAAAACCAGAGGAGTGCCTTTCCTCTGTGCTCGGGGCACCTTACAAGCCCCCATTATGCCGAAAAATTGCCCCTGTAATTTGCCCCCCCCCCCGGGACCTAATGAATAAAACAGACTTCTACTTTTTTTTCACTTTTTCCACCGCGTACAAGTACTGCAAGAGTACCCCGCCATTTTTTATTGAAAAAAAAATTAAAATTGACCCTAAAGATCCATGTACCACCCCCTGACCAAAACTATAGGCTCAGAATGTTACGACCCTGTCCTGTTTCCTTATTTCTCAACTTTGTTTTACTGTTTTTTTGTGACTCTGCTCTCTCGACAAACAACATGGCTGCCAACACTTCCTGGTTTGGAGTATTGACAGCCAATCAGCATGCAGCTCCTGCTCGTAATTGTACGTATTTCCATACGCGTATGACCAGTAAACTTAGGTGCATATTATCAAGGACCGGTGTTAAAATTATCAACGTTTTATTGGCAGGAAACTGTCAATAAAACGGCGATAATGAGCTTCATAATACGGCCTTCTTATTTCCCATAGAAGCCCATGTTAACACCAGAGCATAGGCTTCTATGGGAATTTACAAGGACGTATTATCAAGTCCACCCTCCCCACATTAATAAAAAACTCCAGACAATACAGGTACCCGGAGCTGGAGTCATTTTATACATCACTGCCTCAGAAATGTGGTGTTCCCCGTGACGTGTACGAGTAGAGAGAGAGAGAGCTCAAAACATTTTTTTTTTTTTAAAAAGACCCGAGGGGTGCCGCTCACCGAGACTGCGGGAAGTAGGACCGTATTGACAGCCAATCAACATGCAGCGCCTGCTCATAATTGTACATATTTCCATACACGTACGCCGCAATTTTTCTTTAAAAAAAAATAGAGCCTAAACATCCATGTACGACCCCCTGAGCAATCCTAGAGGGTCAGAATGTCTGTACGCTACCCCCTTCCCTTATTTCTCAACTTTGTTTTACTGTTTTCTTGTGACTCGGTTCTAGCGAGGCACAAGATGGCCACCAACACTTCCTGGTTTCTAATGTTGACAGACAGTTCACAGCCAATCAGCATGCAGCTCGCTCTCGTAATTGAACAGATTTCAGTACGGGTACTGAACTCCGTCTCTAGATATCGCTATGATTTTGCTTGCAATTTTCTTAGAAACTACTGAACGGATTTACATCATTTAACAAAAAGCACAATCTGCGAACAGAACTCTACCTCTCTGCCAAATTTCGTGTAATTCCGTTCAGCTGTTGGAACTGTAGCCCTGGCTAAAGGTCCCTATTGAAAATTGCATGGGGAAAACACGTTTTGGGACCCCCTTTTTTCTCGGCCCCCACTTAATGAATCACCCCCAAACTTTCAGAGACAGAGCGGAACCGAGCAGGCCATTTTCTTGGAGAAATTCATGAAGATTCGTCCACCGGCGCCAAAGTTATTCCAAATAGAATGTTGTGGATTTCCTATGAAAACCAGGTTCTAACTACAACTACCTACTGGCAACCGCCAGTAGGTAATATATATATATATATATATATATATATATATACCCACACCTGCAGACGAGTTTGTTTTTTTACGAGAGGAAAGACTGAGAACCCTAAGACCACTGCGGGGTCGACAGAACTCGACCAGAGACAAAGCAGCAACATCACAAAAAGCAGGAAACGAAAAAACAGGAGATGGGGAAAATGTAAGACAGCCAAAAGAAAATACAAAGAAACAAAACTACAGACGGAACTACAGACGATAATGGAAACACAATCTGAGGAAGATATAAAAGACAATAACACAGTCATAAATCTAACAAACATGGCCTTAACAAATGAAGAAGAAAAAACTTTGTCATTAGGATTATCCTATTGCAAACGCACTAATTTTAATTACACTCAGACTCGGATAGACTTGCATCAGTTCACACGAAAACTGAAATTGAAAAAACATTTCTTCAACTGCAAAGAGATAAGCAATACGGAAAAAGAACCTTCAGGAGACACAAGCTGGCAAATTGATGATATGCCTTTCATCAGGGAAATGGTAGAGTTGGACACAGATGAAGTAAGTGATATAATGGACACCCAGGAGGCAGCGGAATATGCTGGAGTAAATATTGGGGGTTCATCAAAAACACAATTCAAACCAAGATCTACATTTTGTCCTATTATGCCCAAAGACTGCATTGACATTTTTTCCGAAAAAGTCATAAGAGATCTAAAAACCTTATCATGGTCAAGTAGCAATGACTTCTACAAAACACATGCTAACGAAAGATTGGCGTATGAAAAGGTCATGACGAAAATAAGAGAAAGAAGCGATGTAGTTGTGCGCTGGTCAGACAAAGGTGGTAACGTAGTCCTCTGGCCTTTGGACATGTACAATACTGAAGCGCTATCACAACTGTCTGACAGAGAATGTTACCAAAGGATTAGTGAGCCCAATATCCTCAATATAAAAGAGAGATACCACAGGAGTCTATATGACTGGAAAACAGCGGGAACTATTTCAAAGAACGAATTTGAGTTTTTAAGGAATAATTACCCAGTCACTCCAAACCTATATCTAATCCCAAAAGTACATAAAAATCCTACCTGCCCTCCTGGAAGACCCATAATCTCCGCCATAGGAGGCTTATTTGAAAATACAAGCCGATTTGTGGACTCCTTTCTACAACCCTTTGTAAAGACTCTACCATCATACACAAGAGACAGTGGAGATTTTCTGAAAAAAATCTATGATGTAAAATGGGACTCAGACTTTGTTTTTATGACACTAGATGTTCAAAGCCTTTACACAAGTAGGAGACACCAGGATGGGCTTAAAGCAATCAAACATTATTTGGGAGGCCGAAGCCTTGACTTGTATAAGCATTCACGGATGTTACTCCAAATGACAGAGTGGTGTTTGGAGAACAACACATTCAGTTTTAACAAACTGCTGTACAAACAGACACAAGGGACGGCCATGGGTACTTGCTTCGCCCCCAGCTATGCTAATTTGCATATGGGCTGGTGGGAGGAGCAAGTACTCAGGGTGAAACATATGGAAGAAATGACACACAATGTAACATTTTACAGTCGTTACATAGACGATATCTTTTTAATTTGGAAAGGTAGTGAAGAAAGTGCAAGAGAGTTTGCAGAACAACTCAACCAAAATAGTTTAAACTTGAAGTTTACCTGTGAAACAAGTAAAAGTGGGATACATTTCCTAGACTTAGAATTATTGGTGGTGGACAATGAAATACAAACCAACACCTACCGCAAACCAACCGCAAGAAACACTATCTTGCATGCTTCCAGTTTTCACCCTCCAAATCTAATTGATAGCATACCATATGCAGAATGTCTTCGAATGAAAAGAAATTGTAGCACAACTACAAGCTACAGGAATTCAAAGACCAAGTTGTTCAGCAGGTTAAAACTTAGAGGCTACCCAGAACATGTACTAAAAACGGCGGAACAGAAATGTGACCTTAAGGACAGGAAAGACCTACTGTTCTCTGCCAAGACTGAAAAACCCAAATTAGAACAAAACACAGGGACCCCATGCCTTGTTACAGGGTACAATGCATACCACAAACAAGTGAGAAATATAATCTACAGACATTGGCCCATAGTCCGGAATGATCCGGTGATAGGCAAAAGTTGCAATAAAATCCCGCAACTCACTTTCAGGAAAGCCAAAAGTATGAGGGAAGAGTTGGTAGACAATGCCCCAGTGTTAAGAAAGAAAGAGCCACCATGGTTAAAAGCTAAAAATGGTTTCTATAAATGTACAAAATGCAAAGCCTGTCAATATGGTACCAATGTTACTACGGTAAATGTTCCATACAGAAAAACCCCGCTAGAGATACGAGCAAACTACACATGTATAACAGACTTTGCAGTCTATGTTTTACAATGTAGTTGCAATAAAAGATACGTGGGGAGTACAATACACCCGGTCCACGTAAGAGTGCTCCAGCATCTCAGGGCCATAAAAAACAATGACCCAACGTATCCAGTGGCGAGGCACATCAATATGACACATGAGGGCAATGCAGAAAACATCAAATACTTCGTCATAGACCATGTGAGGAAAAGCATTAGAGGGGGAAATAGACAACTAGCCCTCCGAAGATTAGAGTCGAGATATATTATTCTCCTAGACAGCAAGGCGCCACAAGGTTTGAATGCAGACGAAGCACTTAGTGTACATTTATAATTTTTATAAATTTATCATTTTATATTTCTGTAAGTTCCCAAACCGTCCCTCCGGAAACAGAGAGAATGATTGTAATGTAATAGATACATGTCATCTATCTAAAGTAACAGTATATATGTTCACAGACCCCTTTTTATGGTTTCCTTAAGTAAAATGGCTTCTTTTTGTTAGCAAGTAGAGAGCAAAATCAATGAATCATGTAGCGTAGAAACTAATTGGTTTTGGACAATTTTGCAATGTGTTACCCCCTGCCCACTTGGGCTTAATTCAAAAGAACCAGATGAAATTAAAAAGAACCTTGTAATTTCAAGGGTTCGTGAGTAATAAATGGGCACTAGACCCTTCATGGCAATAATATAACCCTTACAGGGGTAATATGAAGAATGCGGATTTAACTGTCTGATATTTAACACATTGTAAATGACTAAATGTATATACAAACGCTTAAACAATCTAGAAATGTGAAATGCTTCATTTTGAAATAATCGACAATGACATCAATTGTCTTTTATCTAATGTGGATATAGAAAATGTGCAGTAAACATTAAGAGTGTTGATACAAACAAAAAATGGTTGTATTACAAATGAAACGCTGTAAAATTCAAGTGAGTTTCAAACTGGTAGTCATGACTACGGGGAAACCATTCCAAGATCCAATGAACTGTTGACATGTTAAAAGCAATGACGTAATGTTGCTCTGTGTTGTGAGCAAGGCGGCTGTGACCGTCGAAACGCGTCGATCCAAGCACTAAAGAAAATAAAACTTGTTTCTGAAACGAGACCCCACGGAGTCAGCGCCTGATTTCTAAACACGGATTGTCAGGATTGGAGAGAATATATATATATATATATATATATATATATATATATATATATATATATATATATATATATATATATATATATATATATATATATATATATATATATATATATATATTTATATATACAAAATAAACGAAGTTCCACTCACGCTCTTAGAGGAAAACCAGATGCAGTAGTCACAGGAAGGTACAAGCAAATTGGGGGTTTATTTCTTTCATAAACCCGCTGTGACGCGTTTCCCCACAGGAGTGGCTTGTTCACACAGCTTTAGTGTACTTGGCAGCCATTTACATACATAATGACATTGGCATAAAAAACGGGCTTGATGTCAGAACTTTGCCCTGGTGTTGGGCGCCATATTAGAGTGTCTAAACGTTCAGCAGTAATGCAACACAATCAACATTCGAGAATATACATAACGTACATTGATTATGTAACCCCTTGCATTTTTGTGGCTAGTGTGAGATTTGTGATTATGGTCATGATTCACATACTAGTTCGAAATGCCGCCGTAGTTACAGAGCGTGCATTTATTCATGTGCCGTGAATAAGATCATGGAGACCGGTATCAGTTTAAAAAGCAGCGTGTCAGCTCATTGTGTGACGCGCGTGACGAAAATGCAGGACTGAGTCTGTATCCCGGAGTGGCGCAAGGGAATGTGGACTATGTAGTACAAGTTTAACTGCAGAGAACTGGAGTTACAGGTCTCAACTTGTTATAGAACAAATATAAATGAACTGCGAGTGCTTGGTTTTTTGGGTGGTATAATATAATAGATACCCTGATATTCAACCCTGCTTAGTGGGTTTTAATTTGAAGATTGGGAGCATTGACAGGAGAAACTTGGCTGGATATATATATCCCCGTGAGTGTGGTGCGTTCATTGAACGAGGGAGCGTACACATTTCAACGGACCCACCGCCGTTTACACCGCACCCGCCTGGAAGAGTGCATGGGCGTTTTTGGTGGACCTTGGAGCTTGGCAGTCGTACTGCACACGCCTAGCACCGCCATTGAGGAGTCCTGCAATGGAGCCGCAAAATGGCAGCCATCCAGGCTGTTGGGACAGCGAGAATATTCAGCCGCTCACTCCGACTGTCAGGATCCAACATGGCTGGCGAAAGAGGGTGACCCTGTGAGCGCTCGGAGTCGGCAGCTTGGGGCACCAGAGGAAGAAAGCAGCCTGCAGATTCACTGCTGAACATCAAGTACCAGAAGACACTACGGCATATGCCTAGCTCCCGACGGGGCGTTTCATGTATAAATGGACTTGGGAGTATGTCTCCGCAGTATTCGTCTTTCCCTAAAGAAGAAGGATTTTGCCTTTGAAACGCGTCGGATTTAACTCAGACGAACTTTTCTGAATTCATCAGAGACTTTTTTCCTCAGCCCTGAAGCCATTTGGAATGCTGCCAAAATAAAGCGCTTACCTTGTCATCCCCGTGAGTGTGGTGCGTTCATTGAACGAGGGAGCGTACATATATATATATATATATATATATATATATATATATATATATATATATATATATATATATATATATATCCAAAATCAGCAGTACCCAACATTCGGAGTGAACCTCACGGAAACCAATTTCAGCTCCACAATCTTTATTGGCAGCATGCTGACAGAGACTCTTCAGGTAGGTTAAAACATGGTGTAGCCATCTTGTAAGCCAGACGCGTTTCAGGATTCAGTCCCTCATCAGTGGCTTCTTGGGAAGGGCAGGGGGAGGCATGTTTAAGCAACTTCGGACTCTTACTACTCCCGCCCTTATGGGCGTGGCCACCCGGCATTCTGGGAGATAGAGTTCACGTTGATGTTGCCTCCCTAAGTGCTTCTCCCTGCTCAAATGTCCTTAATGCAGGCAACCGACCATCAAATCAATGCCCCACTTTCTTGCTGCCACACCCGCTGAAAGCTGACACCACACTGCAAAGGTGTCAGCTCTGTTCCGTTCCGCTCGATGCGATGCTGGTTACCACCGCTGCGGATCCGCTAAGCAAGCAGTGGGCTCACTCCCCGGCCCAGGGAGGCCGTTCAAAAATCCAAAATCAGCAGTACCCAACATTCGGAGTGAACCTCACGGAAACCAATTTCAGCTCCACAATCTTTATTGGCAGCATGCTGACAGAGACTCTTCAGGTAGGTTAAAACATGGTGTAGCCATCTTGTAAGCCAGACGCGTTTCAGGATTCAGTCCCTCATCAGTGGCTTCTTGGGAAGGGCAGGGGGAGGCATGTTTAAGCAACTTCGGACTCTTACTACTCCCGCCCTTATGGGCGTGGCCACCCGGCATTCTGGGAGATAGAGTTCACGTTGATGTTGCCTCCGTAAGTGCTTCTCCCTGCTCAAATGTCCTTAATGCAGGCAACCGACCATCAAATCAATGCCCCACTTTCTTGCTGCCACACCCGCTGAAAGCTGACACCACACTGCAAAGGTGTCAGCTCTGTTCCGTTCCGCTCGATGCGATGCTGGTTACCACCGCTGCGGATCCGCTAAGCAAGCAGTGGGCTCACTCCCCGGCCCAGGGAGGCCGTTCAAAAATCCAAAATCAGCAGTACCCAACATTCGGAGTGAACCTCACGGAAACCAATTTCAGCTCCACAATCTTTATTGGCAGCATGCTGACAGAGACTCTTCAGGTAGGTTAAAACATGGTGTAGCCATCTTGTAAGCCAGACGCGTTTCAGGATTCAGTCCCTCATCAGTGGCTTCTCGGGAAGGGCAGGGGGAGGCATGTTTAAGCAACTTCAGACTCTTACTACTCCCGCCCTTATGGGCATGGCCACCCGGCATTCTGGGAGATAGAGTTCACGTTGATGTTGCCTCCGTAAGTGCTTCTCCCTGCTCAAATGTCCTTAATGCAGGCAACCGACCATCAAATCAATGCCCCACTTTCTTGCTGCCACACCCGCTGAAAGCTGACACCACACTGCAAAGGTGTCAGCTCTGTTCCGTTCCGCTCGATGCGATGCTGGTTACCACCGCTGCGGATCCGCTAAGCAAGCAGTGGGCTCACTCCCCGGCCCAGGGAGGCCGTTCAAAAATCCAAAATCAGCAGTACCCAACATTCGGAGTGAACCTCACGGAAACCAATTTCAGCTCCACAATCTTTATTGGCAGCATGCTGACAGAGACTCTTCAGGTAGGTTAAAACAATGGTGTAGCCATCTTGTAAGCCAGACGCGTTTCAGGATTCAGTCCCTCATCAGTGGCTTCTTGGGAAGGGCAGGGGGAGGCATGTTTAAGCAACTTCGGACTCTTACTACTCCCGCCCTTATGGGCGTGGCCACCTAGCATTCTGGGAGATAGAGTTCACGTTGATGTTGCCTCCGTAAGTGCTTCTCCCTGCTCAAATGTCCTTAATGCACGCAACCGACCATCAAATCAATGCCCCACTTTCTTGCTGCCACACCCGCTGAAAGCTGACACCACACTGCAAAGGTGTCAGCTCTGTTCCGTTCCGCTCGATGCGATGCTGGTTACCACCGCTGCGGATCCGCTAAGCAAGCAGTGGGCTCACTCCCCGGCCCAGGGAGGCCGTTCAAAAATCCAAAATCAGCAGTACCCAACATTCGGAGTGAACCTCACGGAAACCAATTTCAGCTCCACAATCTTTATTGGCAGCATGCTGACAGAGACTCATCAGGTAGGTTAAAACATGGTGTAGCCATCTTGTAAGCCAGACACGTTTCAGGATTCAGTCCCTCATCAGTGGCTTCTTGGGAAGGGCAGGGGGAGGCATGTTTAAGCAACTTCGGACTCTTACTACTCCCGCCCTTATGGGCGTGGCCACCCGGCATTCTGGGAGATAGAGTTCATGTTGATGTTGCCTCCGTAAGTGCTTCTCCCTGCTCAAATGTCCTTAATGCAGGCAACCGACCATCAAATCAATGCCCCACTTTCTTGCTGCCACACCCGCTGAAAGCTGACACCACACTGCAAAGGTGTCAGCTCTGTTCCGTTCCGCTCGATGCGATGCTGGTTACCACCGCTGCGGATCCGCTAAGCAAGCAGTGGGCTCACTCCCCGGCCCAGGGAGGCCGTTCAAAAATCCAAAATCAGCAGTACCCAACATTCGGAGTGAACCTCACGGAAACCAATTTCAGCTCCACAATCTTTATTGGCAGCATGCTGACAGAGACTCTTCAGGTAGGTTAAAACATGGTGTAGCCATCTTGTAAGCCAGACGCGTTTCAGGATTCAGTCCCTCATCAGTGGCTTCTTGGGAAGGGCAGGGGGAGGCATGTTTAAGCAACTTCGGACTCTTACTACTCCCGCCCTTATGGGCGTGGCCACCTAGCATTCTGGGAGATAGAGTTCACGTTGATGTTGCCTCCGTAAGTGCTTCTCCCTGCTCAAATGTCCTTAATGCACGCAACCGACCATCAAATCAATGCCCCACTTTCTTGCTGCCACACCCGCTGAAAGCTGACACCACACTGCAAAGGTGTCAGCTCTGTTCCGTTCCGCTCGATGCGATGCTGGTTACCACCGCTGCGGATCCGCTAAGCAAGCAGTGGGCTCACTCCCCGGCCCAGGGAGGCCGTTCAAAAATCCAAAATCAGCAGTACCCAACATTCGGAGTGAACCTCACGGAAACCAATTTCAGCTCCACAATCTTTATTGGCAGCATGCTGACAGAGACTCATCAGGTAGGTTAAAACATGGTGTAGCCATCTTGTAAGCCAGACGCGTTTCAGGATTCAGTCCCTCATCAGTGGCTTCTTGGGAAGGGCAGGGGGAGGCATGTTTAAGCAACTTCGGACTCTTACTACTCCCGCCCTTATGGGCGTGGCAACCCGGCATTCTGGGAGATAGAGTTCACGTTGATGTTGCCTCCGTAAGTGCTTCTCCCTGCTCAAATGTCCTTAATGCAGGCAACCGACCATCAAATCAATGCCCCACTTTCTTGCTGCCACACCCGCTGAAAGCTGCCACCACACTGCAAAGGTGTCAGCTCTGTTCCGTTCCGCTCGATGCAATGCTGGTTACCACCGCTGCGGATCCGCTAAGCAAGCAGTGGGCTAACTCCCCGGCCCAGGGAGGCCGTTCAAAAATCCAAAATCAGCAGTACCCAACATTCGGAGTGAACCTCACGGAAACCAATTTCAGCTCCACAATCTTTATTGGCAGCATGCTGACAGAGACTCTTCAGGTACGTTAAAACATGGTGTAGCCATCTTGTAAGCCAGACGCGTTTCAGGATTCAGTCCCTCATCAGTGGCTTCTTGGGAAGGGCAGGGGGAGGCATGTTTAAGCAACTTCGGACTCTTACTACTCCCGCCCTTATGGGCGTGGCCACCCGGCATTCTGGGAGATAGAGTTCACGTTGATGTTGCCTCCGTAAGTGCTTCTCCCTGCTCAAATGTCCTTAATGCAGGCAACCGACCATCAAATCAATGCCCCACTTTCTTGCTGCCACACCCGCTGAAAGCTGACACCACACTGCAAAGGTGTCAGCTCTGCTCCGTTCCGCTCGATGCAATGCTGGTTACCACCGCTGCGGATCCGCTAAGCAAGCAGTGGGCTCACTCCCCGGCCCAGGGAGGCCGTTCAAAAATCCAAAATCAGCAGTACCCAACATTCGGAGTGAACCTCACGGAAACCAATTTCAGCTCCACAATCTTTATTGGCAGCATGCTGACAGAGACTCTTCAGGTAGGTTAAAACATGGTGTAGCCATCTTGTAAGCCAGACGCGTTTCAGGATTCAGTCCCTCATCAGTGGCTTCTTGGGAAGGGCAGGGGGAGGCATGTTTAAGCAACTTCAGACTCTTACTACTCCCGCCCTTATGGGCGTGGCCACCCGTCATTCTGGGAGATAGAGTTCACGTTGATGTTGCCTCCGTAAGTGCTTCTCCCTGCTCAAATGTCCTTAATGCAGGCAACCGACCATCAAATCAATGCCCCACTTTCTTGCTGCCACACCCGCTGAAAGCTGACACCACACTGCAAAGGTGTCAGCTCTGTTCCGTTCCGCTCGATGTGATGCTGGTTACCACCGCTGCGGATCCGCTGAGCAAGCAGTGGGCTCACTCCCCGGCCCAGGGAGGCCGTTCAAAAATCCAAAATCAGCAGTACCCAACATTCGGAGTGAACCTCACGGAAACCAATTTCAGCTCCACAATCTTTATTGGCAGCATGCTGACAGAGACTCTTCAGGCACGTTAAAACATGGTGTAGCCATCTTGTAAGCCAGACGCGTTTCAGGATTCAGTCCCTCATCAGTGGCTTCTTGGGAAGGGCAGGGGGAGGCATGTTTAAGCAACTTCGGACTCTTACTACTCCCGCCCTTATGGGCGTGGCCACCCGGCATTCTGGGAGATAGAGTTCACGTTGATGTTGCCTCCGTAAGTGCTTCTCCCTGCTCAAATGTCCTTAATGCAGGCAACCGACCATCAAATCAATGCCCCACTTTCTTGCTGCCACACCCGCTGAAAGCTGACACCACACTGCAAAGGTGTCAGCTCTGCTCCGTTCCGCTCGATGCAATGCTGGTTACCACCGCTGCGGATCCGCTAAGCAAGCAGTGGGCTCACTCCCCGGCCCAGGGAGGCCGTTCAAAAATCCAAAATCAGCAGTACCCAACATTCGGAGTGAACCTCACGGAAACCAATTTCAGCTCCACAATCTTTATTGGCAGCATGCTGACAGAGACTCTTCAGGTAGGTTAAAACATGGTGTAGCCATCTTGTAAGCCAGACGCGTTTCAGGATTCAGTCCCTCATCAGTGGCTTCTTGGGAAGGGCAGGGGGAGGCATGTTTAAGCAACTTCGGACTCTTACTACTCCCGCCCTTATGGGCGTGGCCACCCGGCATTCTGGGAGATAGAGTTCACGTTGATGTTGCCTCCGTAAGTGCTTCTCCCTGCTCAAATGTCCTTAATGCAGGCAACCGACCATCAAATCAATGCCCCACTTTCTTGCTGCCACACCCGCTGAAAGCTGACACCACACTGCAAAGGTGTCAGCTCTGTTCCGTTCCGCTCGATGCGATGCTGGTTACCACCGCTGCGGATCCGCTAAGCAAGCAGTGGGCTCACTCCCCGGCCCAGGGAGGCCGTTCAAAAATCCAAAATCAGCAGTACCCAACATTCGGAGTGAACCTCACGGAAACCAATTTCAGCTCCACAATCTTTATTGGCAGCATGCTGACAGAGACTCTTCAGGTAGGTTAAAACATGGTGTAGCCATCTTGTAAGCCAGACGCGTTTCAGGATTCAGTCCCTCATCAGTGGCTTCTTGGGAAGGGCAGGGGGAGGCATGTTTAAGCAACTTCGGACTCTTACTACTCCCGCCCTTATGGGCGTGGCCACCCGGCATTCTGGGAGATAGAGTTCATGTTGATGTTGCCTCCGTAAGTGCTTCTCCCTGCTCAAATGTCCTTAATGCAGGCAACCGACCATCAAATCAATGCCCCACTTTCTTGCTGCCACACCCGCTGAAAGCTGACACCACACTGCAAAGGTGTCAGCTCTGTTCCGTTCCGCTCGATGCGATGCTGGTTACCACCACTGCGGATCCGCTAAGCAAGCAGTGGGCTCACTCCCCGGCCCAGGGAGGCCGTTCAAAAATCCAAAATCAGCAGTACCCAACATTCGGAGTGAACCTCACGGAAACCAATTTCAGCTCCACAATCTTTATTGGCAGCATGCTGACAGAGACTCTTCGGGTAGGTTAAAACATGGTGTAGCCATCTTGTAAGCCAGACGCGTTTCAGGATTCAGTCCCTCATCAGTGGCTTCTTGGTAAGGGCAGGGGGAGGCATGTTTAAGCAACTTCGGACTCTTACTACTCCCGCCCTTATGGGCGTGGCCACCCGGCATTCTGGGAGATAGAGTTCACGTTGATGGCGCCTCCGTAAGTGCTTCTCCCTGCTCAAATGTCCTTAATACAGGCAACCGACCATCAAATCAATGCCCCACTTTCTTGCTGCCACACCCGCTGAAAGCTGACACCACACTGCAAAGGTGTCAGCTCTGTTCCGTTCCGCTCGATGCGATGCTGGTTACCACCGCTGCGGATCCGCTAAGCAAGCAGTGGGCTCACTCCCCGGCCCAGGGAGGCCGTTCAAAAATCCAAAATCAGCAGTACCCAACATTCGGAGTGAACCTCACGGAAACCAATTTCAGCTCCACAATCTTTATTGGCAGCATGCTGACAGAGACTCTTCAGGTAGGTTAAAACATGGTGTAGCCATCTTGTAAGCCAGTGGCGTCATAAGATGCTGCATGAAGCGGATGAGAATGAACGCGCACTGATGCAGTAAGGTGTGTGCTCACCTCAGGAAGCACAGCAACAAAGCAGGGCAAAAGACTTTTCGAAGGTGCACCGTTATTGTTTTGACATTGGGTGCTAGGGGCAACGTACCTACAAAGGTTTTCAAGTTGGTGTGGACTACGTCTCCCAGAAGGCCGAGGAGCCACGCCCAACCGGGCGGGAGACGTTCATGAATAGAAACACCAGTAAAACAGTTTCCCCCTGCACTTCCAGTAAAGCCACTGAGGAAGAGAGACACTCGAAACGCGTCTGGCTAGAATTGGGTATGATGTTGGCCCTTCAAAGGATTCTTTTTCTGGCATGCTGTCCTTCGCAATAAATCATCTGTTGCACACGATGGTGGTCTCATCTGGCTCTTTCCCGAAGTTGGGACTGTTAGTTTTGGATGTATTCACCGGCCTGCCCGGGTCGGGGGAGAGAGCCGACTGCTGCTTTGGAGCGGGTCCGCGGCGGCGTCATAAGATGCTGCATGAAGCGGATGAGAATGAACGCGCACTGATGCAGTAAGGTGTGTGCTCACCTCAGGAAGCACAGCAACAAAGCAGGGCAAAAGACTTTTCAAAGGTGCACCTTTATTGTTTTGACATTGGGTGCTAGGGGCAACGTACCTACAAAGGTTTTCAAGTTGGTGTGGACTACGTCTCCCAGAAGGCCGAGGAGCCACGCCCAACCGGGCGGGAGACGTTCATGAATAGAAACACCAGTAAAACAGTTTCCCCCTGCACTTCCAGTAAAGCCACTGAGGAAGAGAGACACTCGAAACGCGTCTGGCTAGAATTGGGTATGATGTTGGCCCTTCAAAGGATTCTTTTTCTGGCATGCTGTCCTTCGCAATAAATCATCTGTTGCACACGATGGTGGTCTCATCTGGCTCTTTCCCGAAGTTGGGACTGTTAGTTTTGGATGTATTCACCGGCCTGCCCGGGTCGGGGGAGAGAGCGGACTGCTGCTTTGGAGCGGGTCCGCGGCGGCGTCATAAGATGCTGCATGAAGCGGATGAGAATGAACGCGCACTGATGCAGTAAGGTGTGTGCTCACCTCAGGAAGCACAGCAACAAAGCAGGGCAAAAGACTTTTCGAAGGTGCACCGTTATTGTTTTGACATTGGGTGCTAGGGGCAACGTACCTACAAAGGTTTTCAAGTTGGTGTGGACTACGTCTCCCAGAAGGCCGAGGAGCCACGCCCAACCGGGCGGGAGACGTTCATGAATAGAAACACCAGTAAAACAGTTTCCCCCTGCACTTCCAGTAAAGCCACTGAGGAAGAGAGACACTCGAAACGCGTCCGGCTAGAATTGGGTATGATGTTGGCCCTTCAAAGGATTCTTTTTCTGGCATGCTGTCCTTCGCAATAAATCATCTGTTGCACACAATGGTGGTCTCATCTGGCTCTTTCCCGAAGTTGGGACTGTTAGTTTTGGATGTATTCACCGGCCTGCCCGGGTCGGGGGAGAGAGCCGACTGCTGCTTTGGAGCGGGTCCGCGGCGGCGTCATAAGATGCTGCATGAAGCGGATGAGAATGAACGCGCACTGATGCAGTAAGGTGTGTGCTCACCTCAGGAAGCACAGCAACAAAGCAGGGCAAAAGACTTTTCGAAGGTGCACTGTTATTGTTTTGACATTGGGTGCTAGGGGCAACGTACCTACAAAGGTTTTCAAGTTGGTGTGGACTACGTCTCCCAGAAGGCCGAGGAGCCACGCCCAACCGGGCGGGAGACGTTCATGAATAGAAACACCAGTAAAACAGTTTCCCCCTGCACTTTCAGTTAAGCCACTGAGGAAGAGAGACACTCGAAACGCGTCTGGCTAGAATTGGGTATGATGTTGGCCCTTCAAAGGATTCTTTTTCTGGCATGCTGTCCTTCGCAATAAATCATCTGTTGCACACGATGGTGGTCTCATCTGGCTCTTTCCCGAAGTTGGGACTGTTAGTTTTGGATATATATATATATATATATATGTATAATAAAAGAATTCTGCAATATCTTAGAGCAATAAATAACCAAGATAATACATATCCGGTTGCAAGACCCTTCAAAACCAAACATGACTCAAAAAGCAGAGAGCTCAAGTATTTTGTCATTGGTTATGTCCCTGCAAGTAAAGAGGAGAAAACAGAGAGGAGAAATTGCGCCGCCTTGAGACCCGGTATATTTTAGAACTAAATACAAAGAATCAGTCAGATCTCAACATTACAGAGGATTTATTTACTTGTCTTTAACATCCTAACAAGTAAATAATAATAATAATGAGTCTTCTGCACTTTCATAGGGATCACACATTAGTTGGATACTTAACAACCAAAAGTAATTTTATAAAATATATGTCTTTTAAACTGGGTTTTAAACATAAATTATATGCACATGTTTATAATTGATAGTTTATAAAATATAATTTATGTGGAAGGAAATCTTATGCATTACCTGTACATAAATTGATTACAATGATAATGATTTTTAGCCAATATTTAACTATTTTAAGGTTTTTATTATATGGCTCATCTATTTATTATTCATTGTGTAATTATGAAATATGATGGTGGAAGCATGGATTAGTCCTTTTATCTCGGACTAACAGGAGAAACCTTGGAATGTCACCCAGTACATAAGCATATACATATTAAGATTCCCGTTTGATATCTACTTGGTATTTATACCGTCATATGACTGATATCTCCATTTACTAAATGCACTTTCCCTTTATACTTAACAATGTGATACCCGACAACATAATAGCATTGGGGCTCCGATGTTATTGTTCTGTTTTTTTTGCTCTGGCCATAAAAAAACTGAAAAAAACTGAAAAAACGAAAACAAGAATTATGGAAAGGAATTTAAATGCTGCTATTCCTTATGAGTACAACCGATTTTAATTATGCACCATTCTGCACTACTTTGCACATATTTATTAGGACTGTTGTTTTTTTATACACAATAGTTTTTAATGAAATGTGATTTTAGCCTGAGATCAAAATGTATATGTTGCACAAGTTGTTTATTTTGCACAGAACGAATTGTTGTAGCTTTTACAAGGAATAGTAACTCTTCTATATTTATGCAACTTGTATGCTGAATCATGTGACTTATATTTTGTATATTTAAACCAATACCCTAGCGATCTACTGTGTCATGTGATCAAGCGCTCTGGGTAGCGCGAAACGCGTCATGGCGACTGACTGCACCAAATAAAGAATCTCACCTGCACTAATTTTGGGTCCGTATCCGCTTCTTTGCCTGGATTTCTTCAAGTATTCAGGAGATCGGAGGTCTTGGAATATATATATATATATATATATATATATATATATATATATATATATATATATATATACAGATGCAAAGTGAAATTACTAAATTTTATGATTATTCTTATCAAGGTTTTGAAATGAAATGAAAACATCAGTAAAATGCGATTGGACTTACTTGTACCCGCAGACAGACACTGCTAAGTTAGCATGAGCTCTGTAGGCCATGATGCTGCTTTTGCGCACGTTACTACATGACTTTATTTTGCAAGACTCTGTTTGTGCCTTTCACTTGTGAACTGTCTGCTTTCGCCTGTTCCTGGAGTTTAGTCTGAAAACGATGTGCAAGTTCGATAAACAGTGCCCCTAGGTATTCTGTTCTGGTCAGTCCCTAGCACTCAGACAAAACATACGTCACAGCTGCAGCTGCTGGAAACCCGTGCTTTGATACTATGGGATTGCATATTGGTTTGACATACACTTGGAGAGGGACCTTTCCTGGGAGAAGAGCGCTGCAGTTCTTATGATGTAGAACTACCATCTAGGCACTAAGGTATGGGGTCTGCTGACCAAGCCCAGAGATCTTCCTTTATATAATAAAACTTTTTCTAGTTTAAGGGAGGGTGGTTAGGCCTTTTAGTCCTTTATCCAGTATCTGTATACGATGATTTCCCATTTCATAGTCTATGGACATGCTACAATGCTAATTGCATTAGGTTTATGCGTCTTGCTGCTGGCAGTTGCTTGTATATGGCATTATAGAGCACAATAGTTATAAATAAACATTTTGAACTATAACAGTGACTTTGTCTATTCTTCTTTTGGATGAGTAGAGTTAGTGAGTGAAAGGGTACGTCTTGCTTCTGCGATTCCTGAGAAGAGTCGGCAGTGTTGTGTTCTGAGTTGTTCTAATCATTTGTAGCTTTGTGATTGTGTAGGAGAAAGAATTAGACACTATAGCTAATCAGTTCTGGAATTTTTGGATACTGAGGCGGTAGGAAGGCTTAGCCCCTACACACCGAGGTCCTTTTTTGGCTGGATATACCCCACATCCAAATTATCTTAATGTTCCAGTCACAGAGCTACATGTATTGCATACTTCATTAATACATGTACATACAGCTGTTATTCAGTTCATGTCGCACAACTTCTATGAGGGACCACCTGGCGTTGCTGCACAACCACCGGGACCTGGTGGTGTAATCACCGGTCCCGTCATGATGAATTCAGTGATGGGCAAGAGTCTGCAAAATAAAGACGCACTTCCTTATTGGCTTGCTGAAAAATTTGGACAACTCAAAGCTTTTTTTCCAAATACTAAGCCTGTGGAGAAACACAGGATCCTGACTATGAGTTTACCTAAATGCCTCGTTACAGAGTTAGCTGATTGTAACACTTTGGGGTAGAGTGTTTGCAGCGGTTTATTGGATGCCCTCAATGACCTTTCTCCCTTCCATGATAAAATGTGTTCAGGATGAACATGGTGCCGAGGCGGGCCTGGAGTTGGGAATGAGACTGGTGGGAGTGTCCAATATTGTTTGTGATATGTTCCTTGCTACTGTTAAGGGTGATGCAGTGAGCTTGCAGGTGGCGTAACGCTTGGAGGCTGTTGCAGACGCAGACAAACAGCGCGAATTGCCAATGATTATTGCTAGAGTATCAATAGGGGGTCACCCAAACAAAGTCACTGGGACCTGGGTCATAGCAGTACTGAGAGAAGAGGGGTCCCAGTGAAAGATTAGCAATTACCACAAATTATAAACAAAAAATAGTAATGCACTGAATGAATCTACACTGTTTTTATTCACAACGTAGATGTTAATTGGATATAGTATCCAGCAATAACCATTCCAAAGGTTGTACAGTGCCCCAGGGAACAAGGGAAAGGTGATGCGGTGAGGATAGTGTGGATGGGGAATTGTGACAATAAAATCAAACAATGATGTAGAGGCTTTTGTAGGTCAATTAGAACAAACAAACAAACATAAATTCAATATATCATTTGATCAAAAACATGCTCCACCTTATACATAAATGTAACAGTTTTGGTGTTAAGCTGATAGGAGAAAAACAGTTGTCGACGTTTCGACCCTCAGGTTGTGCAGGGATTCATTGTGCCCTTGCTGCGGGGTCTTCATCACGACAGGGCGGGGGCAGGCAACGTATTAATACATATCAAGGAGTAGATTCAGTGTGATTAACCTACTTGAATAATAAGCATGATTAAATTAAATTAGCACACTGTCCAAGGAGGAGCATACCTAATTAGTCGTTGCTCATCATCACTGTAATAGTGGAGTGGACGTTTGTACCTCATTAATGGGAACATGGAATCCTATAGAATAGAAAAAAAAATAAACAATTCTCTTTCGACCATGGTGTGCTAAACCGAAATAAATTCAAAGGAAAAGAACCTCGCATACCAGCGTCGAAGTAGAGTATCAATAGGGGGTTCACCCAAACAAAGTCACTGGGACCTGGGTCATAGCAGTACTGAGAGAAGAGGGGTCCCAGTGAGAGATTAGCAATTACCACAAATTATAAACAAAAAATAGTAAGGCACTGAATGAATCTACACTGTTTTTATTCACAACGTAGATGTTAATTGGATATAGTATCCAGCAATAACCATTCCAAAGGTTGTACAGTGCCCCAGGGAACAAGGGAAAGGTGATGCGGTGAGGATAGTGTGGATGGGGAATTGTGACAATAAAATCAAACAATGATGTAGAGGCTTTTGTAGGTCAATTAGAACAAACAAACAAACATAAATTCAATATATAATTTGATCAAAAACATGCTCCACCTTATACATACATGTAACGGTTTGGTGTGAAGCTGATAGGAGAAAAACAGTTGTCGTCGTTTCAACCCTCAGGTTGTGCAGGGATTAATTGTGCCCTTGCTGCGGGGTCTTCATCAGGACAGGGCGGGGGCAGGCAACGTATTAATACATATCAAGGAGTAGATTCAGTGTGATTAACCTACTTAAATAATAAGCATGATTAAATTAAATTAGCACACTGTCCAAGGAGGAGCATACCTAATTAGTCGTTGCTCATCATCACTGTAATAGTGGAGTGGACGCTTGTACCTCATTAATGGGAACATGGAATCCTATAGAATAGGAAAAAAAAATAAAGAATTCTCTTTCGACCATGGTGTGCTAAACTGAAATAAATTCAAAGGAAAAGAACTGCTGCTGGTTACCAGAACATACCTCTATTCCATGATCTTTGGAGTCTAACCTACTAGAGACTAAATTCTTGTTGACACGTGATAATTCTACAAACCTAATCATACGTATTGTACTAGGGACGGTGGATTTCATGCACCCAACGTTCAATGAAGGGGACACAGTATCTATTGCATACAAATCACATCTGTACACAGCAGTGGAAATGAGCTTTTCCAATGTTGAATTTTTTTTGACTGTGGTCCAAATGGCAATTCTGAAAGAGCATTCGCTGGCGCAAGGAAAATGCATGCTGGTCATTTCGCCTATCCCTGCTTTAGAAGCAGTGACTAAGGCAAGTGTACCAAATGCTAAAGCTTTACATCCCCGTTGGATTCAACGGGCTATTTCTTTGATATCGGCTGTTTATCTTTGATCCTGCTTTCCAAACACAGGAGTATTTACACTATGAACATGTTCATCCTTCTCCGTTGTCCTTACTTCCTTTGGAAGAGTACAAATGTATCATTTAAATTGACCGCTCGGCTCAACCGGCCATCGGGTCCAAACATACTTATTTCGCGGCTTGCTGGTATTGTTGCTGGTTCAATTGTCAATGGTAAATTTAGGTCTTCGATTGTACATACGCAAGCTCTTGGAAACTGTACTGCGCAATTGTCTGAGCTGCGTGCTCTTGTTCTAGCTCTCGAGTTTGCAGATCCTAATGTGAATACTCTTGTTTAACCCTGGGCATAGTACTACACTACGCTAACGGAGCATGCGTAGTTTGTACTAATTCACACTCCGCAAATTGCACTTCGCACAAAACAAAAACTGTGCTTAATTACGTAGCGTAGCAGCTAAATCAACAACATCCACAGATGTTTTGATAAAGCAATTTTACATGCTAAAAAGCATATAACCAATTCACAAAAGTGAACTTTTTGAATGAAAATATCAGGCAATGAGAGAGGTGATGATTATGGGGTCCCCCCTAACCTAGGGGGGGGGGGGCAAGCAGATGCCTTGAATACAAAGAGCATAAACAAAAAGCACATCTTGTTGAACGATTCGGTGGTGGTCCCATCCTCTTAGGACCACCTCAATCACAGTTATTGGCAAAAAAAAATCCCAACCAAAGGCCCTTCAAAGCATTATAGGACGAGATTAGCAGTCGGCAGTGAATATTATAGTATCCAATATCAAAATAATTCTACAAAGAGCTGCAGTTCAACTAGTCGTTACTAGATGTCCCTCACGAGTCAAATGCAAAAGCATTGAAATTATTCCTACATCAAGCATTGAAACCCTTTCATGAACAAATGAGACACTATAGCTAGTCAGTTCTGGGATTTTGGGCACTGAGGAGGTAGGAAGGTTTAGCCCCTACACACCAAGGTCCTGTTTTCCTTAGCATAGTTCTGTATATGTGCAGAATCCCTGCAACAACATATATATGCAAGTATGCGTGTGCGTGTGTGTCTATATATATTCACTGAAAGATTACAAGGACGTTATAATTAGGAAACAGAATTAAAAAGCCTTAGAAATTCACTGAAAAAAACAAAATTACAGGGATGGTATAGTTAGGCTCAGATTTTCACTTGTAACAACTGTGAAATTCAGCAGTTATAGTTATCTGAGCTAACTATAACTTACGCCCCCTGCAATGCACTGCTTATGACCTCTCATATTACATCACTTGTGGAGGGGTGCCATGCTGAGTCCCCCCAACTCCCCAGGGCCTGAATGAAATTTAAATATGGAGGGGGGACGTAGCCCCGATCCTAGGCCAGTTACAGTCTGGGGTCCACAACCTCCCCAGGGCTGGCCCTAAATAAATAAAGGAGGGGGGCTATGCAGCCCCTCTCCTGGAGCCCTTAATTGCCCTGGGGGCTGCCCCCCTCTAGGCGTGTTTCTCATGTCCCGGGATGCCCATCCCCTGCACATAGTTGTTTGCTCTTGCTTGGTAGGAGCTTTGACAGTTTCCGCCAAGCGAGGGCAAACAGTAAGTCCGATTCCAGTGGGCGGGAACAGCTAAACTGCTTCAGCTCACTGGGAGCAGACTTTTCATCTGTTTTCCTGCCTGCAGTTGGCTACATGGCATGGCTTTAGGCCTGGCCTTGCCAAGCCCACCTGCTGGTAATCAGCCCTGCTGCACATGCTATTCTGCCATTCAGGGTGGGGGGCCAACCTGACATTGATGGGTCCCAGAGACCTCTACATCATCATAAAAAAAAGAAAATGCTGCCAGTACTGTGGTACTGCAGTCGGACCACAGGGGCCACACTGGCTCTCGCAAGAGTGCTGCAGGACCAGAACAAACCAAAACAATTTAGTTTTAAATTGAATTCATGGGGGGACTCTCGTTGGAACCACAACAAGTGTTGGGGGTCAGAGTTTCCCTACCTTGCCCCTTTATATAGTTCTTCAAATAATTTTTGTTTGACTTGGGTGCCAAGTCTCTGAGTCCTGTAATGTCGGCCACAACATTATTTTTCATGCTGTGGCCAACCAATCAGCGCTCTCAGTCCTAAGGATTCCAATATGTGTTTTGGCTAACATGCAGAAAATGATGAATCTCAACTGAAACATGCTGTAATGTTGTTATAGCACAGTGATAAATAACTTCTAAATGTATTCCTAGTGTGCAAGACTTTTACTTGCACTGAGTATGAATTTGGCAGAATTCAAATGAGTTGTCTGCCTCGTGATCAGCCGCACTACACCTCCATCGGATTTAGGAGTTTGTGAGCGTTGAATGACGAATGTCATATATATATTCTGTTGGTTCCAAGTTGACAGACTGGATAAGCAGCTGCGCTATGGAAATAGTAAACACTGACCAACCATTTAATTTATGATAAATGTTGGTCTCTCCCCTTAGAACTATAATTTCTTGCACAATTTAGAATGTAAATACTTTATTTGTTTTTAATGTGCCGACATTTGTGTTGCCTGACCTGATAATGGCGTCGCAATGAGACAGATCCCATGAGATTTTGTGCAGTAGTCATTGTTTTTGTGTTTATATTGCGCAGCGTCATGGCGGCCGCCTGAAACTGACGAAGGCATACTGCCGAAACGCATCTTGTTCTTGATCTTTGTGCGAAATAAATCCTACTTGGATTTAAACCTCCCTTGAGTGCGAATCAATTTCTTTCTGGTGTTTAGCATTTCTACACGTTTCTGTCGGCGCGTGGTTGGCACCCGCTACAGAGTGCACCGGTGACTACGGCAGAGGTCTGGAGCGTTGAAAACTGTTTAAGAGAGCCGGAGCACCGCTCGAAGCAGAAAAGGAAGTACAGCTGGGAGTCTGATGGAGTTTTGGATCAGTCATTGAGGACCGCTTGCGGCATGCGGTAAGGACCGACGATTCCTTTTCCCAAGCGAGTACTGTACCTGAACAATCACTGCATATACGAGCATAGCGAGGGGGGAGGCACACTTGATATTCTTTTTCATCAATGAATTCTATGTACAGTGAGGCAGACCGCCATGATGCAGCCTCGGACATTTTTAAGACGAGAATTGGATCTCGTCCTACAGTACAAACAGGGACTCAGAGTCAGCCCCAACAAGATCTCAGAGCCAAATACCAATAATTAGAACGGCTATATGAACGCGAAACAAGGAAGTGGTGGGAGGCTACATCACTCCAGCATTATATTGATGTAGATAGGGTTCCTCGTGGACTCAGAATTTATACAATACCAGCATATGAGAGCCCAAATCCAAAACTTCTAGATGAGTGGGCTGAATACACTGCAACTTCCTCTAAGGGCATGCTGGTCATTCTAGTTAAATTTGCTTGAATTGACAGACAAGAGACTTTGGATAATATCAGTGAATTTGAAACAAAGATTGATGAAGAAGGCGATAAGGATGAGCATGATGCATTGAGAACCTCAATGAAGAAAAGATTGGAGATCTATGAGGGTAAAATCAAACAAAGAAAACAAAAAAAATTGAGAGGGATGCACAGGATTACGAGCAGGGCAGAATTCTAACGTTTGCCCGTAAATACGACGCCCCCAGGAGAGATCTGAGGAAAAACAGATCACAACAACAACAGCAGTCAGCAGTCCCCGAAACTTCAGAATCAGAGGTTTCAGGGGCAGAACAATCGGATAATGAAACAAGAGGAGCGGCAGGAGTAAGCTCACCGATACCTCCCCATTTTCACGAGGAATTCGACCTAATCAGACAATCATGGTTAAGAGGGGGAAAGGGAAGACCGCCCGAAACAGTCATAGGCGCACTAGGAGAGGTGGGGGGCACACCCCCCAAAAAAGGCACAGGAAAACTGAATAAAACAACCCAACACAAGTGATGCCAAGTGTGCTTGAGACAAGTACCTAAAATCTAACTATTATTAATCTGACTCCTAAAATTTTGACATCCTCAGAAACATCCGTCCTACAACTGGGGCTAACCTTTTGCCCCACAAGCAATTTTGAATTTGTACAGACACACATTGATGTCTTTAAACTGGTGCGTAAAATGAAACTTTACAAATTCTTTAAATTGAAAGACATCAATTCACTTGGTATCCCCCAACCATCAGGACCAAACCCTATAATTGAAAGAGAGTTGGAGCTTCTTGCCATCCTGGAAGATCTAAATGTGGAAGGCGTAAAAGCTAGCCAAGAGGAATTGGATATGAGCGACTCTGGAACAGCCTCCAGTAACCTCCAAAAAAGAGAGGCAAGACCCTTCAAACCAGTGTTGAAGTTTGTCCCACCAACCACCATGGACGCCATTGACGTTTTTCACGAAAAGGTCATGCTTGACCTGCGTAAATTGAGAGAGAATCCAGCAGAGGATAACAGACCCGTGTGGAACCTGACATTTGATCAAAGGAAAGCAATAAAGGATTTGGAAACCGACAAGAGTATTGTAATAAAACCCTCCGATAAGGGCGGCGATGTGGTCTTACAAACTCGTAAAAGCTATTGTTTTGAAGCACTTCTCCAACTTAGCAATCGAGACAACTATACACCTATTGCCATGAAAGAGTATCTGGAAAGTGTCACACAATACGAATGACTGACAAACAAATGGCACATGAAAGGTATGCTGTCAGTGGAGGAATTTAAGTTCCTGCAAGTTTCCAATCCCAGGATACCCACCTTTTATCATCTGCCAAAGGTGCATAAAGACCCTGAAAAACCGCCAGGACACCCGATAATTTCATCAATCGGAGGTCTCTTGGGGAACATGTCTAAGTTCATAGACTTCTACCTCTTTCCTTTTGTGGTGGAAATGTCCTCTTAAACCAGAGATACGAAGGACTTTCTACGATATGTTGAAGGGAGCCCATGGGAATCAGATTACCTGATGGTGACCTTGGATATAGCCAGTCTATATGCAAGTATCGTACATGAACAAGACTTAAATGTAATCAACCAAGTATTGTAACAAAGACTTGCAGAATACAGAGAGCATAGTGAGATGCTCATTGACTTTCTTCGTTTCTGCCTGTTCGATAACATTTTTATTTTTCAGGGCCAGATCTACCGACAAAAGCGGGGGGCGGCCATGGGAGCCTGCTTTGCCCCCAGCTACGCAAACTTGTTCGTTGGCTGGTGGGAGAAGCGGGCGGCATGGTCGGACTCCTGCGACCATTGGGTCAACAAGACAATAATCTGGAGGCGTTACATCGATGACCTCTTTCTTGTTTGGCGAGGTAGTAGAGAGTCAGTTGAGGAATATATCAAACATCTCAACAGTAACAACTTAAATTTGAAATTCTCTGGTGAAATCAGCAACACCGAGGTGAATTATCTAGATGACAGAGTATTCATAACAGATAGCAAGTTACAGACAGCTCTCTTTAGGAAGCCCACAGCGGGCAAATCAGTGCTTCATGTACGTAACAGTCACCCCACAAGCCTTAAGAACAGTATTCCCTATGGGGAGCTTTTGCGTATTAAACGCAATAGCTCCCGTCCTGAAGACTACAACGAGGCAGGTATGGCTAGCCTCAACAGATTTAGGGAACGAGGCTACAAAGAAAGGGTATTGAGCGAAGCATGGAAGAAAGCCTAGTTCAAGAGTAGAACTGACTTGATTAAGGAGACTCCTAAAGTGGAGAAGAACACAGGCACCAATAATTTGAGGCTCATTACGAACTTCTTTAATGCAGCAAAGAGCCTCAAGAGAATCATATATTCCAATTGGAATATATTGAAATCCAACCCAATTATTGGACGAGATATTCCTGTACAACCATCTAAAACAATTCGTAAGACCAGATCGCTTAAGGATCACCTGGTACAGAGCCACTTGCCCCCTGTTGCCAGAAGCATACAGGGTTTAAGTGGTTTCTATCCTTGCAATAAATGCAAGGCATGTGCGGATAGCAAGAAAATTGTGTGCTACCGCATACCAGGAAGACACGATCCAGTCACAATCAAGAAATTCATGAACTGCCTGACACCATTCGTGGTCTACTGTCTTACTTGCCCGTGCGGACTTAGATACGTAGGGAGCACTATACACCCTGCCAAAATCCGCATTTTAGAACACCAAAGGGCCATACAAAACAACGACAATAAGTACCCAGTGGCACGTCATTTTCTAACTCACCTCAATAGTAACCGCAAACTCTTGAGTTACTTTTGCCTTGACCATGTAGCTCGAGATCCCAGAGGTGGAGATAGAGCAAAATGCCTCAGGAGACTAGAGTCCCGATATATCATTGATTTAGCAACTAAAACACCTCTGGGACTCAATATGGGGGAGGAACTGAAAGTACACCTGTGGCCCTCTGATCTAGGCCACCCTCCAGCACCTAAGGACAACATCAATCGCCTTGGGGTATGGTTGGACAGTTCCCTTTCATTTAAGACTCAAGCCACAAAACTCTCTGCAACCTGTTTTGGCCTCCTCAAAATGCTCAAGAAAATCATGCCTCTCCTCCCTATGGAAGCCAAGCAGGTAGCAATACAGGGCTTGATACAGTCCCGCCTGGATTTTAACAATGTGTTATACCTTGGCGCCCCAGACTACACCCTACGCAGACTATATATATATATATATATATATATATATATATATATATATATATATATATATATATATATATATATATATTAGAACGCAAGACAGCAGAGCGGTTAGCCCTTTTCTTAGCATCGTGCAATACCTTTGTTGCCTGCTTAATTGTACATTTTAAATCGTGAATACTACGTTTTAACTTGCACTGTTTTATCTTTATGAGTACATTTGTGGGATATTGCTACCAGAGCTGCCTGCATGTTATATTGCCTTCTCTGCACAATTGAACAACAAATTGTACTGCTTACCTGACACCCCATTCCCCGTTTTGCCACCGGAAGTCCTGTTTGCTGCGGAGGGAATACAGGGCTGTTTTCCACACCATCTGGCCACAAGCCGCCATCTTAGGTGTGGTGGTCGGGGGCGACGCGCTCTAGTTGCCGCGACTAACTTGACACAAGCCTATTTAGCCCTATGTATTTCCGGAAGCGCAGCGGACGAGCGCAGCGGGAGCGCCAGCGTCGCGCCAAAGGCGAGCCCGTCTGCGCCGGACCCGCGCCTAGGGCCCAAACCTCTGCCCCTCTCAGCAAATATATCTATTCAAGAGAAGGACTAATGAATTTAAGGAATAATGCCTGCCCGCACACGCCGCCGTATCGCGAAAAGGGCGTGCTGGTATCCCCTAAACGCCCAGACTATGGTGTCATGAAAAATGACCATCCATCGAAGGATTTACCCAATAAGCTGAGTCCGGGGATAGTGGCAATTAGGCCCTCCATCCTAAGCCTGGATGCTAATAAATTGTGCAAACGTAACACCATGACCTTGAAAAACATCCTTATAAATGTAAGGTCTATACCAAAACATAGGCATGAAATAGAAGCATTCATCTCTGATAATGGGATAGATCTAGCTTTCCTAACCGAGACGTGGGCTACTGAAACTTCGGGGCCTGACTGGAGCACTGCAGTACCCACAAACTACTCCGTAGTACATGCTGAAAGACAGGGATCCATGGAAGGGGGTATAGCAAAAATGTATCGTTCTCATTTTAAAATAGGCATCCTCCCACAAGCAGGGTTAGAAGCTGAGTCCATATCCTTTACGGTTAAATACGCTAACCAAATGATTTTCAATGGTCTTCTGCCTTACAGACCCCCGGGCCCAGAGGTCCGTTTAACAATGCTCTTCAGACTTTTCTGGAATCCACGTCAGATCAAACAACTTTCACGGTATTGGGAGACTTTAATTTCCACCTAGAAGAAAATAACTCTAGGGAAACTACCACTCTTCTACAGAACTGCTGTAGCTATGGGCTGCACCAACGGGTTGCAGGACCTACTCACTCAGCAGGGCACACCCTTGACGCTATTTTCACCAATAATAATCACTTAAAAATTACGTCAATCACACAGGTTCCATGGTCTGACCATGCAGTTATTAATTTCACTCTGAATCTATCACTGACGAATATTAGGCGGAAAAATCTATCTCTACCTAATAAGACTCGCCTATTGAAGAATCTTGAACCCAACATACTCGCGAACCCACTTACCAGGAACTTTCCTTCTTTTGCAAACTGCGACAGTAATAGTGGAGCTTTAAAATACCAAACGTGGCTTACCCTTGCCATGGAGGAGCTAGCCCCAGTAGAAACAAAAAAAAACAGGATACGCTCAGCTACCGCACAATGGTATACTCCGGAGGTCAAACTGATTAAGCAAAAATGCCGGCGCTATGAAAGATTATGGCGGGCGGATTATAGTCCTCATACCAGAAAGGAATATACAGCTGTCCTACAAGAATATAAGCTTAAGATAGAACAAGCCAAAGCAACCTTCTACTCAAAGAAAATCCTTGAATCTTCAAACTCCCCAAAAGAACTGTTTAAGACGGTTGCTTATTTAGCCAAAAGTCCCAGGGATGTTATATTTACGCCGGATCAGGACTTTGTGTAGATCTTAGCCCACTTCTTCCAGAAAAAAGTCCAGGCGGTCTATGACGATCTCCGTCTGTCATCTGGCAGCGTGGAAACCAGCCATTCAAATGATCAGCCATCTGTCACCTCCGAACTCTCCCAATTCTCACTGGTAAACGACACCCAGGTCACCACCCTGCTTTTACACACCAAATCTGGATCACCAATGGATCCTTGCCCCCCGCACATATTACATATAGTCCCTGAAATAATAAGTCTGGCTCTTACCCGCTCCTTAATATTGTCTTAAGTTCGGGACTTTTCCCTAGTAGCTGGAGGAAAGCGTGCATAAGACCAATTCTTAAAAAGGAGTCATTGGATCCGATGGAAACCAAATATTATCGGCCAATTTCTTGCCTGCCCCTTCCAGCTAAAATGCTTGAGAGTGCCATGAATCAAGAGCTCACAAAATACCTAGACAATAATCATCTATTGGACCCTACACAACAAGGCTTTAGGGCCAATAATTCCACCGAATCCGTGCTGATTATAGCCACTGAAGATATCCGCAGGACCATGGATGATGGGGGCAGAGCCGCACTGATCTTATTGGACTTAACAGTGGCGTTTGACACCGTGAACCATGGGGTCCTAGTGAACAGGCTACATATGCTGGGCATTACGAACACTGCCCTAGCTCTGCTTGAGTCTTTCCTAAATGCCCGCACGCACCAGATTCACTGGAGCGGCCTCCAATCCGATGAGTTCCATCTCCCATGCGGTGTTCCACAGGGATCAGCCCTTTCACCAACTCTTTTTAACCTTTATGTAACCCCTCTTGCTGCATTGATCAAATCTCATGGCCTGCAATTGGTATCAAACGCAGATGATACACAATTAGTCGTATCACTTACACAGTCGGTGAACGCCACTGCAGCCAGTTTCAGGAACTGTCTGTCAGATGTAATGAATTGGATGAACGTTCATTTTCTGAAGCTCAACACAGAGAAGAACGAGGTGATTGAGTTCGGTCAAAAATCATCCATATGGAGCCACCTATGGTGGCCCCCAGAGGCAGGCAGCTGCCCGGCTCCGACTAACAAGGTCAGAAATTTAGGTTTCATAATGGACAAGGATCTCTCCTGTTCAGCTCACATCAGTCAGGTCACCTCAGCCTGTTTTTTCACATTGAAAATCCTTAGGAAAACTTTCCCTTACTTACCTTTTACCCTTAGGAAAACTGTGGTAGGAGCGCTGGTTATGTCCATGGTGGACTATTGTAACGCCCTGTACATTGGAGCCGGTGAAACATAGCTCACTAGACTCCAGTCAATCCAGAACACAGCGGCTAGAGTCTTGCTTGACCTCCCCAAAAGACGTCCCACCTCTAAAGCCATACGGGGACTTCATTGGCTCCCGATCAGGCATACAATCCAATTCAAGGCCATGTGTTTGGTCCATAAATCTTTCTACGGAAACTCCTCCAAGCAACTTTCAGCACTTCTTCCCCGTTATGTGCCGACACGTGCACTTAGATCAAGCTCCCTTGATCTCATTCAAATTCCTAGAATAAAAAGGGCCCACTGGGGCGGCAGATCCTTTTCCTACCAAGCTTCTAAGCAATGGAACAGCCTGCCCATTACACTGCGCTCAGTAAAGAACTTAGTGAGGTTCAGAAGAGCCATGAAGACCTGGCTCTTCCGGCTGCCGTAACCTCTCTCTGCTTCAATTATGTCCTACAGCGCCAAGACGCCTCAGCATAAGAGCGCTTTATAAATGTTTCACTCACTTACTCACTCACTCACTCACTCACTCACTCACTCACTCACTCACTCTATATATATATATATATATACGATTTGTTTATTGTATGGCAAGGCAGTCGTTCTTTGGCTAAAAATTACATTGCATCACTGAATATTAATGATTTAAATCTGATCTTTACAGCTTACATCCATAACATGAAGGTAGTTTATCTAGACCTAGAAGTATACATAGAGGACGAAAAATTGTTGACAAGACTACACAGGAAAGCCACTGCAGGGAATTGTGTCCTGCATGCGGGAAGTTACCACCCTAAGAGTCTTGTCAATAATATTCCGTATAGAGAATTACTGTATATGAAACGCAACTGTAACACACAACCTGACTATCAACAAGCAAAGCATGAGGCCTTTAAACGTTTCAAGGCAAGGGACAACACTAAAAATAGCTTATATAAAGCTGAGGCGAGGGTAGAACAAATGACTAGGTCGCAATTGCTAACAGCCAAAACAGCTAGTGACAGAAACAAACCAGAACAAGAAGGTCTTGTTAGGATGATCACTCATTATAATGAAAAGTCACCACAACCGGTTCGGATTTTCAAAAAGAATTGGCACATCCTACAATAGGACAATGTTTTGAAAAAAACAATTTCCACCAGCCCACAGATTACCTATAGAAAAGGTAAACCCCTGATAGTCACTTTCGCCCCTCGCCACTAAAAACAGAACTAATTACTGGATTTTTTCCTTGTACAAAATGTAAGGTTTGTAAATACAGCAAGAAAGTCACACATTAGAACACCGGAGAACAGGACCCTAGAACATCACAGAAGATTAACCTGTTACTAAACTGCAATTCAGAATTTACAGTCTATTGCTTAGAATGCCCCGTCCAGAAGCAGTACATCGGGAGTACTATTCACCCCGCCAAGAAGCGCATATTAGAACACATGCATGAGATAAACAAGAAGGATAGTACTTACCAGGTGGCCTGCCATTTTGAAACTGCACATCAAAGCAATAGGGACCTGCTAAATTTCTTTTGCGTCGACCAGGTCCCAAAAGATGAGAAAGGGGGTGAGAAAACTAGAAAACTGTGCATTCTAGAATCCAAATACATAATAGAACTTCAAACTAAGGCCCCACTGGGCCTCAACAATGACGAAGAACTCTGGGTACACCTCGAGTAAAATAACATAACAAGATACATTTACATATGCGGCAATATGTCCAGGGATCTGCAACTTCTCTAACCCTTTCTGAACTATTCAAATATTCTCCTGAAAACAACACTTTATATTTATCACACTGAACATTAGCAATAATAGGTGATACTGAAGATGTAATCTATTTTGAAGAAATTAATTTTGTAATTGGAAGATTAATTAATGCTTATAACTGATTCTATGACTCTATGAATTATGTGTGATTGCCCATTCAGCGAGCAATTATGTACTGGATGTCTCTGATCGCAAAATATTTTCATATGACATATGAAACTATGTAGCTATTTATTGTGAATTCTCACCAATGATAGCAATTACATTTCTTTGCACCACTCAGTGGATAAACTGTTAGTATATGATTGCCAATTCAGGGTGCAATTGTGAAAAGAGGGACAGCGTGAAACTGTTGCAAGTATATGACATTTGAGGCACAAATGAGTGATGTGTATTTGGGACTGATCTAAATGATGATTTGAGAAGAGAACCAGTAATGAAGTAATAACTGTTATTATATTCTTTAATTGCACACTTTATGATATACACTTATGTTTTTAAGCACGTTCCAAGATCGGCACTGTGATTCTGGCAATTGATTAAGACCAGTGGACTGTTGTTTATGTCTACTATTATCACATGATGCACCTGTTTTGATGAAACAAGCTCTGTGACAAAAGTGATACTGACATCGAAAAAGGCTCAGCGCCAAAATGCGTCAGTCAGTGCAGGAGGCTTGCACATTAAAAAGTATTTTATCTTGAACCAGATCACTGCCGCCACTCTACTTGTCCTGGGTGGCGCCCCAGCGGTGGTGAGCCACTACACAAACATCCACATTGGTGATATGTCCAGAAACAGCCAAGAAATGGGCGCACTCACATAATCTTTAAAAGTAAAATACTCTTTAATGTGCAAGCCTCCTGCACTAACAGACTTGTTTCGGCACTAAGACTTTCTCGATGTCAGTTTCAGTTTTGTCACAAAGTCATTTTAATAAAAACCAGTGCATCACGTGATAATAATAAACAAAGAAGACGGTCCTCTGGTCACAATCTGTTGGCAGAATCACAGCGACCATCTTAAAACATGCTCAAATACATTATTGTGTATAATGGTAAAACAATAAATATAACCACAATCCCTGCATACATCATTGTGGATTTTCTTATATGATCGCACAAAAGGGATAGTTATCATCATATCAGTCCATTGCAAATATATCAATCACATATCCTCCTTGTGCCATATAAGTAGCGATAGTTCCCTAATCTTCTGTGATACTTATGGTTTTCCTCATGAGTGCACCCTTAATGGGCGGTTATGCAAATACAATTCAGTAATTCTAATCATTAATGAAAGTTCATAATAAGTAATCATGCTTTCAATATGTCATAAGCAGAATTGCAATACAGAGACATCCAATCCATCATTGTGCCCTTAATGGGCAATCACATTTGATTCTTGAACAGTTGTAGCGGCATACACATAGATTTTTCTTCCAATTTCAAAAACTATTCTTAAGGATTACATTTAATTAAACGGCATCTTTTCTAACCCCTATTGTTATGTTCACCTAGTGTGATTAATATAATTTTCAGAATAGTACCTGATACTTCAGAGGTGATACATAGAGACCCAGATCCCTGGACATATTCCACATGGTTAAATATATCTGATTAGTTTATTAGAGGTGTACCCAATTTTTTTCAGCGTTGTTAAGACCTAGGGGACCTTAGTTTTAAGTTCTATTATATATTTAGATTCGAGAAAATGTAGTCTTCTAGTTCTATCTACCAGTATTTTGTCTTTGGGAACTCGAGCTAAGCAAAAGAAACTTAGTAAGTCCCTGTTGCTTAGATGTGTGGTTTCAAAGAGGCATGCAACTGGGTAACTACTGTCTTTCTTGTTGATCACACGCATGTGCTCTACTATGCATTTTTTGGGCGGTATGAATGGTGCTCCCAATATAATGCTTGTGGCAGGGGCATAATAAACAATAGACTGTAAATTCAGAATTACAATTTAATAGCAAATTGATCATGCATAATGGTCTAGGATAATTTTTTCAGGTCTTATAATGTGTAACTTTCTTACTATATTTGCAAGTCTTACCTTTTGTGCAAGGATAGAACCCTGTGACTACATCTATTTTTGGTGGTGTTAGAACTGGGGGTCTCTAGTTGGCCGAGGTAGGTACCTTAGTCCAAATAGGGACACTCTTAGATAACCCCAGCTCACCCTTTGGTAGCTTGGCACGAGCAGCCAGGCTGATCTCCAAGGCAATGTGTAAAGTATTTGCACCCACACTCCCAGTAACACAGTGATAACACCACAAATGGACACCACACTGATTTACGAAAATAGCGGTATCTTTCTCAAGAAGAAATACGATGAAACCAAATGATAAAAATATGCAGCATATGCGTATTCGTAATGTTTCAAGGGGCAGGTTATTAGGCTAACAAACACTTGTAGGTTCTTGCGGTATTAATGAGCAGTTTACGATGATCTAATTCAGTCCTAATGCGGTTCGTAAAGCAAGTAATAATACAGTCTGTAATGCAAGCGATAATGCAGATTGTAAAAGCATGTAATAATGCAGTTCGTAGTGCACATACTAATGTGGATCGAAAAAGCAATTCGGCACCTATGGCAGTGCTAGTGAAGGTCTCTATGCCACTCTTGGCTGAATCGGGGTCAGCGACTGCCAAAATATGCCCCCAATACTGTTACAAAGGAAACAAAGTGCAGCTCCACAATCCGACCCCGGTACTGCCACCCCTCGGTGAGTACAGGCCGAGATACTGACTTGAGCGGAGGCTCGTGCTGCAAAGATGGGAAAGGCCGAGAGTGGTCTCTTGTAGCATGCACTCCGCCCCAGGTGACAACACATGCAGGCTCGCTAAGCGTTACCTGGGGGGGTGCAGTCTCTCTCCTCTCCTCCCGGCTTGGGTGTCATGCTGTGTGGCTTCGGGTTGGTGGCAGCTGCTTCTCGCATTGAGAGTCAGGCTACCAGGCGACTGCCTCGCAGCTGATCGGCTCTCAGTGCGACTCCGTTGAACTTGGACAAAGGACCTCGGACCCACGATGGTGAAGGTTCACAGGTCTCTCCTTGGCAAAGACAGGCTCGGGCCGGCAGTGGTGATTTCTCATGGCTCTCCCTTGGGACAAAGGTCTGGGCCAATGGCGATAATGATCACAGCACTTCTGGTCATGCTGTTGATCAAAGCAAAGCACAAGACTGCTCCAGGCCACATGTTCACGGGGCAATTCTCATGCACACAGCTTCGCTGAGACACATTTAGAAACTTTGATGTTCCTGAGTTTCCACAAAAGGGAGCCAGCTCCTCTTGGGCACTTGGAGACAAGTTACTTCAGGACACAGCACACAGCAAAGTCCCTTGTCCTCTCCTTAGTCAAATCAGCAAACTGAAGGCCTGCCCCAGAAAACACAGCAAGGGCAGTCCTTCTCTTCAGCTGTTCTTCTTTGGCAGAAGTTTCTCTTGATCACAAAGTAGCTTCAATCATTTTTCAGGCTTGAATTCAGTCTTGAATTCAGGGGTTTCAGCTCGCACATTTATACCCGTAAATGCCTTTGAAGTCTTTCTGTTCAGGGTGCTCTGAGCCCAGTCCAAACCAGACCTGGGTGTCTTCCTGCCAGTTCACACCTTCTTTCTTTGATAGGGAGGGTCTTGGCCTTAGACACTCCACAGGAGGCGGAGCCATTCTTTTGTGGCAACAGTACAGCCCTTTTCACATCAAAGGGGTCATCCTCCCATCACACCAAAAGCAGGCCATCCTGTTGCTGTCTCACCTACTCCTCTCTGGTGTCAGGACACTCCCCAGACCCTGTCACACCCAAACCCAGACAGTCCATACACAACCAGGCAGAGGCCCACAGGATAGTTTAAGACAAGAAAGCAGCCACTTCTAAAAGCGTGGTTTCTAAACTGACAATTTAAAAACCATATTTACTAAAAGATGTGTTCAGGCACACTAAACTCCATCTCTCCATCTTATGCATATGGGAAGATATGCTGGAAACATGTGAAGCAGCATTCCCCATTCTGTCCTATAGGCAAGATGGCCTTGCAACAGTGAAAAACGAATTTGACAGTATTTCACTGTCAGGACATGGTACACACCTCAGTACATGTCCTACCTTTCACATACACTGCACTCTGCCCAGGGGGTACCTTGTACCTACTATAGGGATGTCTGATGTGCATAAAAAGGGAAGGGTGAGGCCTGGCGAGTGGTTGCATTTGTCAGGACAACAAGGCAGTTAGCAAACTGCGCGCCTGCACTGCAGTGGCAGGCCTGGGATCTCTTTTTAGGGCTACTTGTGTGGGTGGCACAATTAGTGCTGCAGGCCCACTTGTAGCATTTGCATTGCCAGCCCTGACACACATAGTGCACTTTACTAGGGACTTTACTAGTAAGACAAACATACCAATTATGGACAACCAATTACCATAACACTTTATACAGGGAGCACTTGCACTTTGACACTGAACAGCAGTGGCAAAGTGCCCAAAGCATCTAAGTCAGCAACATCATGTTAGAAAAAGATCTAGGAGGAAGGCAAAAAGTTTAAGGAACTTTAGCCAAAAAGGGCCAAGTCCAACAGGTGATATAGATGAAAGTGACTATGTACTAGATAATCGCTCAAGGATTTACATCTCCTATAGGTTATACTCTACGGTCTAGTAGAGATTGTTTTCCTCAAAATTGGGTCGGATTGTAAAATGTGACAATTCTTTTAAAGATTTGGACTAACTGTGGTGACCTCTTGTTATACTGCGTAATCATCCCCTCAGGTTATTTTCGTTCCTGGTTGTCTTTGTCACTAGTGTTTTTAGCTATTAACAGTTGTGACCTACTCACTTATTTTACCCTCACCTCTGCTTGGAATAAACTGTTGCTGGTATAGCCCCTCACTTTGAAACGTTTGAGAGCTTTGTTCTTTGTTTCATCCACAGTAGTTCCCCATAAGGAATATTGTTGACTAAACCTTTCGGATGATAACGCCCAGCATGCAGGATGTAATTCCCTGATGTGGGTTTTGCTATATAGTCTTATCAAAAATCTCTTGCTCTCTATATATACTTCAAGGTCTAGATAACATACCTTGGTATTGCTGATATGAGCTGTAAAAATCAGATTTAGATCATTGATGGTTAATGATGCAATATATTCTTCAGCTTAAGAACGACTACCTCGCCATTTGATAAACAAGTTGTATGTATATCTAGCCCAAAAGGCTATTTCATCAATCCATTTTTCGTATCTGACAACTCAGGCTACATGCTTCTCCCACCAGCCCATGAACAAGTTCACGTAGCTGGGGGCGAAGCACTTGCCCATTGCTGTCCTGCGTTGCTGTCTGTACAGCTGTCGTGAGAATGTAAAGAACAGTATTACAAGGAGGCAATAAGACAACTTGAGCAGAGCCGGCCTTGTGGGGGACCTAGGCTTTATGGAGGTGAGCGGGAGAGCCCACGGCAGGTTCCAAAAAATGTTTTTTTAATTTTCCAGTACTGTTGCAGTCCCGCAGTCCCGCTGTACCCCAGTTTCTTTTTGTTTTTTAAAAAGGACAGGCCTCTGCTCTTTTCAATTCGAATCCCCTTGGGGTGAAACAGGCAAGGGGTTTGGAGAATTGTTTTTTAGAAATATGCAAAATGAGGCATTTGGGGGACCGCCTCTCCAAGTCAATTACTGGCCCCAGGGACTCCATTCCCAGGGACTAACAACTATATATATATTTTTAAATTTTATATTTTGTGTGTGGTCCTCCTGCCTCCCCGAGCCAGATATTTGCCCTGTAACTTGCGCTCTAAAGTAACCATAACATGCGCCAACACCATGCAAAGTGTTATCATCAATGATTTCATTTCAGATGTTGTAGTCATATTATCAGTAATGTCACACAAAATTGTTATGAGTGATATATTGTGGGAGCTAATTAGAAGTGTATGGCAAGGGCCCGAGTTATAGTTAATTTAGGCATGAGCTGTAGTTATTTGAGATAACTATAACCAGTGAATTTCAGTAACTTTGTTAGATTAAAATGGTATGTTTAAACTGTCAATGTCACATAACTATACCGTCACCTTGTCCTTTGTTTTTTTCAGTGAATTTCTAAGTGTTTTTTTTAATTTAAAATAAAATATAATTACAATTACTAAATATAACAGCTCTTTAACCATTGGCGTTTTCAGCGAATATCTATGGTTCTTTATTGTGAAGTAAGATGTCCATCACCTTGTGCGGCATAGGGGTGGGTGTGCTAACCCCACAGCACACAGCCTTGCCCTGCACTGAACCCTCATGGACATGCATGTCTGATTGTGTGATGCAAAATATTAAAAAGTAATATTTTTAAAAAGGCAGATCTATTGACTTTGCTAAAGAGTCAGTGAGCCTATTTGCTTGTTTTTGGGGCAACACATCCACACATATAAAGCAGACCTTTTGTTTTCGTCATTAAGTCACCAATAACTATATTCAAATGCAAATTTTATCAATTGATGCACTGCAATGTTTAAAAAAGAGTCTGCCTTTAAATAAAATGTTGTTAAAAAACATCAACATGTGTTTAAGTTTTTCTTTTAAAAATTTTTAGGCTACAAAGTGCAGCTATAAAACCCATCACCAGGAGGCTGTACACTCCAGCTGAAGAACATACAGCTCCAGCTTGGTGTGCTTTAAAAAACAATATGGTGAGAACTCCTGGAGTCATGGATTTAATGACCCAGGGGACCTACTGTGTTCTATTTTTTAATGTTGTTGGGGGGCTGCTGCACTCCCTGCAGCCGCACACAACATTAAACAATATGTTTGGAGGAGACCATGTCCTTTCTAGGGACAGCATCAGCAAGCAAATATACAATTTATAAATGCCCCAGAGCATTATGAGGTGTTCCTTCCTGGAACAATGTATAATAAATCAGTTACTCCAGCCGCTCATTTATTATGTATTTTAGAATGCTTTGTAGGTAAGTGCACACTTTATAAATTCCTTACAGATTAACAAATTCATAATGGAATATATCAAACATAAAAAACTGACTTATAGTTCAGCTATGATCTTATTATACCAGTTGTATTTCCTCTATAAAGCTGTTTAAAAGTGGTAGTTGAGATTCTTCTGTATGCCCAAAATGTCCCAAACTGATGATGGCTTGATTCATATGCTTGCAAGATTTCCAGCTTCGGCTATCTTTTGGGCACCAGTTTTTTCCAAAAAGAAACACAATAGGACTATTCGCTTTCTGAATGAATGAATGAATGAATGAAGGAACAGAGATTTATTAAGTGTAACATATGCTCCAAGGATTGTCCCAGAGGAATGGGAATTAAGCGTGAACAAAGAGCAAGTCTTAAGTATTTCTTAAATGAATATCCTAAATGAAGCTCTAGAGAAAGGATAATCAAGGCAAAGGCTGCCAAAAAGGAGAAAGAGCTACCGCCTTTTCTAGTGAGCCCTATCCTTGAAACCTCTGCCAAAGCCAACGGGGAAGAGCATAGCTCTCTCACAGGAGAGTAAAAATTAACTCTAGCTTCCAGATATTGCGGTCTTGCATGATATAAAGCTCTGTGAATCAAGACCAGTGCCTCCTAAAAGAATCAGAATCTTGACTGGGAGCCAGTGGAGAGATCATAAATATGGAGAAACAGGAGTTCTGAAAGGAAGTTTGAGAATAAGTCGAGCAGCCCCCTTTTCCTATCCTGGTTTGGATACGATGTGCCTTTCCCATTAACCTGTCTTGCTACTCGGCCTATCTGGGTGAATGGTGGAATGTTGAGTGTGTGAGGTAATATGGAATGTGTGGTGTGCCTGGTGGATGGATAACAGTTGGAAGAGAGGGCTGAGTAGCAAGAGAGCTGCTCCTGGTGCGGCTTAGGAGAGACTTGAGTATTCTTATATGATCCTTAGATGATACTTGAATGATTACATGATTTAATCTGAAATCCATCAATAAACCATCATCAATCAATACTACTCGGCTACAGATCATCTTATTACATTTGGCGACGTTTGGACTACCTACACGGCTTGCAACTTCAAGGATCTCCATGAAACTTCATGATCAAGATTTTCAAGTAAGGAAAAAGAATTTCTTAAAACTATTCAAAGTTTACTGGCACCCCATCCAACAAAGCCCCACCAGTGACCTTCCACCGGTCGCCCTCCAAATTGGATGTGCCAGTCTATTCCTGCATACAACTTAAGTGTCTATGTGGGTAAAAAACCTAGGACATCTGCATAATTAAATGACCAAATAAGCTTAAACTAGTAGGTGTGAAGAATGAACAAAAACATAAAATTGTATACAATATATGAATTTAATAGGTATTAATTAAAAATCATATAGAAAGGCAAACTATATGATCAGACTAAACATATAATTCATTAAAAGCAAACACAAATGTCATACTACAATACAATTCCTAAAAATCATGTACATGGTAAAAAACAATACATTCATATAATTAAATGACATGAAAATACAGATATAAAGCAACTCGACGCGCGTTTCGGCAGAAAACCGCCTTCTTCAGGAGTCTCTGCTGATAATCTAGAGAAGCAATTATAAAGAAAAAAATATATATATGTCACATAAGGCTTGGTATTTTTCATATGTATAACATACTTATTTGACAGGATCTAAAAAACTCGTATCGCTGTAATCTTGTAAAACATGAGTACATATTGTGCATAGCGACTTTGTCCAGCCTCACACCAGCTAGATTTAAACATCACAAAATTTTGGTCATCTCATGTCATTTGATTGACAGATATTCACAAACTACATTGCACAGTACTTATCCAATCGACATGCTGTTATCAATATCCGGATTTATATCACAATGTTTAATAATCGTTTTGTCTAAAACCTATATTATAGGTAAATTAATAAAAAGATTCTGGTGGTCAGGGACAGCGTTATTACCTATATCAGAAGTATACATTTACATTGATGTATTGTTCTAAAAATTGTGAAAATCTTCATATATACATATAGTCAGAGCCACTTGATTAATGCTAATACCTGATCAATGATGATGCAATCGGCAGGGAAACGGAAGGGTCCAAAATAGAGGCTTAAAAATTATTTCAAAATCACTTTGAACACATGGTGCCATTATGAACAATTGCAAGATGTATGGAGAAAGTCTTTCCTGATGTTATACGCTGCCTATTTTAGTATATCTTCACTGATGACTTTATTAAGCCGGAAAGGGTTCAGACTGGTGACTAGCCCATATGTTTCTCTGACCAGGAAGAAGATATTACCTTAGATCGTAAAGATATCGTCTTATTTTTCACACTTGATGTTCAATGATGAATCAACAAACGGATAATTCTGAGGTTCGGGCGATGATCAATGAGTCATCTACACAATCCCGGTACTGTGATAATACAAAAAACAAAACACAAGACACTATGGGATAAGATGTCCGCCTAGCTGCCTAAATCACATGAAACTGTTAACTCATTGAAGATAGATCGCTGTACAGAAGGAGAAATAGAAATTACCTCTAAAATAACCTCTAAGATTCTACAAATGGAGCTTCATGTTTAGCCGTGGGTACTGATACTGCCAAGTAGACCACTTGATTTATAGCTGTGGAATTTAAAAGAAAAGAACCGTAATCGGTAATTGTAAATACGATTACAGATACCGAGTGTCCAGGCTAAATAGGGTGGCTGTTGTCTACTAGTCTTCGTTCAATATAGGGAAAGGCGTACACATACCTTTCGACTTCACAAAGAATATCTTAATACGGGATTCTAGATCATAATTGATAAAAACTTGACGTTTCCGAAGATAGCGGAACCAGGAAACCTGAAAAGATAGAAGAAAGGTTTCTAAGGTGGTTGCAAAACCAAGGATGGTACTCATAAAAGGTGGTAAATACAGAGGTTGTGAACTCCCTAGTATAGGCAAAATAAAATGGCTATTGTCTAGTAGTATTATTCGCTAGATATAAAGAGGGGTGAACACATACCTTTCGTATTTCTTAAGAATATATCGTACGGGATTCTTGATCATGGTGATAAATACTCGGCGCTTGGGGAATGACGGAAATAGTAAAACTGAAAAAATAAGCAAGAAGGTATCCGGGTGGTGTGCTCTGTGTTTATGAGTTAATCATAATACAGAGGAGTCTGGGTCTGAATCCAGCAGAATACGGGAGTCCTCAAAATAATCTCGCTAGTTCTTACCTTATTCAAACGATGGATCAAACGGACAGCAAGGTGGTGCTGCTCCAAAAGAACGTGGACCGTCACATCGGGTCCTTCAGTCGTGCAAGTAAGCTCAGTTCAGCGGGGTTTGTTTTTAAAGCCCCGATAATGGCGCGAACCATTCGAGGAAGTGGTAGACAGAGATGAGGGACTGTTTAACCACAGGATATGGATACAACAAACCGTTCTAAGATGGCGCTGTAAATCGCCACCACCGTGGTGGATTCCGTTAATAAAATGAATCATGATACCGCTTACATTTACAGGTGCAGATCTAAAATTAAATGGTGAATGGCCAGACGATATATGTACGCGGCAAAGTGCCGAAGAACGTTAATTAACCAGAAATCTATAGTCGTATATCAGAACAACACTCGTTTCAAGATGGCGCTCTGTTTAGCTGACAGCGTTCATAGATCTAACCGAATATTTGAAAATCAAACGGGATGCAATGAATTCCATCCGATGTACAGACTAATTAGTTGATATATGGACGATGAGTGTTCCCAATAATAATATTAGCCAAAGGCTAAGTAATACTCATTCTAAAAAGAGCAAAAAATCTAAAAATGACATTACTAAGTTTAATTAGTGTATGTTGCCATGTATACAAGCATTACATAGATAGATATATGCTATGTGGCGAAGAATCTGAATCAAATAATAAAATTAGCAACTAATAAAGATGGATAATATAAGCAAGGGATGATTTATTAGATATAAACCATAATCTATGGGTCGGTATTTATAGGTGCCAATATATACATGGTTACATAATAGATATAGATATGCAATTAGCAGGGATCAAGATTCGTGTCACGAAAGGAAAAAGCCGATGTATTATATAGTAGATAGTGATCATTCAACAGAGTGAGTCACTAGAAGGGGACATATGAATTACTAACAGTGGTATAGGTATAGAAGTACTGGTAACCCAGAACAGTCACTTGTCCATAACAGGTTGTTAGTTTAGGTTATAGCATTCTCCCACGGGATTTCAGCATTTAATCCTCTTTTAAAGGTACCCATAGCAAAGATCCAATAGACTTCTCTTTTACCTCTGACTTTGTCGCCACCTTTGTTGTCAGGGAGTCTGATCTTTTCTAGAATGCGCCATTTAAAGTCATCAGGTCCATGTTGCTTCTCTGCAAAATGTTTAACAAGGGGTGCCAGAGTTTTGTTTGTACGAATGGCAGACCGATGTTCAGTGAACCTGGTCTGTATGGGTCTAGAGGTTTCACCCACATAGCCCAGATGACAAGGACACATGATGAAATATATGCAATTAGCAGTTTTGCAATTCCACATATCTTTGGCGCTAACTAGGCAGCCATTGTGTTCAAAGGATTCTCCCGTGATGATATTATTGCAGGACTTGCAGGATGAGCATTTAACCGTGCCTCTGACTGGAAAATTGTTAGTAAGAGATCTTTGAACACATTCTGAACAGACTTTATTGTTGGTAAAAAGAGAGTGCACAATCAGATCCTTAAGATTTTTATTCCTACGATGGGCGAACATGGGTTTATCTAGTTTGCAATTGGTTGGGTTCGAGTTTAAGATGTGCCAGTTAGAGTTCACAATGTGTCGAACCGTGTTGTCAAGAGTAGAGTGTTTCGTGATACAGACTAGCTGCGTGTTTGTATTGGTGGGCTTAGGTCTGAGGAGAGAGTCTCTGTCATAGAACCTAGCTCTCTTATATGAGTCTCTGACTAACCTATGAGGATAGCCTCTGTTCAGAAACTTTTGTCGCATAGTGTGCGCTTGGATATCAAAATCAGCTAAGCTGGAACAGTTCCTTCTGACTCGAAGGAACTGGGAGAAGGGTATACTTTCTCTCTGGCATCGAGGGTTGAAACTTTTGAAATGGAGAAGAGTATTCCTAGCAGTTGATTTTACGAAGAGATCCACAATAAGTTTGTTGTTCCAATGTTTTATAATTATGTCCAAAAATTCAATCTGACTATTGTTGTGTTGTGCTGTGAATCTAAGATTATCATCCGCCAAGTTGATCCACTCTAAAAATTCACGAAGAGTGTCTTCCCCATTGGTCCAGATAAAGAAGATGTCATCAATGTATCTGGACCAATGGGAAATGGACTCAAAAAAGGGGGCTATTTCATTGTGGATGACTCTAGATTCAAAAGCTGCCATATAGATATTGGCGATAGAGGGGGCGACAGAAGCTCCCATACTGACGCCTCTAATTTGGCGATAAAGAGTATTACCAAATTCTACAATATTCTCGGTGATAACAATATGTAGAAGATTCAGGATAAAGTCTTTTGGATAATTGATATTAAAAGTATCTATGAACCAACTCGTTGCAAGCATAGCCTCCTTTTGGGGTATATTACTATACAGTGCCTCGACGTCCATAGTTACCAACAAATCTTTGTTGGGGTCAAAAGGCAGATTTTCAACTTTGGATATCATGGCACTTGTATCTTTAATATACAAAGTGATCCTTGGTATATGAGGTCGTAGAACTGAATCAATAAATTTTGAAAGGGGCTCTGTATTTGTACCTATGGTAGACACGATAGGTCTGTAGGGTGGGTCGATTATACTCTTATGAATCTTTGGCATGCCATAAATACATGCTGTTTTAGATTGATGGTGATTCAAAAATTCAAATTCCTTTTGACTAATATCCCCATTAGTAAGTGCTGTAGTAGTCAGGTGGCGGATTTTATTGGACACCGATATTATGGGATTACTTCTAATAGGGGAATAGGTGGTCAGGTCAGAAAGCATAGATCTCATTTTTTGTTCATATTTCTCCGTATCCATCAGGACAATACCGCCCCCTTTGTCACAGCTTTTGACAATTAAGGTATTGTCATGCCTAAGATTATTGAGAGAAACTGATTCTTCTCGGCTGAGGTTGTAAATAGGTTTAGGTATATAACGGAGGGCTCTTTCGAGTTGTTGAAGGACCACCAACTCGAAAGTCGCAACCTCCGGGCCTAATTGGTCTAATGAAGGGTTAAAGGTAGATGGTAATGAGAGTTGTCTAGTTTCCTGGGGATTTTCATTAGTATCTGTCTGCATAGAAAAATATTTCTTTAACCTAATTTTGCGAAAGAAGGAGATAATATCTTTTTGAAGCTCAAAGACATTGAGTTGGGAATGCGGAACATAGGACAAACCTTTAGATAATAACGATTCTGTGGACGAATCGATATTCTTTGAAGACAAGTTAAAGATCGGGATTATGTCCCTTGTCCCCAGTATTGCCGATTGCGAGTCTCGCGGATAAACTGGGGTTCCTGTGGCTGATGCTGTTGGTGATGATGTTGATATTGTGGTTGCTGTTGGTATTGTGGTTGCTGTTGATATTGTGGTTGCTGTTGGTATTGTGGTTGATGTTGTTGAGGGTGATGGGCCTGTTGGAAATTGCCCCTGGTCTGAGTTTGAAAATGGACTCTGGGTCTCCCTCTTCTTGGGCCCCTGTTGGACAAAAAAGGCTGTTTAGGTCGAGGGCCATTATATTGATTTGAATTACCTTCAGCTTCATAGTAGTTACTGGGCCCTTCGTTCTCTGAGTCGGATGAGTCCGTAAAGTTATTAACTCTTTGTGGTGTTTGTCTGGTTTCGTCAACGTAATGATTCTGTTTATAAAAGTCTTGTCTTAAATAAGGGTAAGTTCCTTCCAGTGTCTAGTAACGTTTGTCTTTGGATAATTTGTCGTTCTTACGTTTGTTAAGATATGTACTAAATGACTCCAATTCTTTATTAGCCTCTTCTATTTTTTTCATTGCATCGTCAATATTAATCGAGCTTTTAAGTTTATTGTCCAGTGCTTCGATCTCTTTTTTAATCTCAATAGCTAGCTCCTTGGATGTCTCAATGATGAGAATCATGAGATCCCTGGAACACCTATTTGCAATAAGGCTCCATCTTTCTAAAAATGGCCTATGATTGACAAATAAGCCAGGGATATTCCGTACTTTGAGACCCATGGGGATAATGCCATTTTTCAAATAGGCCAACATAAATTCCCCATGGGCTTCCATACGTGTAAGTCTCTTTTTTAGTTCGGTAAGTTTTAGATAATCCTCATTATTTGATATACTGGTTTGATTTCCAATGGTAGGAGTCACATTAGTTCCGACAAGAGATGCAAAAACTTCATCAGAGAAGCCAAATGTCGGTAATTGAGCCATAGTTGTTTACGCAAATTAGTAAAAATACAACAAATATGGACAGAGAAAATGGGAGGGGAAAATAAGTACTGGCAATGTTTGATATATGATGTAATGATACGGAGAGGAAAAGCCCTACACAGACAGGCTGTGGGTAAATATATGTGAGAAAAACAAGGACCCCCTGGGTACCGATATAGATTCCTAGGGCAGGGTAAACACCTATGTGGGTAAAAAACCTAGGACATCCGCATAATTAAATGACCAAATAAGCTTAAACTAGTAGGTGTGAAGAATGAACAAAAACATAAAATTGTATACAATATATGAATTTAATAGGTATTAATTAAAAATCATATAGAAAGGCAAACTATATGATCAGACTAAACATATAATTCATTAAAAGCAAACACAAATGTCATACTACAATACAATTCCTAAAAATCATGTACATGGTAAAAAACAATACATTCATATAATTAAATGACATGAAAATACAGATATAAAGCAACTCGACGCGCGTTTCGGCAGAAAACCGCCTTCTTCAGGAGTCTCTGCTGATAATCTAGAGAAGCAATTATAAAGAAAAAAATATATATATGTCACATAAGGCTTGGTATTTTTCATATGTATAACATACTTATTTGACAGGATCTAAAAAACTGGTATCGCTGTAATCTTGTAAAACATGAGTACATATTGTGCATAGCGACTTTGTCCAGCCTCACACCAGCTAGATTTAAACATCACAAAATTTTGGTCATCTCATGTCATTTGATTGACAGATATTCACAAACTACATTGCACAGTACTTATCCAATCGACATGCTGTTATCAATATCCAGATTTATATCACAATGTTTAATAATCGTTTTGTCTAAAACCTATATTATAGGTAAATTAATAAAAAGATTCTGGTGGTCAGGGACAGCGTTATTACCTATATCAGAAGTATACATTTACATTGATGTATTGTTCTAAAAATTGTGAAAATCTTCATATATACATATAGTCAGAGCCACTTGATTAATGCTAATACCTGATCAATGATGATGCAATCGGCAGGGAAACGGAAGGGTCCAAAATAGAGGCTTAAAAATTATTTCAAAATCACTTTGAACACATGGTGCCATTATGAACAATTGCAAGATGTATGGAGAAAGTCTTTCCTGATGTTATATGCTGCCTATTTTAGTATATCTTCACTGATGACTTTATTAAGCTGGAAAGGGTTCAGACTGGTGACTAGCCCATATGTTTCTCTGACCAGGAAGAAGATATTACCTTAGATCGTAAAGATATCGTCTTATTTTTCACACTTGATGTTCAATGATGAATCAACAAACGGATAATTCTGAGGTTCGGGCGATGATCAATGAGTCATCTACACAATCCCGGTACTGTGATAATACAAAAAACAAAACACAAGACACTATGGGATAAGATAATACAATAATGTTGGTGGTAGCGTTTCTCAGTGAGAGAAAACGTCCGCACCTTCTGTCGGAGACTATTTCCTCTGGGCAAGTCGTGTGTAAAGTATCAAGGGAAGAGGTGCACTGAGAACCTGGCCGAGCCAAGCTGGAAAAAACTTTTTAATGTGTTTGAAATAAAGATCTTGAAAGAACTACATACGGTTTTGGATCCATGCTTTGAAGCTTTCCTATTACTTATGAACTGACTGTTGAAACTGGTGAAAAATAACTATAATATCAATTTTGTATTCGGAAACAAAAAAAGAATGTTTGTTCCTTGACTTTGGACTTCAAAGAGGGTGCTTAGTGTAACCTGGTTTTCCTTTAACTATGGGATAAGATGTCCGCCTAGCTGCCTAAATCACATGAAACTGTTAACTCATTGAAGATAGATCGCTGTACAGAAGGAGAAATAGAAATTACCTCTAAAATAACCTCTAATATTCTACAAATGGAGCTTCATGTTTAGCCGTGGGTACTGATACTGCCAAGTAGACCACTTGATTTATAGCTGTGGAATTTAAAAGAAAAGAACCGTAATCGGTAATTGTAAATACGATTACAGATACCGAGTGTCCAGGCTAAATAGGGTGGCTGTTGTCTACTAGTCTTCGTTCTATATAGGGAAAGGCGTACACATACCTTTCGACTTCACAAAGAATATCTTAATACGGGATTCTAGATCATAATTGATAAAAACTTGACGTTTCCGAAGATAGCGGAACCAGGAAACCTGAAAAGATAGAAGAAAGGTTTCTAAGGTGGTTGCAAAACCAAGGATGGTACTCATAAAAGGTGGTAAATACAGAGGTTGTGAACTCCCTAGTATAGGCAAAATAAAATGGCTATTGTCTAGTAGTATTATTCGCTAGATATAAAGAGGGGTGAACACATACCTTTCGTATTTCTAAAGAATATATCGTACGTGATTCTTGATCATGGTCATAAATACTCGGCGCTTGGGGAATGACGGAAATAGTAAAACTGAAAAAATAAGCAAGAAGGTATCAGGGTGGTGTGCTCTGTGTTTATGAGTTAATCATAATACAGAGGAGTCTGGGTCTGAATCCAGCAGAATACGGGAGTCCTCAAAATAATCTCGCTAGTTCTTACCTTATTCAAACGATGGATCAAACGGACAGCAAGGTGGTGCTGCTCCAAAAGAACGTGGACCGTCACATCGGGTCCTTCAGTCTTGGAAGTAAGCTCAGTTCAGCGGGGTTTGTTTTTAAAGCCCCGATAATGGCGCGAACCATTCGAGGAAGTGGTAGACAGAGATGAGGGACTGTTTAACCACAGGATATGGATACAACAAACCGTTCTAAGATGGCGCTGTAAATCGCCACCACCGTGGTGGATTCCGTTAATAAAATGAATCATGATACCGCTTACATTTACAGGTGCAGATCTAAAATTAAATGGTGAATGGCCAGACGATATATGTACGCGGCAAAGTGCCGAAGAACGTTAATTAACCAGAAATCTATAGTCGTATATCAGAACAACACTCGTTTCAAGATGGCGCTCTGTTTAGCTGACAGCGTTCATAGATCTAACCGAATATTTGAAAATCAAACGGGATGCAATGAATTCCATCCGATGTACAGACTAATTAGTTGATATATGGACGATGAGTGTTCCCAATAATAATATTAGCCAAAGGCTAAGTAATACTCATTCTAAAAAGAGCAAAAAATCTAAAAATGACATTACTAAGTTTAATTAGTGTATGTTGCCATGTATACAAGCATTACATAGATAGATATATGCTATGTGGCGAAGAATCTGAATCAAATAATAAAATAAGCAACTAATAAAGATGGATAATATAAGCAAGGGATGATTTATTAGATATAAACCATAATCTATGGGTCGGTATTTATAGGTGCCAATATATACATGGTTACATAATAGATATAGATATGCAATTAGCAGGGATCACGATTCGTGTCACGAAAGGAAAAAGCCGATGTATTATATAGTAGATAGTGATCATTCAACAGAGTGAGTCACTAGAAGGGGACATATGAATTACTAGCAGTGGTATAGGTATAGAAGTACTGGTAACCCAGAACAGTCACTTGTCCATAACAGGTTGTTAGTTTAGGTTATAGCGTTCTCCCACGGGATTTCAGCATTTAATCCTCTTTTAAAGGTACCCATAGCAAAGATCCAATAGACTTCTCTTTTACGTCTGACTTTGTCGCCACCTTTGTTGTCAGGGAGTCTGATCTTTTCTAGAATGCGCCATTTAAAGTCATCAGGTCCATGTTGCTTCTCTGCAAAATGTTTAACAAGGGGTGCCAGAGTTTTGTTTGTACGAATGGCAGACCGATGTTCAGTGAGCCTGGTCTGTATGGGTCTAGAGGTTTCACCCACATAGCCCAGATGACAAGGACACATGATGAAGTATATGCAATTAGCAGTTTTGCAATTCCACATATCTTTGGCGCTAACTAGGCAGCCATTGTGTTCAAAGGATTCTCCCGTGATGATATTATTGCAGGACTTGCAGGATGAGCATTTAACCGTGCCTCTGACTGGAAAATTGTTAGTAAGAGATCTTTGAACACATTCTGAACAGACTTTATTGTTGGTAAAACGAGAGTGCACAATCAGATCCTTAAGATTTTTATTCCTACGATGGGCGAACATGGGTTTATCTAGTTTGCAATTGGTTGGGTTCGAGTTTAAGATGTGCCAGTTAGAGTTCACAATGTGTCGAACCGTGTTGTCAAGAGTAGAGTGTTTCGTGATACAGACTAGCTGCGTGTTTGTATTGGCGGGCTTAGGTCTGAGGAGAGAGTCTCTGTCATAGAACCTAGCTCTCTTATATGAGTCTCTGACTAACCTATGAGGATAGCCTCTGTTCAGAAACTTTTGTCGCATAGTGTGCGCTTGGATATCAAAATCAGCTAAGCTGGAACAGTTCCTTCTGACTCGAAGGAACTGGGAAAAGGGTATACTTTCTCTCTGGCATCGAGGGTGGAAACTTTTGAAATGGAGAAGAGTATTCCTAGCAGTTGATTTTACGAAGAGATCCACAATAAGTTTGTTGTTCCAATGTTTTATAATTATGTCCAAAAATTCAATCTGACTATTGTTGTGTTGTGCTGTGAATCTAAGATTATCATCCGCCAAGTTGATCCACTCTAAAAATTCACGAAGAGTGTCTTCCCCATTGGTCCAGATAAAGAAGATGTCGTCAATGTATCTGGACCAATGGCAAATAGACTCAAAAAAGGGGGCTATTTCATTGTGGATGACTCTAGATTCAAAAGCTGCCATATAGATATTGGCGATAGAGGGGGCGACAGAAGCTCCCATACTGACGCCTCTAATTTGGCGATAAAAAGTATTACCAAATTCTACAATATTCTCGGTGAGAACAATATGTAGAAGATTCAGGATAAAGTCTTTTGGACAATTGATATTAAAAGTATCTATGAACCAACTCGTTGCAAGCATAGCCTCCTTTTGGGGTATATTACTATACAGTGCCTCGACGTCCATAGTTACCAACAAATCTTTGTTGGCGTCAAAAGGCAGATTTTCAACTTTGGATATCATGGCACTTGTATCTTTAATATACGAAGTGATCCTTGGTATATGAGGTCGTAGAACTGAATCAATAAATTTTGAAAGGGGCTCTGTATTTGTACCTATGGTAGACATGATAGGTCTGTAGGGTGGGTCGATTATACTCTTATGAATCTTTGGCATGCCATAAATACATGCTGTTTTAGATTGATGGTGATTAAAAAATTCAAATTCCTTTTGACTAATATCCCCATTAGTAAGTGCTGTAGTAGTCAGGTGGCGGATTTTATTGGACACCGATATTATGGGATTACTTCTAATAGGGGAATAGGTGGTCAGGTCAGAAAGCATAGATCTCATTTTTTGTTCATATTTCTCCGTATCCATCAGGACAATACCGCCCCCTTTGTCACAGCTTTTGACAATTAAGGTATTGTCATGCCTAAGATTATTGAGAGAAACTGATTCTTCTCGGCTGAGGTTGTAAATAGGTTTAGGTATATAACAGAGGGCTCTTTCGAGTTGTTGAAGGACCACCAACTCGAAAGTCGCAACCTCCGGGCCTAATTGGTCTAATGAAGGGTTAAAGGTAGATGGTAATGAGAGTTGTCTAGTTTCCTGGGGATTTTCATTAGTATCTGTCTGCATAGAAAAATATTTCTTTAACCTAATTTTGCGAAAGAAGGAGATAATATCTTTTTGAAGCTCAAAGACATTGAGTTGGGAATGCGGAACATAGGACAAACCTTTAGATAATAACGATTCTGTGGACGAATCGATATTCTTTGAAGACAAGTTAAAGATCGGGATTATGTCCCTTGTCCCCAGTATTGCCGATTGCGAGTCTCGCGGATAAACTGGGGTTCCTGTGGCTGATGCTGTTGGTGATGATGTTGATATTGTGGTTGCTGTTGGTATTGTGGTTGCTGTTGATATTGTGGTTGCTGTTGGTATTGTGGTTGATGTTGTTGAGGGTGATGGGCCTGTTGGAAATCGCCCTGGTCTGAGTTTGAAAATGGACTCTGGGTCTCCCTCTTCTTGGGCCCCTGTTGGACAAAAAAGGCTGTTTAGGTCGAGGGCCATTATATTGATTTGAATTACCTTCAGCTTCATAGTAGTTACTGGGCCCTTCGTTCTCTGAGCCGGATGAGTCCGTAAAGTTATTAACTCTTTGTGGTGTTTGTCTGGTTTCGTCAACATAATGATTCTGTTTATAAAAGTCTTGTCTTAAATAAGGGTAAGTTCCTTCCAGTGTGTAGTAACGTTTGTCTTTGGATAATTTGTCGTTCTTACGTTTGTTAAGATATGTACTAAATGACTCCAATTCTTTATTAGCCTCTTCTATTTTTTTCATTGCATCGTCAATATTAATCGAGCTTTTAAGTTTATTGTCCAGTGCTTCGATCTCTTTTTTAATCTCAATAGCTAGCTCCTTGGATGTCTCAATGATGAGAATCATGAGATCCCTGGAACACCTATTTGCAATAAGGCTCCATCTTTCTAAAAATGGCCTATGATTGACAAATAAGCCAGGGATATTCCGTACTTTGAGACCCATGGGGATAATGCCATTTTTCAAATAGGCCAACATAAATTCCCCATGGGCTTCCATACGTGTAAGTCTCTTTTTTAGTTCGGTAAGTTTTAGATAATCCTCATTATTTGATATACTGGTTTGATTTCCAATGGTAGGAGTCACATTAGTTCCGACAAGAGATGCAAAAACTTCATCAGAGAAGCCAAATGTCGGTAATTGAGCCAAAGTTGTTTACGCAAATTAGTAAAAATACAACAAAAATGGACAGAGAAAATGGGAGGGGAAAATAAGTACTGGCAATGTTTGATATATGATGTAATGATACGGAGAGGAAAAGCCCTACACAGACAGGCTGTGGGTAAATATATGTGAGAAAAACAAGGACCCCCTGGGTACCGATATAGATTCCTAGGGCAGGGTAAACACCTATGTGGGTAAAAAACCTAGGACATCCGCATAATTAAATGACCAAATAAGCTTAAACTAGTAGGTGTGAAGAATGAACAAAAACATAAAATTGTATACAATATATGAATTTAATAGGTATTAATTAAAAATCATATAGAAAGGCAAACTATATGATCAGACTAAACATATAATTCATTAAAAGCAAACACAAATGTCATACTACAATACAATTCCTAAAAATCATGTACATGGTAAAAAACAATACATTCATATAATTAAATGACATGAAAATACAGATATAAAGCAACTCGACGCGCGTTTCGGCAGAAAACCGCCTTCTTCAGGAGTCTCTGCTGATAATCTAGAGAAGCAATTATAAAGAAAAAAATATATATATGTCACATAAGGCTTGGTATTTTTCATATGTATAACATACTTATTTGACAGGATCTAAAAAACTCGTATCGCTGTAATCTTGTAAAACATGAGTACATATTGTGCATAGCGACTTTGTCCAGCCTCACACCAGCTAGATTTAAACATCACAAACTTTTGGTCATCTCATGTCATTTGATTGACAGATATTCACAAACTACATTGCACAGTACTTATCCAATCGACATGCTGTTATCAATATCCGGATTTATATCACAATGTTTAATATTCGTTTTGTCTAGGTAAATTAATAAAAAGATTCTGGTGGTCAGGGACAGCGTTATTACCTATATCAGAAGTATACATTTACATTGATGTATTGTTCTAAAAATTGTGAAAATCTTCATATATACATATAGTCAGAGCCACTTGATTAATGCTAATACCTGATCAATGATGATGCAATCGGCAGGGAAACGGAAGGGTCCAAAATAGAGGCTTAAAAATTATTTCAAAATCACTTTGAACACATGGTGCCATTATGAACAATTGCAAGATGTATGGAGAAAGTCTTTCCTGATGTTATACGCTGCCTATTTTAGTATATCTTCACTGATGACTTTATTAAGCCGGAAAGGGTTCAGACTGGTGACTAGCCCATATGTTTCTCTGACCAGGAAGAAGATATTACCTTAGATCGTAAAGATATCGTCTTATTTTTCACACTTGATGTTCAATGATGAATCAACAAACGGATACTTCTGAGGTTCGGGCGATGATCAATGAGTCATCTACAAAATCCCGGTACTGTGATAATACAAAAAACAAAACACAAGACACTATGGGATAAGATGTCCGCCTAGCTGCCTAAATCACATGAAACTGTTAACTCATTGAAGATAGATCGCTGTACAGAAGGAGAAATAGAAATTACCTCTAAAATAACCTCTAAGATTCTACAAATGGAGCTTCATGTTTAGCCGTGGGTACTGATACTGCCAAGTAGACCACTTGATTTATAGCTGTGGAATTTAAAAGAAAAGAACCGTAATCGGTAATTGTAAATACGATTACAGATACCGAGTGTCCAGGCTAAATAGGGTGGCTGTTGTCTACTAGTCTTCGTTCTATATAGGGAAAGGCGTACACATACCTTTCGACTTCACAAAGAATATCTTAATACGGGATTCTAGATCATAATTGATAAAAACTTGACGTTTCCGAAGATAGCGGAACCAGGAAACCTGAAAAGATAGAAGAAAGGTTTCTAAGGTGGTTGCAACTTAAGTGTGCCAGTCCCTGTACAACACTTCTGCCTGCCAGCTCCTACTTGTTATTGTGAGCATTGCTTGGTTAATACTGAAGAGCATCAGGGACTACTGTGCTGGTAAGAGACATTAATCTTTGTTCAGCATTCTTTAAAAAAAAAAAGGATGAAAGAGTAAATTGACTTATTTGATTCTATCACGACATATAAAAACCTCTGCGAGTCGTGTTTAACTTATTTTATTTTTTTTAAAAAAGGAAAAGAAGAACTGTAAGAAAATACTGTAATTCTAAAACATCGTTAATGTTATCAGCGCTGGATGTGTAGAACATTGTCATTGTAATCTGCGCATAAAGAGTGAAGATTTTATTTTGAAAAGAACTGCCTAACGTGATAACATGTGTAAACTATTTTGTCTAAATGAGCAAGTCAGGGCAGAGGGGAGGCAGCCGTACGTCATTGAAGAGATTTATTTATTTGCACTGAAAGCGAGGATCAGTGAAAATAAAAGCATGGAAATGTTTAAACCACAACTGAAGTAGAAATGGTAATGTGAACTGCCGGTTATTCACACACAAGAGACAGAGTGTGATTAAATGTTGATTTACATGCTGTTTAAGTATAAACACAGCACGAGTGGCAAAGCACTTGAGAGGCGCGAGGTGGAGCAGTCTTGTTGAGAATTCAAAAGATAACAGGCAGCGCATGTGTAATTAATCTCCTGAGAGTGTTAAAAGTTAACACAATCTGATACATACAATGGACGGGACATGTATTCGGACATTGGCAGTTGGTCCGCCGCTTTTCCTTTCAAAACACTGCATGCGGCTCGTGCGAGCAGCCTCACCTTCTCGTCATTGTCCTTTCGTCAGTAAATGTAATGTAAATGTAAATGTGTTGTATTTGTATAGCGCGAACAGTAACCCGTAAGCATCCCGGCGCTTGTACTCCTACCACAAGGGAACCCCTCCTGGCTTTTCCTTGTGAGGTGTCCACTCCTGGGCATCCCATGGTGAAACCAGGCATCCCTTGTGTATCAGGGGCCGTTGTGGAGACTAAGCAAGCTATTGCCCAGAGTTGCAGTGTGGGGCCCATGCTTAGATTCGGCACTGAGGCGAGAATATCCGGTCAGAGGAATTTAAGCCCGATCCCGCCGAGGCGGGAATCGAACCCTGGTCCCTGGCCAGCGCTCTGCATCAAGGTCTGCCGCTCTAACCATTGAGCCACACTTCTCCACTCTTACGACGGTGTCCGAAGTTTTAGTGACGTCTTCTTCATGGCAAGTCTGTGGGCTGATTCACGACGTTTGGGGATGTTTACGCACCTTGAACCTCCCGGCATCTTCCACGTTGACGTACCACCATTTTGGTTTGGCATTTTATCGTCATCTCATGTGCAGTAAACATTCTTTTGCCGTTTCATTTCAGATAGTCTTTTCAGCGATAGGCACGCTTTGTTATGGAATTGCCTATTGTTTATCGGTGTTTTCTGCAGCGATGGGCACACTTTCATTGCTTTTCCAGCCAAGTATTCCACGGACCTCCAGTGTTCCTACACATAGATTTACTCGAAGACTTTGCAGCAGGTACTGGTTTTCTTTTGTTTCGTCGTCCTGCTTGGTACACCTTTAGGACATAGCGCACCCAATTCTTCAGTGACGCGCACGTTAGTTTATATTTAATTAAATATAGCGCAACTTACTTCAGCAATGCGCACGCTAAATCTTCTTATTTCAGTCAGACTTTTTAAAAAGGCTCCAATGGGCACACTAGAATTTTCAGCCTTCATGGCAGAATGTCCTGCATAGGTTTCTTTGAATTGAGTTTTCCTCATTTAGTAAATGTTCTCATGTATGGTTTAATTACACCTCATTTTAAAACCTACATTTTCGCTCAAGGATATAAGTCTACCTTCTATTTATGATCAGATCTTCATTCTGACAACGGTGTCCACTTTATTTATTTTAGTTTGTTTTTTTATGGAAGTCTGTATTTAGACTTTATCGTATATAATTCAACAATTTTTCAAGACTCTACATATTTGTACTTTTCCAATTCAAGTGTGGCATTCTGAAAGCAATTGGCATTCTAAAGTTAATTTGCTAATTTAGAAGGTTATTTTCACAAGTGTTAAAAATAGCATTCTAAAGGTAATTTGCTATTTTATATGTTCAAGTGCTAGCCTGTGTTCCACTGTAGTTTATTTTCATGTGTTTAAAGAATAGCATACTAAAGGTAATTTACTATTTTAGTGGGCTCTTTACATAAGTTTTAAATGTAGCATACTAAAGTTAATTTGCTATTCTAGAAGGTTATAAATGTAGCATACTAAAGTTAATTTGCTATTCTAGAAGATTATTACATGAATTTTAAAAATAGCATACTAAAGTTAATTTGCTATTTTGTATAGTAAGTTCAATACTATACACCTATGTATTGTTTATAGTTAAATGCTACACGTTAGCATATGTGCTCATGACTGTCACAAATTTGTTCATACAAATATTATATTTAATTCTGTTCTATGCACGTGACTGTCATCTATTTCATCTACATATTCCTATTTGGTGTACGTTGTGCACACGTCACTTTATAGGAATTATAATTTGATTAAGTACTTTTTGGTGATTTTCTTTTTCTCGTACTGTAATTGTGACTTCTCCGTTTCTTTCACTTTGCTGGTCTGGCCAACTAGCATGTTGTGTGGGTGACGGTGAATCCTTTTCCTTACAACTTGTAAAGTTCAATGCGAAAATATGTATTATCAATCTATTCCTGTTTTACGTGTAAAGGGGGAAGGGGTGGTCGCATTGTATACTTTTATGTTTTATGATAGTTAAGTTTTACAATGCAAGTTTCTATTGTAGAATGACCATTCTCATTTTTACACTGTTAATTTGTTTGTTCCTTTTAAGGGGGAAGGTGGTGTGGTATCCTGGTTTGGATACCATATGCCTTTCCCATTAACCTGTCTTGCTACTCGGCCTATCTGGATGAATGGTGGAATGTTGAGTATGTGAGGTAATATGGAATGTGTGGTGTGCCTGGTGGATGATGACAGTTGGAAGAGAGGGCTGAGTAGTAAGAGAGCTGCTCCTGGTGGGGCTTAGGAGAGACTTGAGTATACTTATATGATACTTGAATGATTACATGATTTAACCTGGAACCCATAAATAAACCATCATCAATCAATACTACTCGGCTACAGATCATCTTATTACACTTGACCCCCACATTTTTAACCACTTCAGACTGAGAGGCCAAAGGGGTAGCACTCTCAGGTCAGCAATTATACCACTCAAATAGAGAGAACAACCTAAAGAGAAGGACCTTATCTCTTCACCCTTATTAATGGAGAATAGCTGTTGTGTATCATCCGCACATGAGAATATCTTCGCACCAAAAATATCTGCAAGCTGTACCAAAGGATCTAGATAAACATTAAAGGGTGTAGGACTTAAAGGCCTATCAGTGCTGAAAAGGCGGGTCCCCTGTAACAAAAGCTGCCCTCACCGCTCCAAAGCCGGCCCCTAATCTTCCAGCCCACTGAGGAAACGCCTGGTGCTAGCCATGGCCACTCTAGCCCTGACAGGGGCAGTAGAAATAGAGTCATTAAGTAGCTTGTTCACCACAGGGCTAATCACATCCACCGCCATAACCAGCAGATCACTGGGACAAGGGTTGGTAGGAAAGCCCGATTTTAGGCCACAAATAGCAGTTTTAAAGTGATTGCACTGGATTCTTATCTCATATTTTCTTATCTTACCACTCCCCCTGCTCTGGGCCCCCCACCCAAGCCCACGGACCACGCACGCAACCTGGGCTCCATCCTTGACTCCTCCCTCACGATGGCCAAGCAAGTTAACGCCGTTACCTCCTCCTACTTCAACACTCTCTGCATGCTCCGTAAGATCTTCCGCTGGATCCCCACTGGAACCAGGAAAATGGTCACCCAGGCCCTCGTCACCAGCCGTCTGGACTACAGGAACGCCCTCTAGGCTGGGACCACCGCTAAACTACAGAAAAGACTCCAGCGCATCCAGAATGCCTCAGCACGACTCATCTTGGACATCCCCCGACACAGCCACATCTCCCCCCACCTGAGGGACCTGCACTGGCTCCCCGTCAGCAAAAGGATCACGTTCAGACTCCTCACCCATGCACACAAGGCTCTTCATGACTTGGGCCCCAAATACCTCAACAACCACCTCACATTCTACACGCCAACCCGCCAGCTCCGCTCCGCCAGCCTTGCCCTCGCCACCATCCCACGGATCCACAGAACCACCACCGGAGGAAGATCCTTCACCTACCTGGCGGCCAAGACCTGGAACACCCTCCCCACCCACCTACGACTCACCCAGGACCATCTCTCCTTCAGGAAGCAACTCAAGACCTGGCTTTTCGAGCAGTAGCAGGCCCCCCTCCCAGCGCCTTGAGACCCTAGCGGGTGAGTAGCGCGCTTTACAAATACTCTTGATTGATTGATTGATCCTAAGAATCCTCAGCTGACTGGATCTTTTTATCTGCTGTGAAGTGTAAAGGGGAGAAAACAAGTACATTCACTACCGCCAGTATGGACCAATCAACTTAGATTCGGGAAGGACCAGTGACTCCAAATTACAATTTAGTGGTTTTAGTACAAAGCCAAGAATAACTGGACATACAGGCACCTCATGACAAGATTGAAGAAATACATAGGCACTAATACAAAGTTCATCCTATGCACCAATCCGATCCGGTGTGGCATAAAAAGAATGAGCAACTCTAAATAGAGCCATTGCACACGCTTTTTGTCGGTGCTCGGACCTGCTACGGAAGCTTCTCTCCGTTTGTACTGGATTGACCACAGGCTCTCCTTCAGGGTGTGATTACTCCATCCATCGATTCCCCGACCTTCTGTTCCCCCCTCTCCCTGTCTTGATAAAGACCCGCCGTGACCACCGATTGGGGCACCATAGGGTTGAAACGTCGACGCTCTACATTGGTCAAGAAATCTCCAGGAACAGGCGTAGTGACCATCTGTGTCCTTGGAGCACTCGTTTAGAACTCTGACCACCATAAACAAAGACTTTGCCCCAAACTTCCCTTCTTCCACTCACCTTTGTATAATATTGCATATATTTGTAAATAAGTGTCACTCAATTTGTTTCACTATTCACTATGTTCACCTACAGTCACTTATTCACATGTTTTTAAATGTTATTGTATTTAAATTGGGATGAAGTAATTCCAGTACAATACAATGTTGATTGTTTCATACATAAAAACCTTGAACTAAAATCTGGTGTTTGAGAGGTGTATCTGAATGTAATTTATTATCATTCTTTTCAATTGTTTATGAGCATAACACAGCCTCATTCAAAGTAATTGGTCTAGCCACCCGACAGAACCACGTTTTGTTTAATTACAACTCTAAATAGACAACAGGCAACGACATCAAAATCAGTCTTCATTTATGGCTACAAAGGAAAATCTGTTAAATCTGTCCCTACAATATCACTAAGGTGGCATCCCTACTTAACATCTTCCAGGCAAGAACAAGAAAAGCTCATGAAAACTTTCTTAGAAGTGCATTCACGTTGCAAGGGTCAGTAGCCAAAGCTAAGTCTTCCTTCTAAGAATTGATCCCTTCTCCTACCCTCCTAACGGCTCTCTGCTAACTCTTCCTCTGGGGCGTTGTCCCTAATACAAAATGAACACTTAATAGAACATGCCCCTGAAACACCTCATCTTTCCAGGCACCTCTCGTAGGTAACTCTACACTGAAACTTGTATTCAGTCCAGCAACGGTTGGTATGTCCTTGGGTCTCAGGCTTCTTAAGTGAGCTTCCAATTATCGGCATTCTTGGATACTAATTTGCAGGTCTCCTCCATACCTAACTCCTAAAACAAAGAGCATCAGTCTAACTAACAAGAACAATGTCCTTGCACCTGCAACAGAAGCATGTGAATGAAGCAACCTTGCACGCACATGAATTTTGCTGACTGCCTTCAAATGAGAGCTCTTCCAGAAAAAGCACATTTCAGGCCTACACAAGTCAGCTAACATAAGGAATTACGAATAGGCCTTTCAAGGCAAACGCAAACATTAATTTAGGCCTTTACACAACAAGAATTACACGCATTAATAAATGTTGCATCTTCAAGCACTCTATTCCATTACATTCAATATATAAATGGTCATTTCGACATGTGTAGACTTTAATATTGTGCATGTTTAAATCTAATGCATTACATTACCTAAACTAATTCATTAGGCATTTGCAATAAGCAGTTACATTTAAATGTTGTTTTACTTTCACAACTAACACAAACTAATTTTCTATCATTACACTTACACATTTCATTATTACGTTCACATTTCGCAGCTACTCTGTGGAATGCTCTTCCCCAGAAGCTGTGGGCCGAACCTTGTCATTTGCGGTTCCCGAAGCTCTTGAAAACTTTCCTTTTCCCCCAGTGATCCTTTGCCTCCCACTCCCTCTTGTGAGCGTGGCTCGTTGTTAGCGCTGGGATGCCTCCGGGTAACCATGCGCTTTATAAATCTAGTTACATTACATTTATAAATCTAGTTACACATTTCTAATGATCAATCTTAATTTCAACACAAAAATATATGCAGGTGCTACTATTCGTGATTATGACGCACCCCTACAATTTTCAGAATATCATGAAGCTCTATCAAAAGGAAATCGGATTGAATTGAGGCACTGAGCATTGCCTACCAACTATGTTCTGCGTGTGCCTCCATATCATCAACATTACAGGCTAAAGATAATTTAGATTGTATTTTGAGAATTTTATCTTGAGAAAAACCGGCCAGTCTCGCACACGCTTCTAGAGACACCAGCATAGTGTCATAGGCTATAGGCGCATGAAATGCTTTGACAATCTCAAACATCTCCGTTGCTTGTTCTCTGTGGCCTCAATTGTCTTACCCAAGTAAGTCTTCATAGTGGCTGATGTCTGCACCTGCCTCTCTCAGCCCTTTTGCAGATTCTCTTTTCCACTGCCAGAGCCTCGGCACACCAAGGCTCTGAGACGCCTCTTCTGCATGAATTCTGTGCTGTAATAAGAAGATTCTAGGTCTCATGAATCACTTTTCATATTACAGACTCACTACACTAGCACTTAGTCACTCGTCCAGCTTGTACCAAGACAATATTGTCATACAAATCACTTAGGTTTTTTGTATCATCCCTGTATTTTGTCCAATTACAGGTGATTACATATATAAATATTAAGGTAAATCATAACTCCCCCCTACCCCACCGGGGCTCTCCAGATTTCGGTGGTTCTTTCTGTGGCCTTCAGAACCTACCTACTGACAGGCGCCCTAAAGTCTGCCACGACCACCCTACCACCAGCTAGCCATCATCAAAATCTTGTCAGCACAATCCCAAACCCGATAAAGTGACTTGTCCTTCTTTCCATGGAGCACAAAAAACAGAACAACTACCAATAAGGCATGTTTGGATTAATTTCACTGACCATTCTGTCTCTATTCTGTCAAGGCCTATTGCAAGCAGACAGTCAGACCCCAGAGGTACTGTATAATTCATGATAATTCAACATAACATCATGCTGTTATCCTCTCTATTGATGGCTAAACTCATAACCCACTGTAGGTTTTCGCTAACTGTGCTGCCTTTATGCTCAAAACATGCCTTTATTTATGTGTGACTTACTGGTGCATCCCAGAGGACTCGCTATATTCTGTGGATATGAAGAAATATAGTTAAAACATCACCTAGAGCTTGTACCAACATCACAGTGGTTTATTACAGATATTTACAGCAGAATAATGAAACTGTGCAGTGGGGAATTGTGTCTACAGGTAGATAAAACTGAAGAATGAGTTTCTGTGTTGGGTGTTAGAAAGACGTAAAATGTGGAGATGAAAGGAATGTTATATTTTTGAACTATTGGCTACATTAAACTTTGAATTTCTTCTTTGTGTTTCACTGCTCAGATGTTTATCACAACTTCGAAAACAACATCACAGTACAGTAAGAAGTGGTGAACATATAAAATATTAGGCTCAGTTCATAAAATAATTTTCATCAAAGTGTAATAGTATGCCTAGCTAATGTACATATCATACGTCAATTGGTAATTTACAAGCCCTCTGCGAAAATCTGTGTGCCTTTGCCTGACATATATGTCCGTTTTAGTCCACCAGGTGTGCGGAAGATCGCACACCCAAAAACTTACTAGCAAAGAGTAAATGAGGGTGTGGACAGGTGGATGGACCCAAAATTGGGGAACAACGTCTCACATGTCGGTGTGGGAAAAGATGGGCACAGAGAGGGCAATGCAATTCCACTGACACAACTAAAAAAGTGTGTCAGCCGCAAATTACTGAGGATACCCCCAAAGCACTACAGACCAACCAGGTTACATCCACCCAGCCTCGAAGTAATAACACATCATACCAGGTCACTCATGCTAACTGCTGTGGAATCAGACAGCAACCAATGGAGGCGTGTAAGAACTTGACCATGTCACAAAAACAAAAAAAATCAAAGGTCTATGAACTCAAATAGATCTTTAGATCGCTTGATTACAAGGGGGAATGTGCCACCATGCTCCCCTGGAGAATTGCAATTCCATCCTGGTTTGGCATGTTGAGACATATTGCCTTACAACTGGGCATGTACAGTGGCTAACACTGAACACTCTGCTAATATCCGGCTGTAGCTAGGCTATGTATCCAGAGGTGGTCTGCATTTATCCAACCAACTTATGGCCTCACACTTCACATGAGGTGCATTTGTCCCTGTTGTATCACAGAAGAAGACAAATGTTGACTCATTCATGAAATGGGGACCATTCTCACATCCATGCCTACAATGCAGAGAAACCATTGATAGTTCCATTATGATGCAATATGCAGTTGTGGCTCAACACGAATAACCTTATGGTACTTGTGCTGCACTACGTTTATTGCATCATAGAATAACAATATTATAATTGTGTGCGATACTGTCTCACCCCATTCAAGAGGCTACCAGCATGGGAGGGGCTACTGAGCCACAATCAAGGTGGTTGAGGTCTTTTTCCACTTATGTCCCTGGGCCTGTCTCTACACCTGATTCTCAGTGGTAGAGAGGGCATGATGTTGCAGGCTTCTCAAGGAGGATATTGTGGGGTTAATGAAGCTCAGGATTCAATATCCCCAAGCAACGCAATAAGATCATTTGCCAGCCCAGTGCTTCTGTTTGTACAAAGACAAGTATTGTATTGCAAGGAAAAATGGAATTCCACTACACTTTTATTGATGCAAGAATACCTGTTTTTCAGATGAGTCTCTTTGCTTTCAGGGGCCTCTGCAGATTAACCCAAATTACTCTATGATCTGTCCCGTTGAGGGTCCCCTCGTTTTCTTTGTCCCGCCCTCAGGTTCAGAGTTTGGGGTAAGGTCTATAGATGTAGCTTGTTCTCCCCCCTTCCAATGTGTTGAACTTCATTTGGCGCTCCTGCAGCAGAGGGATCTCACTGGTAGCGGGAAGCTTCCAGGCAGCACACACCAGTCTTCCGGTCAACTGCTCGGCAGCCAGCTACGTGGTGTATCACTTAGAGGGTTGCTGTAGATGTGGGGCCTTATTTATGAAGGCCTTGCGCCACCGGTGCGTCACTTTTTCCCATTTTAAAAGTGACGCACCGGTGGCGCAAGGCCTTCATAAATAAGGCCCGTGGAGTTTACTGCAGGTGACCCTTTTCTAGCAGCAGATTGTGTCTCCCTGGCACTCCTGTGGGTATTTGATGCACAGCGAGGCTCACTCCGACCCTATGGTAAGTACTTGGAACTTCCTCTTGACAGTGACTGCCAAATGCCTGCAGGTGATGACTATTCAGTGTGTGGTGAATGCCAGGCACTATCTTTGGCACACAGTGGCTCGAGGCAAGGACATTGATTCTCCATGAGGCACCCAAGTGGTACCTCGCTGGGTACTTGGTGTTCCGGACTAGCCCTGACCCAATGGCACTCCATTTGTGGAACACGTGGGCCACCAACAGGTGCGTATACTGATTCCAGTCAGACCTACCACTCAGGCACACAGCTCCAGGTGCCTTGGTAGCTACGATGGGGATAAGTGATAAAGTCCATGCTGCTGGGTGCGATGGTACCACGATTCCTTCAACGCCCTTGCTTAGCAAGTCCCTGTTGGAGGGACTATATGCCAAGGTCAATTACAGCAGTCCCTCCAATGATTGCCTCCTTCTGCACAGTTGGCACTTCCTTCCCTCACTCACAGGCATGGTGTGTTGGCACCCAGGACAGTCCAGTACTTCCTCCTTCAGATCGAACTACAGGTGATGTTCCCTCACCTCTGGGGAGTTGGCAGATGAGACCACAACAATAAATAATGATGTTTCTCTTCCAGGGGAAACTCATCAATAGTCATAAGCACTGAATAGTCCCGCCAACACGAAGCGAGACCCAGAAATTGGTGCAAATTATTTATTTCTTAGCCCAACACCAATCTGCCATGACGCGTTTCGGCTTAACGAAGCCTTAATCACATGACACGGTCATGGGGGCTGGCATACCGTTTTCAAAGTGCGAGATGCTGTTACGTAATGAACATAGTATTACTGACACAATTAACACATAATGCGTTAAAAAGACTTTCAATAGAGGTGAAGTAAAATTGATTTCTACATTTATATAAATATATAAATATATACCAACCTCTAAGTAATATTGCACAAATTCAGGTAAAAATACATTGGCAATTTAGAATAATAATAAAACATATAAATACATAAAATGTTTTAAAAAATAAATATTCCCATTCATTGCCAACGATCAACCTAAAACGTCTTACCAATTTTATTTGGTGTACTATTCACCCAACCGTATGCCAAATAACAGCAATAGGGGCACTAAGTACATGTAATGTATAACCAGTACCAAGAACTATTTCTTTCATTGGTATCGGAAATAACTATCAGTAAAGCCCAAGTGGGCTAAAGATATTATATGTGCAAAATTGATATCATTGTGCAAAATACAATAAAGTGCATATTTAGTAACGGTCAAAAAATTGTGCTACCAGTGAATTTAAAATAGTAAACAGATGACAACTATCATGTTTATAAATTTATGTGGAGGGCAAGGGTTATAGTTCATTTGTTGTTTTAAGTTACATAGCTTCAGGTTCATATTATCAGTAAAATACAGAAAGCAATACTGCCTATTACAGGTAGGTGTGACAATCTTGGCTAGTGTTGAGCCCATTAGGCATTTTGGTATCGAGCATAATGATGTGTCTGGTTTCTAACTTCCGCAGAAGGGATTCTCTGTCGCCACCTCTTCTCTGTGGGGGTACGGTGTCAATCACAAAGTACAGTAACCCGGAGGCATTTTTCCCATGTACTTGCTAGAAATGCCTAGCTACGGGATAAGATGGATCTGCATTTGTGATGGCTCTTAAATGTTGCAAGATCCGTTTATACACCTGTGGTCTGGTGCTCCCTACATATCTCAGACCACATGGACATTCTAAAACATAGACAGCGTATTCCAACCTGCAATTCAATTTTTCTCTAATCTTGATGGGATTAGGAGAGAGCGGAGTCATATACTCTGATCTACTTATACCATTTTTGCAAGCTTTGCAGGTAGAGCATCTCAAGAAGCCCTTACTTCCATCAAGCCACGAGCCCGTGACTACTTCAGGACTACTTGAGACAAGACTATCCTGCATGGATCTTGCTTTTCTATAGGTAATGCTCGGTGATTTGGTAAACATCTTGCCGACAACTGGATCACTAGTAATCAAAGACCAGTTATTTTTTACAATCTTATGTATAGCCTGATGTTGGTTGCTGAAACCGATTATTAGGCGTGTTTCATTAGCCACTGTTTTTTTGGAGACACTTACACTGTCATCTTGACGAGCCAACAGTTGCAATCTATCAAATTTGTTGGCTCTATTGACAGCATTGTTTATAGATTTAGTTGAGTAGCCTCTATTCAAAAACCTAACCTTACTTTATTTTTGTGCCTCTAGGCATTCTGTGTTGCTGCTACAAATTCTCCTGATGCGTAGCATCTCCCCATAGGGGATGCTCCTTATCAGGTGCACCGGATGGTGGCTGGCAGCATGCAACACTGTGTTGCCTGCTGTAGGTTTCCGATAGAGCCTCGTCTCCAACTGACCATTGTCAACATAAATCTCTACATCCAAGAAGAAAATGGAATTAGTACTGATGCTGCTCGTAAATTTTAGATTGAGATTATTTATGTTCAATTGATCAATAAACTTAGCAGCTTCATTTGCAGTACCGACCCAAATAAAAAAGAGGTCAACAATATACCCCAACCAGGTTTTTACCTTGGTATTCATGATTGTATTGAAGTTGGGTATGATGACCTGCTCCTCCCAGTAGCCCATGTGAAGGCAGGCATAACTGGGGGAGAAGCAGGCCCCCATAGCCACTCCCCTGGTCTGCAAAAACAACTGATTAGAAAATAAAAACACATTGTTCTCTAAACACATAGTAATCATTGCGACAATCATCTTAGAGTGTTCATGTAAGCAGATGGGTCTCTTGTTCAGAAAATGCTGGACTGCCTTAGTTCCGTCCCTGTGGAAGATGCTAGTATACAAGGACGTAACGTCCAGTGATACCAGTAAGTAACCTGGTTCCCATTTGAATTTGGACAGTTTCTTAAGCAGGTCACCTGTGTCCAAGATGAACAAGGGCAACGCTTTAACATGTTCCTGCAAGAAATAGTCAATATATCGGCTTACATTTTCCAAAATATTGTTTCGGGCGGAAATGATTGGTCGGCCAGGTGGTTGTTGGCAGTTTTTGTGGATTTTGGGAATAAAGTATATGACAGGAGTCGTTGGACAATCAATTTTCAAGTACTTGTATTCGTCCTTCGTCAATAAACCTTTACTACTCCATGCCAACAATTTAGAATTAATGTCATTGCTGGCCAGTTGTACTTCCTTGGTGTTAGTTCTCTTGTAACATTCACAATCATTTAGCTGGCTCAGTGCCACCTCCATATACATTCCCTCCCTTATCGGATTGATGAATGACCAGATTTTTGTTAGTTTTTAGTTTCTTGATCAGTTTATGGTATTCCATGTCTCGGTAGTTGCGTCTCCTTGTCGCATTAGAAATCTTTACATGCAAGTTCTTTACATGCAAGTTCTATATATATATATATATATATATATATATATATATATATTTATATATATATATATATATGGAGTATGTAGACATCCAAAACTCAGCAACTCAGCCAAACAGACGAAGCGAGACCCAGAAATTGGTGCAAATTATTTATTTCTTAGCCCAACACCAATCTGCCATGACGCGTTTCGGCTTAACGAAGCCTTAATCACATGACACGGTCATGGGGGCTGGCATACCGTTTTCAAAGTGCGAGATGCTGTTACGTAATGAACATAGTATTACTGACACAATTAACACATAATGCGTTAAAAAGACTTTCAATAGAGGTGAAGTAAAATTGATTTCTACATTTATATAAATATATAAATATATACCAACCTCTAAGTAATATTGCACAAATTCAGGTAAAAATACATTGGCAATTTAGAATAATAATAAAACATATAAATACATAAAATGTTTTAAAAAATAAATATTCCCATTCATTGCCAACGATCAACCTAAAACGTCTTACCAATTTTATTTGGTGTACTATTCACCCAACCGTATGCCAAATAACAGCAATAGGGGCACTAAGTACATGTAATGTATAACCAGTACCAAGAACTATTTCTTTCATTGGTATCGGAAATAACTATCAGTAAAGCCCAAGTGGGCTAAAGATATTATATGTGCAAAATTGATATCATTGTGCAAAATACAATAAAGTGCATATTTAGTAACGGTCAAAAAATTGTGCTACCAGTGAATTTAAAATAGTAAACAGATGACAACTATCATGTTTATAAATTTATGTGGAGGGCAAGGGTTATAGTTCATTTGTTGTTTTAAGTTACATAGCTTCAGGTTCATATTATCAGTAAAATACAGAAAGCAATACTGCCTATTACAGGTAGGTGTGACAATCTTTGCTAGTGTTGAGCCCATTAGGCATTTTGGTATTGAGCATAATGATGTGTCTGGTTTCTAACTTCCGCAGAAGGGATTCTCTGTCGCCACCTCTTCTCTGTGGGGGTACGGTGTCAATCACAAAGTACAGTAACCCGGAGGCATTTTTCCCATGTACTTGCTCGAAATGCCTAGCTACGGGATAAGATGGATCTGCATTTGTGATGGCTCTTAAATGTTGCAAGATCCGTTTATACACCTGTGGTCTGGTGCTCCCTACATATCTCAGACCACATGGACATTCTAAAACATAGACAGCGTATTCCAACCTGCAATTCAATTTTTCTCTAATCTTGATGGGATTAGGAGAGAGCGGAGTCATATACTCTGATCTACTTATACCATTTTTGCAAGCTTTGCAGGTAGAGCATCTCAAGAAGCCCTTACTTCCATCAAGCCACGAGCCCGTGACTACTTCAGGACTACTTGAGACAAGACTATCCTGCATGGATCTTGCTTTTCTATAGGTAATGCTCGGTGATTTGGTAAACATCTTGCCGACAACTGGATCACTAGTAATCAAAGACCAGTTATTTTTTACAATCTTATGTATAGCCTGATGTTGGTTGCTGAAACCGATTATCAGGCGTGTTTCATTAGCCACTGTTTTTTTGGAGACACTTACACTGTCATCTTGACGAGCCAACAGTTGCAATCTATCAAATTTGTTGGCTCTATTGACAGCATTGTTTATAGATTTAGTTGAGTAGCCTCTATTCAAAAACCTAACCTTACTTTATTTTTGTGCCTCTAGGCATTCTGTGTTGCTGCTACAAATTCTCCTGATGCGTAGCATCTCCCCATAGGGGGTGCTCCTTATCAGGTGCACCGGATGGTGGCTGGCAGCATGCAACACTGTGTTGCCTGCTGTAGGTTTCCGATAGAGCCTCGTCTCCAACTGACCATTGTCAACATAAATCTCTACATCCAAGAAGAAAATGGAATTAGTACTGATGCTGCTCGTAAATTTTAGATTGAGATTATTTATGTTCAATTGATCAATAAACTTAGCAGCTTCATTTGCAGAACCAACCCAAATAAAAAAGAGGTCAACAATATACCCCAACCAGGTTTTTACCTTGGTATTCATGATTGTATTGAAGTTGGGTATGATGACCGGCTCCTCCCAGTAGCCCATGTGAAGGCAGGCATAACTGGGGGAGAAGCAGGCCCCCATAGCCACTCCCCTGGTCTGCAAAAACAACTGATTAGAAAATAAAAACACATTGTTCTCTAAACACATAGTAATCATTGCGACAATCATCTTAGAGTGTTCATGTAAGCAGATGGGTATCTTGTTCAGAAAATGCTGGACTGCCTTAGTTCCGTCCCTGTGGAAGATGCTAGTATACAAGGACGTAACGTCCAGTGATACCAGTAAGTAACCTGGTTCCCATTTGAATTTGGACAGTTTCTTAAGCAGGTCACCTGTGTCCAAGATGAACAAGGGCAACGCTTTAACATGTTCCTGCAAGAAATAGTCAATATATCAGCTTACATTTTCCAAAATATTGTTTCGGGCGGAAATGATTGGTCGGCCAGGTGGTTGTTGGCAGTTTTTGTGGATTTTGGGAATAAAGTATATGACAGGAGTCGTTGGACAATCAATTTTCAAGTACTTGTATTCGTCCTTCGTCAATAAACCTTTACTACTCCATGCCAACAATTTAGAATTAATGTCATTGCTGGCCAGTTGTACTTCCTTGGTGTTAGTTCTCTTGTAACATTCACAATCATTTAGCTGGCTCAGTGCCACCTCCATATACATTCCCTCCCTTATCGGATTGATGAATGACCAGATTTTTGTTAGTTTTTAGTTTCTTGATCAGTTTATGGTATTCCATGTCTCGGTAGTTGCGTCTCCTTGTCGCATTAGAAATCTTTACATGCAAGTTCTTTAGTTCTGAGGATACTTTTTCATGAAACTTATCTAAATTGTCCTTTAACATCAGGGGACAGAATTTGGATTTGGGTTTAAAAGGAGTTTTTTCTATCACTGATGTCGGCCCCCAGCCAGGAGCCGGTTGAGTTGACCCTTCTTCATTTTGGAGTTCCATGAATTCTTGAGTAAGTGCTAATCCCATCACTGGGGGACTATTTGGTGCAGTAATTGGTTGAGTTGGAGGGCATATTTCATTCGTTCTGTGCAAACTGTGGTACTTTTTCAGTTTAAGTTTGCGGACATATTTGAATAGATCGATTTTTGTGCTTGCATAGTCAAAGTCCACACGGGCGCTATAAGTTAAACCCAGCGATAAAATTGCTGTTTCGCCTGGGATGAGCACTACGTCCGACAAATTGACCAAGCTGGAGCATGAATACGAGACGGGGGCAATACCGCCGAGAATGCAACACCCGATCTAATGCTGGGGGCCTCGGAAGCTGTTAACTACCGGCATCTATTGGAGGAAGAATTCCACAGGATTGAGGAGAAGCCTATCCCGCTGGGACCCATTGCAGGCTTTTATATAGGACATTTATGCATCTTCAAAGGGCACTCATTTCCCTCCGCACTACAAGTCGCAGTATACGTTGAGCAGTTTCATACAGAACGGCCCATAGGGGGCGCGCAAACTAGTATTAATAAGAAGAGTGTGGTTCGAACTATGCATTTTCATTTCACCAACAAGCCTTTGAAAAAGAAGACTTTCTTCGAAACGTGTCAGGCATAGGTGTCAAGACTGTGAAAGAGACCAGCGGGCCAGCGTTCTCCGTACCTCACAGTGAGTCTGAAGCTTGCAGCTCAGTGGTGTTTCTCGAGTGCATCTCATGTTGTTGGTACAAGCTGGAGCATGAAAATATATATATATATATACATATATGTCTGGAACTTCGCAATTCGCCCCAAAGAAACTGGAAGCCAAAAACGAAACGGACCCATTCAGGTTAGTTTGAACGCTTATTTTATTCTGTGCACCCTCTCGTCCGCCATGACGCGTTTCGGGCCCTGGAGCCCTTGATCACATGACATGGTCGAATTACACCCAGTGATTTGTAGTACCGGAATAGTCACATGGCTCCAAGCCTATAGAAATAAAGAAAATACTTCAGCCTAATCCGGACTGTTTGACAAAAAAACATTTTTCTTTTTGTCATATGTTCGTTTTTTAAATCCTTATTACCTCATTATATTTTATCCCACGGATATGTGCAAAAATTCGCAATAAATACAATAAATATTTAAAATAAATACTTGAATATGTGCAAATTTGCAATAACAGTTAACCAATGTCATTACATCAATAATTATTTACAATATTGATCAAGTATATACATCTTCCCTATTGAACTAAATTTGTCGAACCCAGGGAGGCTCTAATGTACAAGTTGGCAAAAATAAAGTGCATAATGCTTATTTTCAAGTTTGTTTTGCTGTACAGTAACAGATACAAAATTCTTGTATACCAACAATTGTTTACATTATTTAACACGTATATACAAGTTCACTTAAGATCAATGTATCAATCATGTTTTCAAAAAACAGAGAAATTTATGTGCAACATTGGCCAAGTAAAGTGCATAGTGCTTAACTGTTCAAATTTTCCAGTGGGTTCTGTTATTTTATGAGGATTTAAATAATACTGCCCAAGTGGGCATTATCATCACAGCTCCGGACCACTGCTTCTATACTGCTTGGGTTTTTCTGTGTTATCCATGCACCACGAAAAGAAATAGTGTGATTTACCCTTAATTATGTATTTTATTTCACTATTGTTTTTAAAATCTGGCAGTACTAGATGACATAGCATGATTTGACGACTCTATACCCCTGATCCACTTATAAAGTTCTAATGTCTGATTCATATAACTTGCTTATGATATTATTCCAGATGTAGGCAGGTATATAAATCCTCAGTCGCATTGAGGCCATGTGGTGTCTTGGTGTCAAGCTCGAGGATGTAACGGGTTTCTAATACTCGTAAACGTGCTTCTCTATTCCCTCCTCTTCGTAGAGGCTGCACCATATCTATTGCATATATATATATCCACGGTTTCCTCTTGTGAATCGAACAAAAGGAAGACAAGCCACACCATCCAGGTACCGGAAAGTTTGTTTATTTGGGCATAAACAGACGCGTTTCGAGCTCACGAGCTCTTGGTTATATATATATATATATATATGTGTATATATATATATATATACATATATATATATATATATACATATATATATATATATATATGTATATATATATATATATATATATATATATATATATATATATATATATATATATATATATATATATATATATATTACCTACTGTCGATCGCCAGTAGGTAGTTATAGTTAGGACCAAGTTTCCATAGGAAGGGCAATTTTTGTTTTCCTTATAACTTTGACGTAATTTGAATTCTTTGATCATATCAGCTCCTATGTTAAAAGTTTGGGGGTTATTCGTCAAGGGGGGGCTGAGACAAAATGCGGGTCCCAAAATGTGTTTTCTCCATGTTTATTTCCATACGAAACTTTAGATAAGGCTACAGGTCGAACGGGTGAACGGAATTACCCACATTTAACAGGAAGAAGGGTCTTGGTCTAGAAAGCACGCTTTTGTTTATTTGGTGTAAAACCGTTCAGTAGTATTGGAGAAATATCAAAATGTACAGATATCGATATTTGGGAATTCTGCCATCTGATTGGATGAGGCGTTACAAACACAAGCTTGCTGCTTATTGGCTTATTGGTGGAGGAAGTGTTGGCAGCCATTTTGTGATTCTGTTGAAGCGAGTAAGGGGACAAAAGGGCAAAAGAAGTAGGAGAGAGGAGGGTAAGAGCACTGTAACACTTCTCCTTGCCAAATTTGGGGTAATTCCGTTCACCCGTTCAACCTGTAGCCTTTTCTAACAATTCACAAAGTGTAATGGGAGGTTAGTATTTAAAAGGGACTGTATTTTACTTGAAGTTCCTGCTATCTGCATTCGATAAATTTCTTTTGCAGAAGTGAGGGACACTTCTGTTTGAAAAAAAAGCGCTTTCAGTTTGCTCAGTTTAATTAAATCTGTTTTCAAAATAGGTATTGAAGGCCAAGTTGAACTTTGGGAGTTACTTTGTGTGGGTGGGAATAATCACATACAACATGACAAACAACATGTACACCTAGCAGAGACAACAGCACTACGTACTGTGGGAACCGTGGCTAGCCATGTACACAAACCAAACATGGCATGGCACCTGTGCCCCAGAATGCAGAATGCAGAATGCGGGGAGAGATAGGAGCAAAGTATGTGTGAGGTGGCAATTGATTCTCAATTATAAAAGTATACAATGCAAAGAGTTGAGAGGATGTGCCGGGCAGACTTGAGTATGCAGAGCACAGACATGTACATGCCAACATACACTGATGGTTTATTGAGTGAAGTGGACAGTGGACGCAACCATGATAGTACAGTGAGTAGGGAAGATTACGGAAACATAGCGTGTACATGCCCCCTCCCCACCAAAATCTTTAGCGTAGTTGGCTGGCTCAGCGTACGCAAGGCTAGCATAAGGAAATTAAGAAAAGGCACGTTTCTCTGGGTGTGGTTCTCTTCCGGAATGCCAGGTCTGAGCAGCTTACACCGCCACGAGGCTGACGCCGTGAGCGAAGGTGGCTGCGTGAATGATGCTCTCAGCCTGCTGGTACCAAGAAACCGCCTTGGCCGCTGCAACGCACATATGCCCCACAGTTCACCTTTCGACACCGCCGTATGTAAAAGAGGGCAAACCACGTGCCGGCGGTAGCTCCTGGGCCGAGGTCTGCGAGCTCGGAAGGCTCCTGAGATCAACGCTGGCTACCGCGACACAGGCACACAGCACCAAGTCTGAAGCCCAGCACCGTGGAGCGCTCTGTAAACTACTAACACAGTAGTCCAACAGGTACCAACAGTGGAACGGTGTCTTGATCCCACAATGGACGATGTTAGAACTGTATCTGAGAGTGGAGATGAAGGTACTCCCTTGGACCAGGTGCAAACAACTGTAGGTCCCAACAGTGTAACGGTGTCTTGATCCCACAATGGACGATGTTAGAACTGCATTTAAGAGTGGAGATGAAAGTAGTCCCTTGGACCAGGTCCAACCAACTCTAGGTGCCAACAGTGGAACGGTGTCTTGATCCCACAATGGACGATGTTCGATATTACTTGCTGCTTGGTTTTACACAACTCCCTCTGTTGAGGTGCATCAGACTCTGTGCTTCCGTAGATAACTGTTCCACGTGATTATTGTGCTTGGTTGACAGCAGTCGGTGGAGTACACCGCGTACAGCAGGTCCGAACAGTGAAACGGGGTCTTGATTCTATGATTGAGGATGTCAGAAGTTAAAGTGTGTGATGATTTCTGTGTACCCCCTCCGATCAGGTGCAACCAACTCCATGCTTCAGAATCAAACAGCACGTGGCTGTGAGGCATTAATGGCCACTGCCTCTGGCCTACACTGCGGTCAACAGGGCTCACAATTCAGATCGAGTGGTGATTGTTTAATTACAGAATCCAGTAGGCAACTAACTACAACATCTATTGAAATATACACAATATCCTTTTAGTATACTTGCTTGAACAACTTTTTTTAGATGAGTTATAGGTTTAGTACAATGACCAAATTCTTCTTGGTAGTGGAAAAGAACACTGAATACCAGTCTACACTGTGGACAACAGAGATTTCAATTTGAATTGTTTTGATGTATTTATTGCAGAGTTTTTTGTAATTGATGTTGTTGTATTTTGTTAAGAGGAAGTGAGAAAATGTATTCATGGATGTCTGTACTGACTACTGCCTTCAATTTACACTGTAGACAGCAATGTTCAGAATTCAGATCGAGTTGGTATTTTAGATGACGCAGTCCTGTAGGCAAAAGACATTGCTCCAGTGCGCTCTGTCCGCACCACGGATATGCATCATGGCAGGCTCCGCACACGCTTTTTGTTGCTTCGTGTATTGGAAACTGGGCAGCTCAAGTCAATGCCATGTGGCTGTGTATTTCCTTGCTGACCGCTCTCTTTGGCCTATACTGCAGACAGCAGTGTTCACAAACAAGATCGGATTGCTATTGCAGATGAAGCAGTCCTGTAGGCATCATTTGCTCCTAGTAGGGCCCAACCGCAACACGCATCATCGCTGGCTGTGCACATGCTGAATGCTTTGGCTTTCTGAGAGCACTAGAACTGATGGACCCTTTATGATACAATCTTTTTGTGTATTATTTCAGATCTACTGCCAGTGTCTCAGTGTACCACAAGTTATGGTTCTTTTACAATAGAATCGCTTGTGTATTATTTCACACCTACTGTCCCTACCTCACTGCAGCACAAACTATTGACCCTTTTATTATTGAATCTCTGTGTGTGATCCAATGATTACTGTTGTAGTTGATGCTAGCAGCAACCATTCCCTGAGGGCTAGTTTACACTCACCCCACATGCATCCAGCACAGACGTCACTGAATATGTGACCCTGCTGATAAAAAGTAGTCGAGTGCACATGCGCGTACCCACTTCCACTATCTATCTGTGTCTGTGTGTTCATTATCTTTGCATGATACTGTCCCCTGGGCCGTACCACATTACATTGTGCTGTGGATAGCGTATGCAACCATATTACCTCTGGCAGTGGAGAAAACTTTGATTATGTAACATTTAGGTGCATGGCTATCATAGGTGGAAGGCTACTTTACAGACCATGAATATTGATGAAGATGATGGTTGCATGTTGTGTGCAGAGTAAGATATGTGTACATAGAAAAAAGTTTTCAAAAAAGCTCTCTAAGCAGAAGAGGTGTGTCTCATCAAATGCTGTAGAGCGAATGAGTAAAATTAGTGGCGTTCTCCAAATGCTACAATGAGAAATGTTATGAACTAATCAAATGCTTTTTTTTAAGGTCACAAGGCAATTGCACACCCAGCGCGTAAGGAGACCGCACCCAAAGCGATTTTGAGAAAATATATTTACCATAATATAAGTTTATTACAGTTAGAAATATATAAATGTTTAAAATATTTTAGATTACCACTTGCTCTCATATACACTTTAAAGTTATTGAGATACAGTTTTGAGACATAAAAAAACTAGCACACTGTCAGCGTTTAGGACGTATTTCTTAAAAGAAAGGCAACACTGATTTTAACTGCATTAGGAGGGTGTTTACAGCAGTCAATAAATGGATGAACGGCTGTATTTAAGAGTGCGTCTTACTGCGCTATGAAGCCCCTCTGGGTGGAGTCCATTCTACTTAAGATATTACATAAATAAATATAAGGGGGCTGTTAACTTTGTTATTCTGTTTAGAGGTGGGGGTCTGTCCTTTAACTGAAGACCCAATAAGAGATGACAGCTAACACTTGTTTGAAGAGGCAACCCCTTTCACTGGATCTATTTACCACTCTTATCACAAGAGCCAGGCCCGCTGTCCCCAAACTAACCCCTCCAGCTACCTTTTCAGATCTCTAATCCATCACCAGTGGGCTCCGCCCATGCAAGAGACATTAAACCTCAGTTTGCACAGTCGGGTCGAATGTCTGGTGTCAAAGGACGGCAGGTTATAGACGGGCTCGTTCACAGGACCTCGGCACCCGCTCTGAAGAGAAGTGAGGCAAACATGCCTGCATCCTGCAGTCAGGCAGCCGAGCTTGGTTCGAGCCACTGTGTGCTGAGCCGGAGGCAGCCGCTGCACTACAGAGTAACACTTTTGGCGCGCAGGCGCACAATGTAAAGCATCGCGCGCATGAGAGAGTCTGGATAGGTCAGCCAAAAGAAAGTGCGAATGCCGGTGGGTAATCATATTGAAAAAAAAGTATTTACAAATGTAATAGGACTCGTATTTACGCGAGTTCTATAGCATTGTAAACAAAAATGCGGGCGCCGAAGAAGGCAGGAAGGGGAATGGGTGGGGGAGTGTTAGTGTTCAAAGAAGTCACGGACTTTGGGAGGGAACAGGGGGAGGCAGGGTAACAAAAGAGTTGCTGAAGTAAGGGGCTGATAGCCATGGAAGGATAAAAATAACGTCATGGCAGTAAGGAGGCAGGACTACTACGCCGGCAACCAATGAGAATGCAGCATTTCAGATTTGAGCCATGGGCAGAAAGCATGGGCAGAAAGTGGGCGAAGCTTCCCCCACAATACTGTATACAGCATCTCTTGCTGAGACAGCGCATGCGCTGCCTGGGCAAAACCTAAAAATGAGGGAATGGCGTACCTGGCGCAACACCATACATCTATGACATAACACAGGGCCTGGCAGCGTGCACTCATCGCACAGGCAACGCGCAGCGGGCGCAACCCCTTTCGTATATGATGTTACGCGGGACGCGCTGACACGAACCTGTCGGATACGAAATGCGCATCCTTTACGAGTTTAGCAATATGGTGGATAGGATTCGCTTGCTGATGGAGCTTGGTACACTACTGGTACAGGATTCCAGTTTTCTCAACAAAAAAAAGAAATAAGATATACATATTTTTTTTAAGATATAAAACATTAGATAATTTTTAAAGTTAAAAAAAGGATAATAGAGTTCCAAAATATTACAAAAAGAAATAGAAAAAATATAGATTTTATAAATATTATAATATGAAATTAACATTGAAAAAAACATTGAAATTCACTGAAAAAACCATAAGTTTTACAGACGTTATAGTTAGTAATTAGCATTTAAAAAACCTTTGAAATTCACTAAAAAACCATAGGTTTCAGGGCCGTTATTGTTACTTGAACATTTGACTTATATAAAATCAGAGAAATTCACCAGTTATAGTTAGTTGAGCTAACTGTAACTCGTGCGCCCGCAATGCACTGGTGATGACGTCACATATTACATCACTCATGACATGGTCAGTGACATCACTGAGGGTGGTGGATGGTGGCGGAACTCACGATTGAATAAACAAGCTTCACGTAAATTTACTGGCTTTTGGAGTGCGGTCCTTTTTAGGTTTTGCCTGGCGTCCACTGCACAGCAGTGTTTGCGCAGGCGAAATCTTATGTTAGACAGTACGGGGCTTTGTCCCGCCTCTCTGTTCCATTGGCTAGCTCCATAAATGGAGGCTAGCCATTGGAAGAGAGATGTGTCAATCTTCGCGGGAGCAGATTCGTGGGCGTTCCGCTGTTTTTTCGCTCTCTGCCCCTTTGCGATCGTCATTGCGGCGGTGGGCGGTGTTTTGGTTTGTTTTGGCCATTTTGAAAGTGTCGTTTGCAGGGGTGGGTTGCGCGATTTCAGTTTCCTGGTTTATCCATGCAAAGCTCTGAGGCAGAGGAAACAGATAACAGCTGAAATGGGGTGGGCTACTGAAGCCACCTTCACTCACGCCAAATATTTTGCGGGTCAGGGAAAGGAGAGGCTGAGTTTCCAATAAACTCCAAGTTTATTCAATCCAAATTCAGGAGCCCAGCTTTTGCATGTCCTGAATCCAAGCGGAGTCTTGTTAAACCGCAGCTGTAAACGATGGAGAAGGAATGCAGAGCATAAGGCTATACAGAAGAAATACATATGAAAATAAACAAGGGAGCGTGCCTGCATGCTGAAACGAAGCATCATAACTGTAAGTGTAATAGTCACAAACAAAGGACAAAGTGAAACGCTGCGGCAGAGAACAACGCACTAAAACATAATTCAGTAACAGTCCACGGAACAACAACCTCCCCAGTTACTCATGGACGTTAAGCTTGGTTGCCCCAGTATGACCTTGCACCGCCCTTTGATAATATTCGCGCTATAAAAATTGTAATTCAGTACTCCTAATCTTGAAACCAAGACCGTATAGTTAAACCTGTACGGACTCCATTACCAATGAGCACTTCTGCGTTTTATGTAAACAGAGCTACTATTGGTACAGGAGACCAACGATTCTCCAATCCCAGGCCACTTTACATATTACGACCTCCCCCGACCACTCTCGGCGTACTTTCTGCCGTGTGATTGGCAGTCGTATGACCCGAAAGTACTGAAATTACGGAAAGACGTGGAAGTGCTGAAATTACTTACCAACGCCGCCCTTAAAAAAGATCAATTTCCTACAGACTTTGGGCTGAATTTACGGACAGACCTTGTAAGTGGGGCAAGCTATAGATGCTTTGTTGGGAGAGAAGCCTATATAGGGATATCAATCTGGTGTTCTTTAGGTGCTTGTTAACAGCAATAACACTTTCAAAGGACATGGCAGTGGGTTGTCAGATGGGTACTTGCTCAAGAGTCTACTTTATTCCAAAGGAACAGTCCTATTTCATAGAATCCTGCAAGAGATCCAAACGTGTGGCAGAAAACTTCTAAGTGTTTGCGTGAATACCAGGGGTCTCATAGGTTTAAAAGATGTCAGTCACAGACGGTCTTTCTCAGCGATTACACCGACCCCTTGAAGCATATGAAGGCCACGGCCGGATATTACATTAGGCCTGCCAAATTGCTGCCCCGTGCATTCAAAGGAAGCGAGAGGGAGGGGAGGAGCAATCCAAGGAATACAGAGCAATGTAAGTGCGCGATTGCAGAGATTAAGTGGAATTTTATGGCTATGTCAGAGGTAGGTAAATAGGTAGACCAGAACAGCTCTGTAGTGGTCTCGAGAAACTAGTAGTATAGCCCTTTGCAGATAACAAGTTGGTATTAAAAACCTTAGAGAGCGTGGAATCATGAAGGGAACAGGGGGATTTGTCAGGTCGCTTCCCGGTGAACCAAGGGGTATGCCAGGGTTGTGTACTGGCTCTCCGCCGCCTTCGACACAGTCTGTCACAGCACCCTCATACAACGCCTCAGCAACATCAGCTTACAAGGAAAAGCCTTGGACTGGATCATCTCATTCCTCGCCGGGAGAACCCAGAGAGTCCGACTTCCCCCATTCATATCAGAGGCCACCGAAGTCATCTGCGGAGTACCACAAGGATCATCACTCAGTCCCACCCTCTTCAACATTTACATGAGTCCACTCGCATCCATAGCGCGTCAACACAACCTTAACATCATCTCCTACGCAGATGACACCCAGCTGATCCTCTCCCTCACCAAAGACCCTAACACCGCCAAAACCAATCTTCACGAAGGCATGAAAGAAGTAGCCGAATGGATGAAAAACAGCCGCCTAAAACTTAACTCAGACAAAACGGAGGTCCTCATCCTAGGATCATCCCCCTCTGCCTGGGACGACTCATGGTGGCCCTCGGCTCTGGGCACAGCACCCATACCCACAGACCACGCACGTAACCTTGGCTTCATCCTAGACTCCTCACTCTCGATGACCAGACAAGTCAATGCCGTCTCATCCTCCTGCTTCAACGTACTTCGCATGCTCAAAAAAATCTTCAGTTGGATCCCCTCCGAGACAAGAAAGACTGTCACCCACGCACTGGTCACGAGTCGACTGGACTATGGAAACACCCTCTACGCCGGAATCACAGCCAAACTACAGAAAAAACTCCAACGCATCCAAAACGCATCAGCGAGACTCATTTTGGACATCCCTCGCCAAGATCACATTACCGGTCACCTGAAAGACCTCCACTGGCTTCCCGTCAACAAGAGAATAACGTTCCGTCTCCTCACCCACGCACACAAGGCCCTCTACAAAATAGGACCCGAATGCCTCAACACTCGATTGTCCTTCTACACACCCACCCGCCAACTAAGATCCTCCAATCAAGCCCTCGCCGCAGTTCCGCGCATCCAAAGATCCACCATGGGAGGAAGATCATTCTCCTACTTAGCCGCCAAGACCTGGAACTCACTCCCCACTCACCTCCGCCTTACACAGAACCACATCTCCTTCAGAAAAAAACTTAAAACCTGGCTATTCGATAAATAATGAACCCCCTCCCCAAGCGCCTTGAGACCCTCTGGGTGAGTTGTGCGCTATATAAATTCCTGAACTTGAACTTGAACTCTGCCTCTACCTGCCTGTGCTTGCTCTCCTGAGTGTGTGTGTGACTCTGGGTGGGAGTGTGTGGCTCTGGGTGGGTATGTGTGGCTCTGGGTGGGTGTGTGTGGCTCTGGGTGGGTGTGTGTGGCTCTGGGTGTGTGTGGGTGTGTGTGGCTCTGGGGGTGTGTGTGGCTCTGGGTGTGTGTGTGTGTGTGTGTGGCTCTGGGCGTGTGTGTGGTTCTGGGTTTGTGTGTGTGTGTGGCTCTGGGTGTGTGTGTGTGGCTCTGTGTGTGTGTGTGTGTGGCTCTGTGTGTGTGTGTGTGTGGCTCTGGGTGTGTGTGTGTGTGTGTGTGGCTCTGGGTGTGTGTGAGTGTGTGTGTGGCTCTGGGTGTGTGTGTGTGTGGCTGGCTCTGGGTGTGTGTGGCTGGCTCTGTGTGTGTGTGTGTGGCTCTGGGTGTGTGTGTGTGGTAGTAATTGCTGTCTGCTGAGCTCATCCGTAGGGTACAATAGGTCTCACATTTGCGAGTGATTAAGCTATTGGCAATGTAATTGACAATGGCATTTTTTTTATCTGTTTTCAAAACCAACACATAAATACAAATTTTGTCATTTACAATGCCAATAGCTCTAACTTTTCCAAGGGGGAAACCGTTGCATTGTAAATGCTTGTAGATGTTTGATGGCAAATTAATTACGAGGCATTGTCTGGCCTTGAGACCGGCACCGGCAGGCAACGAGCGCACCAGCTACAGACTGTTTGTTTGGTAATATATATATATATATATATATATATACATATATATATATATATATATATATATATATATATATATATATATATATATATATATATATATATATATATATATATATATATATACATACATATATATACATACATATATATACATACATATATATATATATATATATATATATATATATATATATATATATATATATATATATATATATATATATATATATATTACCTACTGGCGGTCGCCAGTAGGTATATATAGTTAGGATTTTTTCCCTATGGGATTTCTGAAAATTCTATGTCTAATAACTTTGGCGTTTGTGGACGGAATCAGCTGAAATTTTCAGGAAAATGGCACATTTTGTTTCTGAGCAGCTCCTGGAAATTTGGGGGGGGTTCATCAAGGGGGGGCCGAGAAAAAAGGGGGGTCCCAAAACGCGTTTTTCCCATGTTAATTTCCATAGGGCGGTTGGACTCACTTTTAGCCCGAACGGCTGAATGGATTTCCACGAAACTTGGCAAAATTGTAGGGACTGTTAGCCCGATGTGCCTTTGCTAGGTCTCAATATATGTGCTTCAGTGGATTTTGAGAAATTAACGTTTAAATCAAGATATATATCTGTAACAGCGCTCCGGGCAGCGATCCGGTTAGCGAACTTTTCGCGTATCGGAACTTTGCGATGCGAAGCTGATTGGCCCTCCGGTGTCTGTCAACATTCTAAACAGTCCGGAACGGCCGCCATCTTGTCTCTCGGTAGGATCGAGAGACAAGAGGAGGCCAAAACAAAGGGGGAAATGAAGGAAAGGGGGCAAGGTAGACCCCTTCTGACCCCCTAGGATTGATGAGGGGGATATTATAGAGCCATGCGGGGCCCCCAAAAAAAAAAAAATCCGATTTTTTCGCCGTAGAGACGCGTCTTGGTAAGCGAACCGGGCAGCTAACCGGGCAGCTAACCGGCAGTGTAACGGGAGTCTGAGGAGTAGCTGATTGGCTGTCAACATTGTAAACAGTCCGGAGGGGCCGCCATCTTGTCTCTCGGTAGGATCAAGAGACAAGAGGAGACCAAAACAAAGGGGGAAATGAAGGAAAGAGGGCAAGGTAGACCCCTTCTGACCCCATAGGATTGATGAGGGGGATATTATAAAACCACGCGGGGCCCAAAAAAAAAAAAAAAATCCTGAGGAGTAGCTGATTGGCTGTCAACATTGTAAACAGTCCAGAGCGGCCGCCATCTTGTCTCTCGGTAGGATCGAGAGACAAGAGGTGGAAAAAAAAAAGGTGTAAATGAATGAAAGGGGTAAGGCAGACCCCTCCTGAACCCCTAGGATTGATGAGGGGGCTATTAAAGTTCCCTGCGGGGCAAAAGAAAAAAAGAATTGCGATTTTTCGCGGTAAAGGTGCTTCCTGGTACGTTAACCGGGCAGCTAACCGGCAGCGTAACGGGAGTCCGACATATTGTGTTTTTTGAACGTTTGTGATATGTGCACGTGTGGATTTTGTCTAATTAAGGTTAAAAAAATATATATATATCTTTAAGCGTGTTCTGGCGCGCTTACGTTTTGGGTTTGGTTTGCGCTGCAGAGACGATACGTCACGGTTATGCGATGCATCATGAGGCGTCTCACGGGCTACGTGATACGTCACTTAATAAAGAATATATTTTACAGCTATAGATATTAGCTTTTAAAAAACCAATGAAATTCACAGAAAAAACCATAGGTTATAGACCATATATAGTTAGGAATTTGCATTTACAAAACCTTGAAAATTCACTGAAAAAACCATAGGTTATAGACCATATATAGTTAGGGATTAGCATTTAAAAAACCTTATTTTATTTGCACAAAACCATTGAAATTCCATATATAGTTAGTTGCACTAACTATATATCGCGGACCCGCAATCCACTGCTAATGATGTCACATATTACATCATTCATGACATGGTCAGTGACATCACTGATGACATCACTGATGACATATCAAATGACATCACTGATGACATCACTGATGACATCTCAAATGACATCACTGATGACATCACTGACATCTCGTTTGACATTACTGATTACATCACTGATGATATAATTTATGTGATAATACATCTTCAGACTCTAATATAACCTTAGATACACTCAGTGTAAACAGGCAGTCACAGACTGTCACACATCCATGGAGTTACTCACACACCTAGTCAGTCATGCAAAGAATCAATCACATCTCCATTTCCTCAACTATACAGTTATACACACCTTACTTATTCAAACATATAGTAACACATATTTACTCTCTTATACAATCCTTGATACAAGTTCACAATGATTCATACAGCCACTCACACATTCACTGGCTCTTATGTTCAGTTATTTATATATGTCAACTCTCACATGGAGTGTGTTTTACATATGTACTTACTTTGACATGTAGCACTGAGATATCCATTCACTCACCAATATACTCATGCACACAGTCAACTGTCCATACAGCTGTTTCTACATGCACTTTTGAACCCATACACCTAGGGAATCAACTGCTCACACATCTATGCACAGAGTTATACACCTCCCAGCCACCCACACACATACTCAGTCTCCCATACAAATACTTGGGCAACCATTCAATAACCCATATAGTTACTGATAAAGCTACTGATTTAAACATGCAGCAGTTTACAGAACAACATAAATAATGATTGCCAAATTAAGACACTTTAATCACTAACCCATACACTCAGTGAGACACATTTAATCATTCTCTCATACAGTCAGTCATGCACCTACTAAATCCTTCATCCAGACACTTATACATCCACTCATTCTTCAATATGTAAGACATATTTTAACTTTACAGAAACATACAGTCACTGGGTGTTGTCATCAGTGATGTCATCAGTGATGTCATTTGAGATGTCATCAGTGATGTCATCAGTGATGTCATTTGAGATGTCATCAGTGATGTCATCAGTGATGTCACTGACCATGTCATGAATGATGTAATATGTGACATCATTAGCAGTGGATTGCGGGTCCGCGATATATAGTTAGTGCAACTAACTATATATGGAATTTCAATGGTTTTGTGCAAATAAAATAAGGTTTTTTAAATGCTAATCCCTAACTATATATGGTCTATAACCTATGGTTTTTTCAGTGAATTTTCAAGGTTTTGTAAATGCAAATTCCTAACTATATATGGTCTATAACCTATGGTTTTTTCTGTGAATATATATATATATATATATATATATATATATATATATATATACATGTATAAATCCAACCAAATAGTCCATAAATATGAACAGACATACTCGAACACTGAAGTTGCTGGTGCACGCAAAATTTACAAAATTTATTCAGGCAGGAAACTGCGTGAATACATTTTGCGTGCACCAGCAACTTCAGTGTTCAAGCACATCTGTTCATATTTATGGACTATTTAGTTGGATTATATGGGTGACCGGTAACCCCATCTCGAACCGTCCGGTGAACGTGATTGGCGTTTTCTGTCTAACCGGAGCTGCTTTGTTTTATATATATATATATATATATATATATATATATATATATATATATATATATATATATATATATATATATATATATATATATATATATATATATATATATATATATATATATATATATATATATATATACATAAATCCAACACATACAGGATACCCATTTGATAAAGGCCACAGGAAGATGTGATTTTCTCATTTGAATTTAATGACTGCCTCCAGACAGGTCTCGAACCAGAAACAACTTCACAAAAAGTCTTTACGCCAGACGCGTTTCGAGACACAAATCTCCCTTCTTCTGTGGCGAGTTGTTGTGGAGAAATGAAAGCACTGTTGCATGATGCACGCTTCATTTTGAACACCTTCTGTGTTGGGCGTGGCCCCCCATGGCCTTCTGGATGTCGTAGTGTGCTGCTTATCATCCCATGTGGGTGCGCTAGTCATTTTTCAAAATTAAAACAAAATTCTTCCCAAGTCGGATGGACGTGGGTACTGTGAGTCACCTGCCCCGCTTGATGGCTGTCACTTCGAGTGCGCGGGCACCACCCTGCAATGGCGCCAGCCCTTCTTCCTTCCTCACGCACAGACACCGGGCATGGTGCCTGTTCGGACCTGCTTTAGCAACAGCGGTGGGCCTTCCATCACAACCGGGAACGGCCATTTTCAATCCAACACATACAGGATACCCATTTGATAAAGGCCACAGGAAGATGCGATTTTCTCATTTGAATTTAATGACAGCCTGCAGAAAGGTCTCGAACCAGGAACCACTTCACAAAAAGTCTTTATGCCAGACGTGTTTCGGGACACAAACCTCCCTTCTTCTGTGGCAAGTTGTTGTGGAGAAATGAAAGCACTGTTGCATGATGCGCACTTCATTTTGAACACCTGCCGTGTTGGGCGTGGCCCCCCATGGCCTTCTGGATGTCGTAGTAAGCTGCTTGTCATCCCATGTGGGCGCGCTGGTCATTTTTCAAAATTAAAACAAAATTCTTCCCAAGTCGGATGGACGTGGGTACTGTGAGTCACCTGCCCAGCTTGATGGCTGTCACTTGGAGCGCGCAGGCACCACCCTGCAATGGCGCCAGCACTTCTTCCTTCCTCACGCACAGACACCGGGCATGGTCGCAGTAGATGCGGCAATTCTGAAGGTTAACTCCGTTCCAAGGAAAGAAGTTCTGCTACATAAAAAATCTAAGCAAGCAGAACCGGCCAAATCAAATCAACCAGTAAGACTGGTATTGACGTATAACTGGCAACATCAAGTTCTCCGTAAACTTTTTACCAAAAACTGGAATCTGATATCTAATGATCCGGTGATTCGTAATTTTATGTCAGCCAAACCTGAGATTTCTTTCAGGAAAGCACGCTCTATGAGCAATGCTTTGGTGAAGTCTAGCCCTGAAGTGATAACCAACACCTCCTGGCTCCAAGCTAGCAAGGGTTTCAGAAAATATGCTGTCTGTAAGCCCTGCAAACACGGGGTGAATAAGACACAATATATTACACCTTTCTCAGATATCCCTCGTGTTATCCACAAACAGTTGACGTGCAAAACTGAGTTTGAGGTGTATGTGCTGGAGTGTCTGTGTGGCCTGCGGTATGTGGGGAGTACCAAGCTACAGGTTCACAAACGGATACTCCAGCACATAAGGGCTATCAACACCGGGGACATTGCTTACCCAGTTGCACGCTATTTTAAAGACCTTCATGGAAATCAAAGTCAACTGTTGAGGTACTTTGTCATTGATGCGGTTCCACCATTGAGGAGGGGAGGGAACCGTGAGGCTATTTTACGAGCCCTCGAGACAAGATACATTGTGGAACTTTACAGAAAATCTCCCTCTGGCCTTAATGCCAGTGAGGATTTTTATACCTGTTTATAGTTACCGTTTGTTGTTCCACTCAGCTCTCCCAACTCGACAAGTAGGCTCTATGAGTCATATCCCCATTGCTGTATAAACATCTTAAATTTGTGGGGATGTCGGAGTTCCTGGCCTCTTTCTCCTAGCACAGTACAGTGTTTCTTTTTAATCCACCTTTATCTGTTTTTAAACATTTTATTATATAAGAGAATTGGCTCTTTTATATTTAGCACATATTTTGCACACTATTTTGCACTAATGTGATTATGTAAAACCCTTTTATGTCTTTGGAATTTAAAAGCATAAATTAACCCACTTGGGTTAAATTATATTATTTTAGGAGGTTCATCAAGCGCATAACAGCTTTGGTGAGAATGTTCTGAAATTCATTTTTTGACCGAGCAGCATGTATTTATCTCTTTTTGATATTTTGATGAAAGCAAGCTCCATTTATTGTGCAAGCTTTTTTATAGTAAGAAGTGCATTTATATTTGCTCAGGTCTGTTTCACATTGTGAATTTGTATTCAATGCTTTAAATCCATAGTCAAGATGTTTTTTAAGTCTATTCAAGCGGGTCATGTTGACAACCAATCATGTAACATGTTTACGAGCACTTAGCACTCTAAAAATCAACTGCTCTCTTTCTAGCATTGTGTGATCAAGGCCTCTGGGCAGGCCGAAACGTTATGCTGGTGGCGAGAAAATCAAATAAATAAAAAAAATTTCACCTGCAAGCTGGGTCGGCGCTCGTTTCCTTCACTGGTGTTGTCCTGAGGACTGCGGGATTGCTGGAGTGTTGGTTCGAGTTTGCTGTGCATATATATATATATATATATATATATTACCTACTGGCGATAGCCAGTAGGTATATATAGTTAGGACTTTTGAAAATTCTATGTCTAATAACTTTGGCGTTTGTGGACGGAATCGGCTGAAATTTTCAGGAAAATGGCACATTTTGTTTCTGAGCAGCCCCTGAAAATTTGGGGGGGTTTCGTCAAGGGGGGGCTGAGAAAAAAGGGGGGTCCCAAAACGCGTTTTTCCCATGTTAATTTCCATAGGGCGTTTGGCCTCACTTTTAGCTCGAACGGCTGAATGGATTTGCACGAAACTTGGCAAAATTGTAGGGACTGTTAGCCCGATGTGCCTTTGCTGGGTCTCAATATATGTGCTCCAGTGGATTTTGAGAAATTAACGTTTTAAAAAATGTATATATCTGTGACAGCGTCCTGGATAGCGCACCAGTTTGCGTACTTTTGGCGTAACGGAGCTTTGCGAAGCGAAGCTGATTGGCTGTCCGGTGTCTGTCAACATTCTAAACAGTCTGGAGCAGCCGCCATCTTGTCTCTCGGTAGGATCGAGAAAATGAAATGAAGGAAAGGGGGCAAGGTAGACCTCTTCTGACCCCCTAGGATTGATGAGGGGGATATTAAAGTGCCCCGCGGGGCCAAAAAAAAAAAAAAAATTGCGATTTTTTGTCGTAGAGGCGCAAATCGGTACGTGAACCGGGCAGCTAACCCGGCAGCTAACCGGCAGTGTAACGGGAGTCTGAGGAGAAGCTGAATGGGTGTCAACATTGTAAACAGTCTGGAGCGGCCGCCATCTTGTTTCTCGGTAGGATCGAGAGACAAGAGGTGGTGAAAAACGAAGAGGGAAATGAAGGAAAGGGGGCAAGGTAGACCCCTCCTGACCCCCTAGGATTGATGAGGGGGATATTAAAGTGCCCCGCGGGGCAAAAGAAAAAAAAGAAAATTGCGATTTTTCTCGGTAGAGGCGCTTCCCGGTACGCCAACCGGGCAGCTAACCGGCAGCGTAACGGGAGTCCGACATCTTGTGTTTTTGGAGCGTCCGGTTTGTGTACCGGGTAGCGTTCCGGTAAGCGTAACAAGGGGAAAACCAAGAGAAACAGTAAAATAAAATTTAAAGGAATAGATTCCCACCAAACTTGGCAAAATTGTAGGGACTGTTTGTTTGATGTGCCTCAAGATATGTGCACGTGTGGATTTTGTCTAATTAAGGTAAAAAAAAAAATATATATCTGTAAGCGTGCTCTGGCGCGCTTACGTTACGGGTTTTGTTTGCGCTGCAGAGACGATACGTCACGTTTATGCGACGCGTCATGAGGCGTCTCACGTGGCTACGTGATACGTCACGTAATAAAGAATATATTTTACAACTATAGATATTAGCTTTTAAAAAACCAATGAAATTCACTGAAAAAACCATAGGTTATAGACCATATATAGTTAGGAATTTGCATTTACAAAACCTTGAAAATTCATTGAAAAAAACATTGGTTATAGACCATATATAGTTAGGAATTAGCATTTACAAAACCTTGAAAATTCACTGAAAAAACCATAGGTTATAGACCATATATAGTTAGGGATTAGCATTTACAAAACCTTATTTTACTCGCATAAAACCATTGAAATTCGCATATATAGTTAGTTGCGCTAACTATATATCGCGCACCCGCAATCCACTGCTGATGATGTCACATATTACATCATTCATGACATGGTCAGTGACATCACTGATGACATCACTGATGACATCACTGATGACATTACTGATGACATCTCAAATGACATCACTGATGACATCACTGATGACAACATCCAGTGACTGTCTGTTTCTGTAAAGTTAAAATATGTCTTACATATTGAAGAATGAGTGGATGTATAAGTGTCTGGATGAAGGATTTAGTAGGTGCATGACTGACTGTATGAGAGAGTGATTAAATGTGTCTCACTGAGTGCATGGGTTAGTGACTAAACTGTCTTAATTTGTGCATCATTATATCTGTTGTTCTATAAACTGCTGCATGTGTTGATCAGTAGCTATATGAGTAACTGTATGGGTTATTGATTGGTTGTCCTAGTATTTGTATGGGAGAGTGAGTGTGTGTGGGGGGGTGGCTGGGAGGTGTGTGACTCTGTGCATACATGTGTGAACAGTTGATTCACTAGATCTATGGGTTCAAAACTGCATGTGGAAACAGCTGTATGGGTGGTTGACTGTGTACGAGTGTATTGGTGAGTGAATGGATATCTCAGTGCTACATGTCAAAGTAAGTACATATGTAAAACACAGTACATTTGAGAGTTCACATATATAAATTACGGTGCATAAGAGCCAGTGAATGTGTGAGTAGCTGTATGGATGATTGTGAACTTGTATCAGGGATTGTATAAAAGAGTAAATATGTGTTAGTATATGTTCGAATAAGTAAGGTGTGTATAACTGTATAGTTGAGGAAACGGAGGTGTGATTGATTCTTTGCATGACTGACTAGGTGTGTGAGTAACTCCATGGATGAGTGACAGTCTGTGAGTGTCTGTTTACACTGAGTGTATCTAAGGTTATATCAGAGTCTGAAGAGGTTCATCGTATAATCACATGAATGATGTCATCAGTGATGTGATCAGTAATGTCAAATGAGATGTCATCAGTGATGTCATCAGTGATGTCATTTGAGATGTCATCAGTAATGTCATCAGTGATGTCATCAGTGATGTCACTGACCATGTCATGAATGATGTAATATGTGACATCATCAGCAGTGGATTGCGGGTGCGCGATATATAGTTAGCGCAACTAACTATATATGCGAATTTCAATGGTTTTATGCGAGTAAAATAAGGTTTTGTAAATGCTAATCCCTAACTATATATGGTCTATAACCTATATATATATATTCACTGAAAAAACCATAGGTTATAGACCATATATAGTTAGGGATTAGCATTTACAAAACCTTATTTTACTCACACAAAACCATTGAAATACCATATATAGTTAGTTGCACTAACTATATATCGCGCACCCGCAATCCACTGCTGATGATGTCACATATTACATCATTCATGACATGGTCAGTGACATCACTGATGACATCACTGATGACATCTCAAATGACATCACTGATGACATCACTGATGACATCTCAAATGATATCACTGATGACATCACTGATGACATCTCATTTGACATTACTGATCACATCACTGATGATATCATTTATGTGATAATACGATGAACCTCTTCCGACTATAATATAACCTTAGATACAATCAGTGTAAACAGACACTCACAGACTTGTTTTCAAAAATCGCTTTTAAACACAACATATCTGTTTCAGCTTACATGAGAAACCATGGAATGGGCTCCATGTTCAACAATAACTTGTGTTACTGCATGCCAGATTGCTACACAGAATATGCTATTACAATTTCTCAAAGAAACAAAATCTATTTGTATATCACTTGAGACAAAGCCACATTTTAAAAACACAGCTTTCTTCATCATTTTCTCCTTAAATCATACTATTCTCTATCTAAATTAAATAAATCTTTTCTCACCTTAGCAAATACTTCTTGAGTTTCAAAACAGTCTCAGAAATACTCCAAATTGTCTTCAGCAGAACAAAGAGGATGCACTCCAGAGGCTGCAGCTATAGAAAGCACAGAAATGCTGATATTCATTACACATATCTCTCATATTAGCCAATCATACCTCTTCCCTCACTTTTTTCAAATCAAAACCCTTCCCCCCTCTGCCCTCTCTGCCTTTTTTGGTTAGCAACTGTTATGGCAGAGTTTTTGGCTCTATTTAGCAGTGATATAGATCTTAGTCTTGCTCACATCTAGGATAGATATTCTTAGCTTGTGTTGGCCCTTTTAAGCCCTTTCTTCCAGACCTAGAAGAGGATAGCTGCTTAATATGATAATAGATCCCTTATTCATGACTCTAACCTGTCTATTGCCTATTGGCTTTGACATGCTTGACACATTGGTATGGTTTATGTAGGTATTCTGACAGAGCTAAGGGTCATTTCATCCCTTTCAGGCCTACAGGCCTAGAACTAGAGGGACTCCATCTTGAGGGAGCTGAGAGGCTTTTCAGGGTAAAGTTAAAGTTTATAGTTAAGGCTGTTGTTCGCTTGGAGAGAACCGGCTCGGGCTGGCCCTTATCGAAGGAATGTATTTTTCTCCACTCCGAAGACACAACTTCAGGCTGGCCAGCTGGGAACGTGTCCTTGGTACGGGGAGGTACAAGAATTTGGTGGGCGGCAGGTTACTGGCCGTAACTTTCCATGAAAGGACAAGCTTCCATATTAGCGAGCTACAGGAGAGGAGGAGTGTTCAGTTCAGCGTGGTGGTCAGAACAGCTTGGAGCTCAGAACAGCTTGGAGCTCAGAACAGCTTGGAGCTCAGTTCAGCTTGGAGAGAGAGGGAGAATGTCTGCTGGAGCTGCAGAATAGAGTGCAGTTCTTGAATGGAGAAAGAAGGCAGACGATTGCTGAAGATGAGGAGAGAGAGAGCAGTGCAGAGGGCATCAAAGAAGGCTGTCAGCTGGAGCAACTGAACCAGAGGCGTGGTGATGTGGTGAAGGAGGGAGAGACAGAGAGAGCCCTAATCCCACCAGAGGCAGAGAGAGAGAAATCTTCCTTCTAATAGGTGAGGTAGTCTGAATTAGTTACACTTACACTTACACTTTAATCTTGTTCTTATTCCCTAGGCTATTGTATGTCTAATCTTTTCCCCTTTCAGCGGTGTGTTCCTGTTACCCCGTAAATAAATTGTATGTTTAATCCTTTTCTTTCAGCGGTGTGTTAAAGTTACTGCTAGTTATAGAGACCCCATAGTTTTGTATATGTATACTTTATTATTGTTACAATAAATGACCCCATTTTAATTAGTGAATTAGTGTGCATGAGTTTTTTTATGATAAAGCTAACCTGGCTTCTAGCCAGTTGCCGTTGAGCCACTGATGGATCAGAAGGGAGTAGGAGCGCTTAAATCAAGAAATAACTCAATCACATAGTGTGTATATCTTTGTCCCCATACAGTGAGGGTAATCTTTCCTGGTAGGTATTACTGTTTGAACAGATGCTACCCCTGATCAGGTAAGTAATAGTGAGGGAGAGAGGAGACCTGCTACTAAGAGACCACGGTAGTACACCCTCCCATAATCCTGTAAACAGCGTCTTCCCATAATATTATTGTAGTAGCAGACCCTTAGTGAAGAGACATATATCTGAAGGTGTTCATAGGAATGTGGTCGTCGTTGATATACGGCGTTAGTGAGAGCGCTGGGGTGGATGACCAGCGTGGATACCCACAGGATTGTGGCTTGTGTAAGTGAGAGCGTCAGGGGGGATACTGGCGTGGAGATCTGTCGGATTGTAGATCGTTTGGAAAAGAGAGCATTGGGTTCTGCAGGCCCATGTGTAGACGCACCGGATTGTGTGTCATGTCTGCCCTGAGGTAGATCAGTCTGGGTCTGAGTGGCCGCGAGACTAACTGATGTATGAGTGTGGTGTAGGGTATGGATATCCTTAGTAATCAGTGAGTATTCTTAGTATCCCTATAGATTTAGTGGTGTTTTTAATAATATGAGCTTGTATATTGCGAGTTCCCCATCCTCAGGTAGGTACCCAGGTGCCTGGATAGATGGTCCTGAGGAGGGATGTGATTACGTTCTGGCTGGGTTGGAGGGGCCCCTAGGGGCTGATCCCATCTAATCAGAAAATCCAGCCATGACAGCAACCACCTCATGAAAGACCTCTCATGTTTGCAAGTTCACACAACAATGTTTCAATTGAACTCTGAACTCTCAGTGCACCTGCGTATCCAGTGCAATCTTCCATTAAATGTTTTTTCCTTGACCATTCAAATTACATCTTTCAAAGAACACATCCATGCACCCTAACTTTCTGTTTTCAGAAATGGAAATGCACCAATCACTGCTAATGAATCATTAGCACTGGAAATCCACAGTTTTTTTTCTTTACAAACTCCTACTGCCCTTTCATTACCACACTTCATCTGACTGCAGCCCAACCTTCTCTCACCATGTTTAATGTCTGGATTGTTGGACATAGTTACATCTACTGGGCTCAAAGGTATGCTGAGAACAGAAATTTACCTAACCTCAATTTACAAGATGTGGAAATTAAGTGGTTGGGCCAAAGAGGATTAAAATGTCACCAATTGATACCATTGGTGAAAACCTTTATGCATTTGCCAAAACCTGACCTGTTAATTGTTCACTGTGGAGGTAATGATTTGGGCACTTTGACTGGGGTAGGTCTGGAAATGCTTTTAAAGGACACCTTTGAGCAATTAATGGCACTTTTTCCTCAAACTGCCTTGGTATATTCCAATATATGCCAAAGACAGAAATGGAGGTGGTCCAACCAATTTTGTCCACAAATTGAGAAGTCGAGGAAGCATGTAAACAAATCTGTTTCAGCTTACATGAGAGACCATGGAATGGGCTCCATGTACAACAATAACTTGCGTTACTACATGCAAGATATCTACAGAGGAGATGGAGTTCACTTCTCAGATGAGGGCAACAGAATTTTCATTTTGAATTTAAGACTGTGCATTGGTACCTACTTATAAGTACCAAAATGTACCATAAACCCAAAAGCTCTTCTCAGAGCTACCCTACATCTGATCACTCACAATTATTATTTTTCTCTAACTTTTTTCTCTTATTTTCAACAAACTACGCTCCCCGGAGCGCTACCCGGTACGCGAACTGGAAGCTAACCGCGCAAAATTAAAAAAAAAAATGTTTTTTTTCCGAACATATGGTCCTCCTCAGCCACCCTCAGAAAACCTAGGGGGTCAAGATACATCTACCGTGCCCCCTTCTACCGATTCTGAACATTATTTGCCCTCCATCTTGTATCTTAATTCGAATGAAACACAAAATGGTGGACTCCCGTTACGCTGCTGGTTCGCGGACCGGGACGCATACTGGGAAGCGGTCCAATAAAAAAGGTGGGAAAGTAATTCACAGAAAAACGACTGGAGACACTCTCACCAAATATACATTAGCTCATACTACATAACAATCCCTTTCATTTTCACAAATTTGATTGAAATTCCATTTAGCCATTAAGCCTGTAGACCTCTCTAAATACCGTGAGGTAAATTACTTCACAAAACACATCTGAAGTGTTGGAATTGACAACCAATGAAAATGTTACTTTCATTTTCTACTTTTATTACCTGACATTTGATTGGTTATATACCTGAATATATATAAAGGAAGAGAAGAAAACACAGCCATTTTGACTCCTACTTCTTGTTGTACATTACATTTGAATTGTCACTAAACACTTCAACTTGTTTGTGAAGGTAAGTTGTTATTTTTAAAACTGAAGTATATTGTGCACTATAAGTTAATATGGTAAACTTTTTCTGATAGTTATATACTATCCCTCTGTAGTAGTGATAGATTTAGATAGACTTCTCTGTTATAGTTATGGATGGAGTTAGGCTTCTCTTGGTTAAATCACATACACTTTTTTATAGTCCTACTTCCACTCTGATACTATACACTGCCAAAAGATAAATTCACTGATAAAAACTGCCTATCTAAAATTAATCCCAACAGTGCCCTATCTCTACTAATATATATTTTTTTTATCCAAATTTCAGGCAAAATGGAAGGCGAGCAGCAAGTTCAATTTAAAATTGTACTGCAAGAGAGCAGCCAAGGAAACATTGATGAAAATGAAAATGAATTTATGGATGAAAGTAGGGACCAGGAACTACTGCAATGTGTGGAAGCAGTGGATAACCTGCTTAAAAATGAGGACATTTTACACCCTCATAGACTACAAAATATATTCAATGACAAATATGAAATTTCTGACAATGCTTAAAAAATAAAGAAAATAAAAAATAATCAACAAAAACAACAAACAATTAACATACAGTATTTGAAAAGTCTATCATTCTTTTTTCTTTATAGTACGCTTCCCAGAACGCTTTCCGGTTTGCGGACTGGGCGCTCCCCACGCAAAAAAAAAATATATATATTTTTTTGCCCTGCTGGGCCCTTTTAAAACCTCCACATAAAACCTAGGGGGTCAACGAGGATCTACTATGCCCCCTTATGGTAATTTCCCCCTTTGTTTTGGCCTCCTCTTGTCTCTCGATCCTACCGAGAGACAAGATGGCAGCCGCTCCGGACTGTTTAGAATGTTGACAGACACCAGAGAGCCAATCAGCTTCGCATCGCAAAGTTCCGTTACGCGAAAAGTACGCAAACCGGAGCGCTACCCGGAGCGCTGTTACAGATATATATCTTTTTTTGAACGTTAATTTCTCAAAATCCACTGAAGCACATATATTGAGACCTAGCAAAGGCACATCGGGCTAACAGTCCCTACAATTTTGCCAAGTTTCATGCAAATCCATTCAGCCGTTCGGGCTAAAAGTGAGGCCAACCGCCCTATGGAAATTAACATTGGAAAAACGCGTTTTGGGACCCCCCCTTTTTTCTCGGCCCCCCCTTGACGAACCCCCCCCCCCAAATTTTCAGGGGCTGCTCAGAAACAAAATGTGCCATTTTCCTGAAAATTTCAGCCGATTCCGTGCACAAACGCCAAAGTTATTAGACAAAGAATTTTCAAAAATCCCATAGGGAAAAAATCCTAACTATATATACCTACTGGCGACCGCCAGTAGGTAATATATATATATATATATATATATATATATATATATATATATATATATATATATATATATATATATATATTACCTACTAGCGGTCGCCAGTAGGTAGTTATAGTTAGGATTATTTTCTATAGGAAAACCGCAACATTCTATTGGGAATAACTTTGTCGTCGATGGAGGGATCTGCCTGTAATTTTCCTGAAATTTGCCTCGCTGGCTCCGCTCCTTCACTGAAAGTTTGGGGGGGATTCGTCAAGTGGGAGCCGAGATAAAAGGGGGGTCCCAAAACGTGTTTTCCCCATGTTAATTTCCATAGGGCGGTTGGTTGGACTCACTTTTAGCCCAAACGGCTGAATGGATTTCCACCAAACTTGGCAAAATTGTAGGGACTGGTAGCCCGATGTGCCTTTGCTATGTCTCAAGATATGTGCTCCAGTGGATTTTGAGTGATTTAGGTTAAAAAAAAAAATATATATCTATAAGCGCGCCCCGGTACGCGCACCGGGGCGCGCTCCAGCGCACTACGCGAGTTCGCGAGCGGAAAGCTGATTGGCTCTCGGGTGTCTGTCAACATTCCAAACAGTGCGGAGCGGCCGCCATCTTGTGTCGCGGTAGGATCGAGACACAAGAGGTGGCAAAAACAAAGGGGGAAATGACCAAAAGGGGGCAGGGTTGACCCCCCTGACCCCCTAGGTTTGATGTGGGGGCCATAAAAGGGCCCCGCGGGGCAATAAAAAATTATTTTTTTTCGATTTGCGCGGGGGGAGCGCCCGGTACGCACACCGCGGAGTTTTTATAAAACTAGCATTTTTTTATAAATTGGAGGTAGTTCTAAAAAGAACAGTTTTTTTAATTCTTTTTGTTGTTTTATATTTTTTTATTGTTTTTTGGAACATTTTTTACTTTTTTTGGCTTTCATGAACAATTTTATATTTTTTTTGTAATTTTTATTGGGACAAACAAAAAACAGGGAATTTTAAATGTCTCAACTGGAGCAAAAAAAAACTGCAAAAAATTAAGGTTTCTTTTTACAGTTGTGGTTGTCTCCAGCACGGTTGATGAGTTTAATACTTGGCTCTCCATAGCAAATTGTAGTCCCGCAAAATTTACACACTATTTTAAAATCTCCAACCTGGGTTTGGATGTTTGGGACCATCTCCCTTGTCTCTGTACCCAATGGAGTGGGTTGTTTACTTTGGGAGGTGCTGGGAGAAGATTGGGGAAGGTTTCTGGTCAGTTCCCTGACCTCTGCCGCAGCATAGTTGTTGGGGTGCCGGCGTTGCATGTGGCGAATCATGGTGTTGTTGCCAAAAGAATACTTTTTGGCAGGGTTCCCCCTTGAAAGTACAATGCCACAGATCAGACAAGTAACTTTGGGAGCATTAACTTTTTTAAGGCCCCTTGGGATTTTAAAAAACTCCCAGACAATGTGCTCCTTTGGCTTATAGGGGGTATTGTCTTCAGGCAGGAACCACCTCTCCTCCTCCTCCTCCTCCTCCTCCTCCTCCTCCTCCTCTTCTTCTTCTCCACCACTGTGGTGTTGTGGTGGTCCTTGTGGTGGTGGTGGTGGTGGTGGTTGAGATGCTCCTGCTGCTACTGCTACTGTAGCCATTTCTCACAAACAGGTCTTCTTCAGTCAAAGAACATAGTGAGAATGAGGAAAAAAGGTGGGGGCTTTCATCATTTGGAGAAAAAAAAACTGTCCTGAACCAATGAAAAGTGTTATTTTCAGGTCACATGACCCGACGCACTTACGCTACGCGCCCCGGGGCACGCCTCGGGCACGCCCCGGGTCGCCTATTTAGCGCAATCGTATGCACTCGGGGGCTTCCGGGTGTGCTTCGCAGTGCGTATCATGCGGACGCGGCTACGCGATACGTCACGCTGATGTTTTCGTTCGCGGCAATAGCGCAAACGGGACGCTCACCGGTACCCACACCGGGGCGCGCCGCAAGACCGCGCTTTCCGGTGCGCACACCGGTACGCACACCGGGAGCGCTCCAGGGCAAAAAAATTAAAAATATATACATATAAAAAATAGTATTACATAAATATACAATATAGGATTCATTATAAAAAATATTATATTTGATAGCAATAGAAATTTGCTATTAAAAAACCTTTGAAATTCACTGAAAAAAACATAGGTTTGAGGCCCTATATATAGTTAGGAATTAGCATTTGAAAAACCTATTAAATTCACTGAAAAAACCATAGGTTTGACACCAGTTATAGTTAGCTGGAAATTTTACTGACATAAAACCATTGAAATTCCCACGTTATAGTTAGTTGGACTCACTATAACTTGCGCGCCTGCAATGCACTGCTGTTGACGTCACATATTACATCACTCATGACATGGTCAGTGACATCACTCATGACATCACTGATGACACCATCCTTGTGACAGAGTGACAGACCTCCTTTCAGTGTAATGTAATCCTTGAAACACATATTCAAAAATAGAAACTAACATTTTCAAAAAAATGGAGATACCCATACCAGTTACATCAACCAATTCAGTAATTCCACCATCTATATACACATCCACTCATTCACCAACAGTTCTATATAGTCACTCATACATATACTCACTCATCATATGTAGTGATACACCTATACATCCTGCTACACACCGACAGTCATCTAAAAGTTACTCACACACATACTCACACATGCAAATAAACTATTGAACATCCATTTATTTGCATATACAGCTATACACACACTACCACCTTACTTCTAAGGAAACCTACACATACTTACTCTCTTAAACAATCACTTATAGAAACACATACTTATTTAAACAGGAACTCTTACAATCTCTCACTCTCACATATACTCACTTATATACATCAATACTCACATATACTAGATTAAAACATATGTAGTTACTGATAAAGACAATAGTTAGACAGTCATTCACTCACTAACACACACATATACACACTCATCCACCCATACAGTCCTGCACATATGCTGTCTTCAAAACACATACAAACAGTGAGTCAGTCATTGATGCATCTATGTGCTAAATAATACCCCCACCAAACCATACAGACACTCATACTGATACTAAAAAAATCTAATAACCCATATACACACACACGTAGCTACTCACCAACCCATGCAGCAACTTATACACAAAGTGAAACACTGATACAAACATTTAAATATTTCAACAATACTCGCTAATATATGTATTCACTAAGATACACTTAATAAGCTAGTTAACCAATCAATTTAAAAAAAAATCCATTTAGACATTTATTTAAACATTTATTCTTCCATCAACCTTTACATATACATATATAAAACATATTTATTTTTCAGAAAGACACACATTCACTGGATGGTGTCATCAGTGATGTCATGAGTGAAGTCACTGACCATGTCATGAGTGATGTAATATGTGACGTCATCAGCAGTGCATTGCAGGCGCGCAAGTTATAGTGAGTTCAACTAACTATAACGTGGGAATTTCAATGGTTTTATGTCAGTAAAATTTCCAGCTAACTATAACTGGTGTCAAACCTCTGGTTTTTTCAGTGAATATATATATATATATATATACTCGCAACAAAACACCAGCGCGAAGCACTCGCCGACGGGTGCTCTCAAATGCGGGGGTGTGCCCGCACAATCAATTTCTCTCAAATCTCCTTATATCTCCACTTTCCCATGAAAAAGGGAAAGCACTCCCGGGGATCGTTTCTGTTATTTAATCACAGAAATGGCACAACCACAAAACAGATGCTTTTCGGTATAGAACCTTTGTCGATGTTTTTTCATGGGAACGTGGAGATAAAAGGAGATTTGAGAGAAATATATATATTTTTGTCTAAGATGAAAGACTTTGTATGGAGTGACCAATATCTATTAATCACTTTAGATGTAACTTCCCTCCATACATCTATTAGGCACGATGATGGATTACGGGCCTTAAAATACTATCTAGCAAGGAAAGGGTCCCAATATGACGAACACAACAAAATGTTGCTCAACATGGTCAAGCTATGCCTAGAAAATAATCTTTTTTTGTTCCAGGATAAGATGTACCAACAAGGGAGGGGTCTGGCGATGGGGGCAAGCTTCTCCCCCAGCTATGCGTGTCTACACATGGGCTGGTGGGAGAGGCAGGTCCTGATGGCCAAACCCTCAAGTACACTGGAAAAACATATCAAAAGTTGGTGGAGGTTCATCGACGATTTGTTTTTGGTGTGGGATGGCAGTGAGGCAGATGCAATGATGTTTATCGAGTCACTTAACCAGAACGATTTAAATTTAAATTTGACAGCCACTTGTAGTCGTTCTATGGTAACGTTCTTAGACGTAGAAGTGTACATTGATAATGGGAATCTAGAAACTAAGTTGCATTGGAAACCCACGGCAGGCAATGCTACCCTGCACGCAAGCAGTGCTCATCCCAACCACCTAGTGCAGAGCATCCCCTATGGGGAGCTCCTGCGCATAAAGCGAATCTGTAGCAATGAGACTACACTCCAGATAGCGCAGGATGAATGTATTGCCAGGTTCAAAGAACGTGGATATAGCAATCATTGCTTAAAGAAGGCTTTGCAGAAATGCAATTCTGTGGACAGGGAAGAACTATTAGGCAATCGTACTGCCTGAGATAAGCAGGATGATGCCAATAACACGTTTAGATTCATCTTAGATTACAACAAGGAACATGTAAAAGTCAGGAGAATAATCAAACAAAATTGGCATCTAATAAAACAGGATCCCATTATTGGTGCCTAGGTCCCTAGAAACCCTATGATAACGTATAGAAGGGGGACATCAATGAAGGATACCCTAGTGGAAAATGACCCAGCTGGTCCTCCACCTAAGGGTACTTGGCTCAAACAAATAAAGGGATTCTACAAGTGTAGGACATGCAAAGCCTGTCAGCATGGGGTTAATACCACAGAAATTTCCATGCCATTTGGGGGGCCAAATAAGACCATCACGAAAGCACTGGATTGTAAAACCGATCATGTGGTGTACGTGCTGGAGTGCCCTTGTGGTCTACGCTATGTTGGCAGTACGACCTTACCAGGGCATCAGAGGGTACTCCAGCACCTACGCGCAATCAAGAACCATGATCAAACCTATCCGGTGGCCAGGCATTTTCAAAAACATCATGAAGGTGACCCAAAGGATCTACAATATTTTTTGGTTGACTCTGTACCAAGAAACAAACGAGGTGGGGACAGAGTTAAGAACCTTAGGTTGCTGGAAATGCATTACATTCTGAGCCTCGACAGTAAACAACCCAATGGCTTAAATAGTTCAGAGGAACTCCATGCAAGTTTGTAGACAAGTAGACATTATTTTCAATCTGTCTATAACCCTTAAAAGCTGAAACTAAAATATACTATACACTGTAAGTGAAATATTCAGTATATAAACTAGTTACTCTTAGCAGGCCACCTTAAAGAACAATAAAAATAGTCCCCAAACCGAATCATAGGTGGTTAAAATTTTCAGACATCGTCAGTATATTTATATAGACATAGGTTGGGAACATGTTTTGCTGCCGCAAGTATTCCCTAAAAATTGAATACTCTTCTTTTTAAACCACTTAACAAGTTGTTATTTGCACATAGGCACTGGTATTTTGGGATATATATATATAAATGTTTTTAAATGTATTAGATGTGAACATTCAAATGCATTGGGGGGTTTCCAATCAAACTTTCAAAACATAATGGTCATATGAGACAAAAAATGAGACAAAGGCTATCTTTCCACAAATTGAGTGTATATATATATATATATAAACAAATTCCTTTTATTTGGATTTTTTTTAATGATTTTAGCATATTTATGATATGTATTTATAACGTATTTATACCTATTTATTAGTGCAATAGTGTAAAATAGATATTTATATCTCCACTTTTGTACAGGTTATCTGATTGTGGATTCGATACAGGCCGTTGAACCAAACATGAAAAAATCTCCCCAAATAAACAGGACTAAGGCATGTATGCCTGGACGACCACGGTCCACTGATCAATTATGTAATTTATTTAATTTTGTTAACCGATTTTGGATTTATCCTTGTTAAAAAAAAGCATTTGATTGTAAATATGGTTGATGAAACTCAGTTTGAAACCCATTGCATGGTGTTGTCACTTTAAGAGGAGTAGGTCTTAAACCTAAAAAAAAGAGGTGATAAAAATCTCCCAAAAAAAGTGTTGTGAGTATTTAAGAAACTTTGATAGGTGGATGGCGTCATGTGATCAAGTCCCATGCTTGGGATGAACCGCGTAATGGCTGCCCCATCTTGCTGTACCATGGAATGAAATAGCAAAAATAAATTGAAGGATTTGCACTTGGTGGTCCGTGCTCTTTTTTTGTGCCCTACGGGAAAGGAATTACAAAGCTGAAGAGTCTTACTGCATATATATATATATATATATATATATATAGATAGATAGATAGATAGATAGATAGATAGATAGATAGATAGATAGATAGATAGATAGATAGATAGATAGATAGATAGATAGATAGATAGATATTGGGGAGAGGAGTCTGCCTAACGGCTAGGGCGGTCAACCACAAATCTGGGTAACTGGATTTGAGTCTCGGCAATGACGCTGAACATCCTAAGATTCTGGACAAATCACTTCATCTCCCGGTGCCTAACAAAAATTAATGTGTCCTCATGTAATACAACTGATGCTATGTAAAGTGCTCTGATACCCGATTCAGGTCAAGTTCCCGCTATATAAAACTCTTTAAAAAATAAAATAAAATAATATGCCTATATTTCACATATACACACATGTATAGAAATATGCAGCCTAAACAATAATATTAGGCTCAAATATGCCAATATTGCATTGAAATATTTTCATTTGAAAAACCTAAAACATATAAAATAACATTTTCATGGCACAAACAAAATGTGCCTTTAACTTGTTTTTGATCAAAGCCTTTATTTTCAAAGGAAAAAAGCAAGGTAATAGTAGGCAGATTAGCCTAGAAGGCTGCATGCATATCGAACATTCAGAAAAAACTGGTGCAGTGCCTTTAAGACCTCCAGGCTCCCAACATATCCCACAGATGACAGTTAGGTCAGTTCTTTTTTTCTGGCTCCTCCTGTGAGGATCCTGGAGCACGGAGCTCATCAGTTAGTGGTTTTTTGTCACAAATTGGTATTTTCAAGTGAGTTTTCTTGACTTCGCTATACGTTTTTAGTACTTATAGTACTATTTTCATAATTTTTTCTGACTTTCAAGATATTTTTCCTGTCAGAATGCCAGCCTTATTTAATAAGTGCCCTTCCTGTGGGAAAAAGATTACATCTCTCTCCTGCCTTTCCCAGACAAAATCTTGGAGCGAGTGGTGAGTAGCACTCTGTCCAAGTTTTTGGAACAACATAACTTGCTGGAGTAGGTGCAGTTTGGCTTTCGTCCGGCTCATGGAACTGAAACGGCTTTTGTGACCGTGATGGACGAACTTCGGATGCGGGCATACAGGGGGCAGGCAGCTGTTTTGGTTTTGCTCGACCTGTGTGCGGCCTTCGACACGGTCAACCCTGGGATCCTGCTGAAGAGACAGAGAGAGGTTGGGGTGCGGGGAGCAGTCCTGAGGTGGTATCAGTCTTTTTTACGGGATAGACAGCAAGCGGTATCCCTCCCCCTTTTCAATCCACTTACTCCAACATCTCGCATGGCCTACCACAGGGCTCGGCTATCAGCCCTATTTTATTCAAAATTTACATGAAACCTCTGATTGCTGTCATCAAAAAGCATAACATTAATATCGTTTATTATGCGGATGACACGCAGTCTTCCTTGAGGGAGACCAGTCAATGTCGATAGAAGGTTTCATAATTGCCTGTGTGATACGGCCATCTGGCTGAAGAAGAACGCGCTGCAATTCAATGCAGATAAGACAGAGGTGCTTTACTGTCCAAGGGACAGAATTCCCTCTGTCTTGCCATATAACTTCTGGCCTGCTACTACCTCGTCCATGGTTCAACCTGTAAAGAAGGTCCGTAATATTGGCATCTTGTTTGATTTCAAACTTACTCTGGAATCTCAGGTCATGAAAACTGTGACCTGCTGTCTGGCTATTATCAGGTCTCTGCAGAAGATCCTTCCTCTGCTTCCATCTCATGCTCGGGCTTTGATAGTATGTAGTACTATTCTTAGTAGACTTGGTTATGGTAATGCTCTGTTTCTCGAGTCTCCTAAATTCTTGTTGGACAGGTTGCAGAGGATTCAGTCTACAGCCGCCAAATTGGCTTTGGGTTGGCCCAGAAGATCTGCCTCTTCAGTGGCTATGACAGAACTGCACTGGCTTCCGCTTAGACAAAGAGTCCAGTTCAAGTCTCTCTGCATAGTGTTTAAAGCCTTGCAAAGGCTGGGGCCTGTGTCTATGCAAAGACAGTTTGAGTGGTATGCTCCTGCGAGATGCCTTCGTTCTTCTTTAGCAAGACTTGTGATAATTCCCAGATTTAGGAAAGTCAGGGCAGGTGGTTGAACCTTTGGGTACGCTGCTGTCAAACTTCGGAATCAACTTCCTCTGGAGCAAAGACAAGTTAGTGATCTGTGTGTCTTTAGACGGAGACTCAAAACCTGGTTGTTTCCTAAAACCTAGTCGGATGTCGGCTCCGGTTCATCTTCTTCTCCTTTCTTATCTTGAGTCAACAGCACCAGGATGCCTTTTTGGTGATAGTGAGCTGTATAGGTTAAATAAATAAATAATAATAAAGTCATATTTTCACACTCAGTCTGTATTGTGTGCCTACCATTTTCACACAGACCTGATGAGTGCTACTACTGTCAGCAACTTTCCAAAGGAACCCTTCGGGAAAGGGAGAAGATCAAGCTGCATGCCATGCAGGAGAGAGGATAGGAGTCAACAAGTGGCCTGGAAGGACATCCCTCTCAAGAGCCCTCCTCTCAAATAAGGCCAGAGCACAAGAAAAGGGGTGAAAAAAGAAGACACTGGTCAAATTCGTTGTTGAGGGACAGATCAACATCGAAAATACCCTTGTGCTCACCTTCAGCTTCAAAGTAGACATCGCGGTATCCTTCGCAGTTGAGGCTAACTACTTCAGGTATGAAGTCTAAATCCAGAGATGCTTCAGCCTCCCATCGACCGATGTCGACACCACCTCATAAACGGTCCAGGTCCGGCTAGCCTACGACGGCGGGAGCCAGACGCTCGATGTCAAAAACCCATCGTCAACAGGCGAGGTCGAGGATATCTGTGCCGATGTCTAGAACAGCACAGAAGTCGCGAGCACCTTAGACAACAACGTTGAATCCAACGCTAAAGACCTCGATGCCGGTAAGGCTGGCTCAATGTCGATTGAGGGCATCATCGCCAGCGGCAGAGCAAACCAAATTACCGCCGTCAAGATGGTCGCTTTTGAGAAGGTCGCCGATGAGAAGGCTGCTGACGAGAACAGTACAAAGGTCTCCTCCGGTGTCAAGGAGAAGGTCACCTTCATTGAGGTCACCAGTGAGGAGATCGCCGTCCGGGTCGACATCGAGGAGGTCGACTTCGAGACCTATGTCCATCCACAGATCTCCACCTGCCAAGAGGCTGAGGCTGGATCGGTCTCTAGCACCGACGTCGAGAGGTCCTTCGACGTTGAGGGAAATCCAGGTTCTCACATCCAGGAGTGCTTCATTTTCTCTGAACTCCGGATTGTACAGATCACTCCGGAAGTCTCTCCAGCTCCAGAACGTCCTACTAATTTCTCCTTGAAATGGTTGGGAAACATAAAGGACTGGAAGATAAGGAAGATCAACTTGGCAGGATATTCTCCTTCTCCTTCTCATTCTCCTGGTAGACAAGAGAGACATGCCACTACTTAGAGCTCATCAGTTTCGAGGAGGCAAAGATCAAGGTCTCCTAGGAGTCAAGTCAAGTCATAAAGCTTTATTCGGAACATTAAAAAAAACATGTCCATAAAAGCACATACAGTTACAGATACATGCATTTCATTTAACATTTCATTAGAGGAAACACATAATACATAAATTATCCACAGGGGGGTGGAATAAATATTTAAAATAATTAAAAACACATACTTTTCCTGGCGCTAATTGCTTTAAGCAAAAATGTAGCAGTAAAAAAACAAATGTCCGGATGGTGCAAATTAAAAAGCAGTTTCATAGAGTCCGTGATTGTTCTCACTCCAAATCTTTTCAACATCGGCTTTAGGAAGAATTTCTGCAGTCCACTATACAATTCGCAGGATAATAAAAAGTGCTTAGTGCTCTGTTCCGTTTTGTTATCACATACACAGGGTCCATTAGGGCGTATTTTAATATTAGGGCACGAAACAAGATAGTGTACTATTCCCATCCTCATTCTGGTTAGTACAAACTGGTGCGAAACTCTAGTTACCTCTGACAAATACGGATAAAATCCAATAAAATCATTCATGCTATTGTATAGTACACATGTAGATAGTTTAGAATCCTCCAGAAAATGCCTTTCGTTGCAATAATTCAGGAAAGTTATTTTCATACTTAATTTGGAGATATCTGAGGCACTATATGGATCATTAATCACATTGAGCCCAAAAATCTTTTGAGAGCATTCAATAATGTATTTAATCCAAGGGATCTTTAAATGCTGGTCTAGAGAAAGGCAATCCTCAATAATAGCTCTATTCAATGAGTTGCCGTCACTTAGCCAAATAGAGTGCCACAGTAATAAGGGTCTTAGCATAATCATATCGCTTAGGGGTTGAATCCCTGTTTCCTTGTGAACCAAGGTGTTGGAGGTAGACTTGGGTAAACACAGGAGCCTTTTCAGGAAATTATTATCCTCTACCTGAAGGCTCCCCGCTGGTGACACACCCCATACACCAGCCCCATAAAGGGCTGCAGAGAGACATCTAGATTGATAAATTTTTAACATGTCTTTAATTCGTCTACTCCCCAGCTTCTTGGTAAATGCAAAGACCCCATTAGCACTCCTAATCATCTTTGTTTTAACAACTTTGTGTTCAGTATCTAAGCATGAGCGAATTTTGCGGATCTCGCGTTCGCGAATTTTGCGGATTTGCGGATTCGCAATCCGCAAAATCCGCGAATTCCCGCGAATTTGCGTTTTTTTTTTTTTTTTGTGTTCGCCCGTGTTTCTGCCAGTTCGCGAGGGTTTTGTACACTTTCGCAAATTGCGAACTTACCTGTCGGGTCGCAAGTTTCGCGAACTTGTTGTTTCTACGTGTCCAGCCTGTTTGGGACACTCTTCTTCATCACTGCCACTCTCTGTCACCACTGCCACTCTCTGACTACTCATGCCACCCTCTGGCCCACCCATGCCACCCTCTGTTTCATCACCACACCCTCTGGTTGTCCAGTGTACATTATTTTCGGCAAAGCAAAGCACACCTTCCCTGCCTCAAGTGACCTGAATTAATTTGGGGCTGATTAATGTGTCACAGAATATTTTTTTAGCTGGCACCTGCTTCCTTAGTGCGCCCTGATTAGTGATCTTTTGCACTTGCTAAGTGCTTTCATTGTTGCAAAATTAGTTACAACACCTGCCCTGCCCCAACTGACAATAATGAATTAGGGGCTGATTAATGGATTTTAACTTCCAGCCTGGCTCCTGCTTGTCTCCCTTAGCTGTAATTCAGGACCTTTGTGGCATATGTGTAACTATTCTGAGGTTCAGAGCAGGGTCACATAATAGTTTCAACTGGCAACTGAACTCTGGAGGGGCCCCTCAGGAAGCACTACAGGAAATGGCTACTAATGATGAGCCTGAACTTTTGAACCTGGTAAGTAGTTACTTTCAGTTTTGCTAAAATCGTATTTCTGCAATTTTGCACTTATTCGCGGGGCGCGAACTCACGCGAACTCACGCGAACAGTGCGAGCAGTGCGAGCAAAATCCGCTGCTCGCGGATTTGCGGATTTTGCGGGAGATTCGCAAATCTCGCGGATTGCGGATTTCCCGAAAATCCGCAAAATCCGCGAGCGGAACGGATTTTCCGCCCATGCCTATCAGTATCCCAGCTACCGTTATTAGAGAAAGTAATTCCCAAGTAGCAGAAATGTTCAACTTTTTCGACCGGTTCACCATCTATAAAATAATGGGATTTACCTTTCGTTTTAGCTCATCCAGGCCCACACTCCATCACATATGTTTTTGATTTATTGATCACCAGTTTCCTATTTTTGATGAACCGCACAAAGCGGTCCATTAAACGTTGGAGACCCAGGGGAGTCCTGGACAGTAACACGGCGTCATCCGCATAGAGTAGTACGGGTATGTTAAAGTTGTTAACTCCAGGGGCATCCGCCGTGACTGTCTGCAGGACAGAATCTACCTCATTAATGAAGAGAGTGAAAAGCAGGGGTGCTAAAACACACCCCTGTCTAATTCCCCTCCCGATCCTAAACTTGGTTGTACACTCCCCATTAGGTCCATATCGGACACTGGTGCTAAGCTTTTCATACAGGCGGGCGAGGAAGTATATTATACCTTCAGGGGCCCCCATTTCTAATAATTTGGCCCATAATATAGCATGGTCTACCATGTCGAAAGCGCTGCTAAGGTCAGCAAAACATGTAGATAGTTTAGAATCCTCCAGAAAATGCCTTTCGTTGCAATAATTCAGGAAAGTTATTTTCATACTTAGGGGCTGATTATGATGGCGGATTTCCCGCATCCACCGGGCCGGCGGAAGCCACCGCCGGCCCGGAGGATGCGGGAAATCCGCCGCGGAGGCTACAAAGACCCACCGCCAAATTAGGATGGCTGGTGGGTCTGAGAATCTGTCCTCCGCTTTTCCGCCGCGGTCGCCTTCCGACCGCGGCGGAAAAGCATTAACATGGCTGGCGGTGTCTATCAGACACCGCCAGCCACATTAGGATGGAGTAAAAAGTATGCTTTACCACGGCGGCTTTTCCGCCGTGGAAAAGCATACGGACCTTCACTTCGGGGGCCCGTTGCGGGCCCCCAGGGTGAAGGAGGGGTGGTGGGTGCACATGAGGGGTACCTATGGTACCCCCCTGCATTTGCGTGGACAAAGCGGCAGGCACCGCGCGGTGCCTGCTGCTTTGTGCACGCAAATGCTGTGCATGCATTTTTAACATTGCGGCGGGTGCAGCTTGAAGCTGCACCCGCCGCAATGTTAAAGATTGAGGATGTGACCGCCACCCTGGCGGTCACATCCTAATCTGCACGGAGGGACCGCCGCAGCCCCTGCGGACGGTCCCTCCTACTCTATGGTGGCGGACGGACTCAGGTCCGTCCGCCATCATAATCGGCCCAATAATTTGGAGATATCTGAGGCACTATATGGATCATTAATCACATTGAGCCCAAAAATCTTTTGAGAGCATTCAATAATGTATTTAATCCAAGGGATCTTTAAATGCTGGTCTAGAGAAAGGCAATCCTCAATAATAGCTCTATTCAATGAGGTGCCGTCACTGAGCCAAATAGAGCGCCACAGTAATAAGGGTCTTAGCATAATCATATCGCTTAGGGGTTGAATCCCTGTTTCCTTGTGAACCAAGGTGTTGGAGGTAGACTTGGGTATACACAGGAGCCTTTTCAGGAAATTATTCTCCTCTACCTGAAGGCTCCCTGCTGGTGACACACCCCATACACCAGCCCCATAAAGGGCTGCAGAGAGACATCTAGATTGATACATTTTTAACATGTCTTTAATTCGTCTACTCCCCAGCTTCTTGGTAAATGCAAAGACCCCATTAGCACTCCTAATCATCTTTGTTTTAACAACTTTGTCTTCAGTATCCCAGCTACCGTTATTGAAGAAAGTAATTCCCTAGTAGCAGAAATGTTCAACTTTTTCGACCAGTTCACCATCTATAAAATAATGGGATCTACCTTTCGTTTTAGCTCTTCCAGGCCCACACTCCATCACATATGTTTTTGATTTATTGATCACCAGTTTCCTATTTTTGATGAACCGCACAAAGCGGTCCATTAAACGTTGGAGACCCAGGGGAGTCCTGGACAGTAACACGGCGTCATCCGCATAGAGTAGTACGGGTATGTTAAAGTTGTTAACTCCAGGGGCATCCGCCGTGACTGTCTGCAGGACAGAATCTACCTCATTAATGAAGAGGGTGAAAAGCAGGGGTGCTAAAACACACCCCTGTCTAATTCCCCTCCCGATCCTAAACTTGGTCGTACACTCCCCATTAGGTCCATATCGGACACTGGTGCTAAGCTTTTCATACAGGCGGGCGAGGAAGTATATTATACCTTCAGGGGCCCCAATTTCTAATAATTTGGCCCATAATATAGCATGGTCTACCATGTCGAAAGCCCTGCTAAGGTCAGCAAAACATAATTAAAGCGACCCTTTTTTGGCCTGGGTATATTTCCCTACCAGGAGCTCTAGATTCAGACACTGCTCGATGGTGACACGTCCTTTTCTGAATCCAAACTGGCAGTTAGTTAAAATTTCATTTGTTTCTGCCCATTCCTCTAATCTTACTAAGAGGACCCGACTCATAATTTTGACAGATGAGTCCAGTAAGGATATAGGTCGGTAATTTTTGGCATCGCTCCAATCACCTTTCTTATGAATGGGGACTATTATAGATTCCTCCCAGGTAGACTGTATTTTACAGCAAATGGCTGCATTAAAGATTTTGGCCAACAATGGGCCCCAAATCTCGGGTGCGGTCTTATATACTTCTTTAGGTACACCATCAGGTCCCTGGGTCTTCCCTCCCTTACTGGTTCTTATGCTAACCATAACCTCATCTATGCTGATATCTAAGGCCATGATAGGCCAGCCTTCTCCATTAGATACTGTTAAATTACACGAGTCAAAAATAATGGAGAAATGTTGGATCCAAGATTCCATACTCACATTTGATGTGAGTTCTGGTACCTTTTCATATTTTAGGAATGGACTATTCACCGTAGACCAAAACAAAGTACAGTTCTTCTATTCTGCTGCTTGACTGAGGTTGTCCCACGCTTCCTGCTGTAATTCAGCTTTTCTACGTTTAAGGATCAAATTATAATCCTGCCTAAATTGAATCACCAGACTCCTATCTCTTGGTTTAGCTGCTAAGGCCTCTTTAAGATCCCTCTGGGCAGTAGAGCAGGCATGATCAAACCATCCCCTTTTACATCTATTCTTGTGCCCAACCTCTTTGGTAAACTTCTTATTGATGGTAGAATTAATTCTATCAAAGTGGTCAATACTGGCAGCCGAGGTATCATCCTGTTCTAAAATTGCCGTGATTTCCATCAGACAACTTGAAATTATGGACTCAGATGTTATGTCCACTTTTTCTCCCTTCCACCTCAGCCTATACCCATTCTGCCTATGGGGTTCAATATTAACAATACTACCCTGTTCACGTGTATTAACATTATTCCATATTATTACTTCAGTAGTTAAACAGGTATGATCACTTAGCATAACATCAATCACCTTGTGCACTGAGCATAACGGAATAAGGGTTGAAGACATGCATATAAAATCAATAATAGTGTTGGCGCCCCTTCCTTTAAAAGTCGGGATATTTTCATTTCACCCTCATCATTTTTAGCATTTTCCATAATTTCAATATCATACTGTATTAGAAAGTTATTCAGGGTCTCTCCATAGGGGTGATAGGGAAAATGAACATCAGCATCCCCCAAACGATTATACACACCGCATAACTTCTGAGATGATAATGGGCAAACAGAGACATTAAAATCCCCCATAAAAATAAATTCAAAAACACCATTAAAATTTTTAACACAATTATTCAAAGCCCTATCTAATTCATTAATTGCAATATGTCTAGTGCCATTAATTATATTATTGTAGAAATTAATCAAAAGTATATTTCTACCCGCATCTTGCGTTAGCCATAGAATTTGTGAATGAGCCCCCACTTTTACGTACTTTTTCACCGAGATAGGTAATTTGACTGAAATCAACACCAGCAACCCACGTTTAGCTCTACCATGGGTTGAGGCCAAGGCAGGAAGTTCATAGGATACAAAGCCATCAATGCCATTAAAATTTTTACACCAGGTTTCCTGGAGGCAAAGAATGTCAAATAAGTTCACAAAGTCTTTCCATCCTAGCATATCCTCCTTGGCCACTAGGCCTGCAATGTTCCAGCTGGCAATATAACTACACTATCCCTCACATGGCTGACAATAGGCGGTTCATCACTAGGTATGGACATGTTATTCTCCATATTAAAAAGCTCTATGTTATACATTGGATTTGAGACTTCTCCCCCTATCGGCATACAATCAAAAATCACATCATTGTCCAATTCATTTACAGACATAATTACTTCTCCATAATTATTGCTGTTTGCATCATCCCGGGAAGGATCAATCTCATGTCAATCATTTTGATCTAAAAAACTCAATGACTGTTACCTGTTCTGAGTTGGAACTTGATAGACCATCCCACTAACAGGCAGAGACGTATTGCCATAGGTTGCAAATGTGTTGGGGATATGTGTTATAAAATTATTCCCACCTAACACAGGATTCACCATATGCATTGACGGGGTAAATGTACCATCTTGAAAACCAGGGCGGAAGTTAGGGAACACAGGTCTATTTATAAAAGCTGGGTAAGTAAAGTTACTCGTTACCCCCTCCCTGCAATTAACAGAAGGTGGCCTGCTAAGGTGGTTATAAAAATAGCCCAGCGGTCTGGCAACTACATCTGTCTCAGACTTCGTAATTGAGGCTGCTCTGAGCAGAACAGTCGCAACGTGTTGCGGGTGCTTAAAATTAATAATCACACAATCGCCCCCACATGACTTTTTGGTGTTACCGATCCAATTGACTCTTCTGATAGAGATAATTTGTTCAGAATAGCCAACTGGATAACCACAATGGCGATTTAACCAGGAAATTGCTTTATTCTTCAAAGATTCCTCTGACTCCTGATTATTAGGAACCTGGGTTACGATTGGGACATTAGTTAAGACCACAACGTAGGGTACACATTCAGGTGGGAGGTCTACTGGGCGCCTGCATATCCGTATGGGTACCCCATTGGTTCCCCCAGTGGCAGCAGGTAAAGCTAAGACCGCTGGTACCGAAGCTGTCTTAGATGCTGTTGTAGGTCTAATATCATTCTGTAAGGTACCCGACATTGTGCTTGTTGACCCAGTAGTTAATTACTTTGAAGGTCTGCCTGCATCCTGAGCCATTGTAAGTAATGGTGCAGGTAGCTCTTTATATGGTTGATTCCTGGTCTTAGTGGGAGGGGCACTATTTATGGGTCGTGACTGCGTCTGCACCCTATCCTTTGTAGAGACAGAGGTTGAGCACGCTGGTATATTAATATCTAATATAGATTTTTCCAGTTTATCGGCATGCTGGTCCACCACGGCCCTTAGTCTTACTACTTCTGCTCGCAGATCATCAATTTTGGTTAACAAGGGCTCTACCACCATGTTAAATTTGCTATAGATAGTATTCACTAACAGGTCAATTTGATCAGGCTTAATGGAAACAAAATTGTCGTTTACTAATGACCCTATTTCCTCAGCACTCTCCTTGTGTGTGGTGTCTTTTTTGTTCTTTCTAGTAGAGTGATTACCCCGCTTGGGTGCCGTTTTTCTACAGGCTCGCATAAATTTAGTAGCCCTAACGGACTGCTGAGGTGTACCCCCGGAGTTATCACATGGGTCATCTTCCACCCTTGTCAAATTGTCTGAAGCCATAGGTAAATCAACATTGTCACTGATATTATCATGCTCCACTACTGTGTCTGTATCATTGACGATGATATCTACATTATTAAGTTCCTCAGATGGAGTCAATGGGAGGTCTGGAACAGTACTTTTCCCCAGAGATTTCCTTCTGTCGCTATTGATTCTGGATACTACTTTCAGCAAATAATTATCCAGTAAAGTAGTTTGGACTGACATTTTGGGGGTTTGTTCAAGGGTCTCAAATACAATAGTTATTAAAAAACTGAGGGAACAAAGTTGTAGACACAGATTTTCACCTACGGGTACTCACAGGTCGAATCAAAGGGGGGTGGCCCAGCCCGGCCTCTTCTGGCCCTGACGGCCACAGACGGCCCCGCCCTTGTCCCGGGCTTCTCCCGGTCGCTCCCGCGCGCGACTCGCGGGGCGAGTGGGGGTGTCAGCCTTTTACTGGTGCCTCCGGGCGCTCCTTGCGCGTCACGGCCGCGCTGCCGCCCCAGAGGCTGCTGGGGAGTGTGGTCCGCTCGACCGGGCTGCCTCCCGGCGTCTTGCTGCTGCCGCCATTGCCCTCATAACTCTTGCCCGTTGGCGTGGTGCAGGTAAGCCTTTGGTGTTCCCCCCTGGGCTCCCGGGGGGGTCAGCCTTTTACTGGCGCCTCCGGGCGCTCCTTGCGCATCACGGGCGCGCTGCCGCCCCAGAGGCTGCTGGGGAGTGTGGTCCGCTCGACCGGGCTGCCTCCCGGCATCTTGCTGCTGCCGCCGTTGCCCTCACAGCTCTTGCCCGTTGGCGTGGTGCAGGTAAGCCTTTGGTGTTCCCCCCTGGCCTCCCGGGGGGTCAGCCTTTTACTGGCGCCTCCGGGCGCTCCTTGCGCGTCACGGGCACGCTGCCGCCCCAGAGGCTGCTGGGGAGTGTGGTCCGCTCGACCGGGCTGCCTCCCGGCGTCTTGCTGCTGCCGCCGTTGCCCTCACGGCTCTTGCCCGTTGGCGTGGTGCAGGGAAGCCTTTGGTGTTAGGAGTCAGTCTGCTCTCCTAGAGAACGAAGATGCAGGTCACGTTCATGGTCCTCTAACTCCAGACCCTCGATGGCTGACTACTCACTGACTCTCTCATTTACTCCGCAAACTAGGATATCACTGGTGAATGATATTGTGATTTATAATGAGGTCCTGTGTAGAGGGGCAACAAAGTGCAACATCGAAATGCCTTCTTCTGCACCTTCCGAGCAGCACGCAAAAGGCTAACAAATTCAGAAAAGTTTGATTACGACATTAGTAAATCGGAGTGCACTTTGTCGTCCCCTTATCAATGTATTGTATTTTGTTCTTCTGCACCTTCGACATTAGTGATTTTTAAAACTATGCATCACAGGTCCTCCTCTAGACCTCTACTTCCTCTGGTAACTAGATTCTTAGAACCAGCTCTTCACACCTTTCTAACTCCGGCTTCAGTGGGAGCAGCACCATCACAGATAGCAAAGAAATACAGGGCACTGGGACAGGACCCATTATTTCTTAGGTCTGATCCACCTCCTGACTCTGCCATCGTGTCAGCTACCAGAAAGTCTCACACTGGGTCATCATCTTCTGTTGTTCTCCCGGATAAGGACAGCAAAGCAATGGACTCAATTGGCAAAAGAATGTGCAACACATCTGCAGCCTACATAAAAGTGGCCAGCACTTCAGATATGACCGCTCTCTTTGGGACTCTTTCACGATTTGCTGAGAAGTTACCTAAGGAAGACCGGCAGGATTTTCGAGAAATCCTGCATGAAGGGAGTCTTGTGGCTAATCAAGTCATAAGCGTGGCAGCAGATGCCTCAGACCTTGCTGTTCATGGTTATTCTCATGGAAACTGCGCGTGTCAATCCTCTTGGTTAAGACTTACAGGTTTGAAAACAGAGACCCCGCACTGGATTCTCAACCTCCCCTTCCCTGGAACCTCACACTTTGGTTCTCATGCTGACGATGAGATGTCACAAATGGGACACCTTGAAGGCTGTTGGGTTAGAGAAAAGAAAGGATTTAGAGACGCAGTCACTGACTGTATGATCATCGCCAAAACCAGCAAAGGGTTCATACCCCTCATTGGTCATTGCAGCAACATCAGGCGAGATCTCACTATCACCAGCATAGACCTGGTAGAGGAAGAGAAGGCTCAAGACAAGCAACCCCTGCAACTAAACAACAGGCTAAACAGTGAGTGCTTGCTTCCCCCAACTCCGTTAACCACTCCGGTGAGGGGAATTATACATTTTCACTTGGACGAGTGGACCAAAATAATGCAGGACAGATGGGTACTCAATATTGTGAGGAATGGGTACTCAATCAGATTCAAGTCACCTCCACCATCTGTACCTCCTCGGAAAAATACAGCACATCGCATAAATATGCTACAAGAGGAGGTCTCCATCCTGCTATAAAAACAGGTCATCAAAGAGGTTCCCTGGCACCAACATCAGCAGGGTATGTATTCCTGTTACTTCTTGATCCCAAAGAAAGGTCCAAACAAGGAGTTCAGGCCTATACTCGATCTCAGACTCTTAAACAAATGTGTCCTCCGAGAGAGATTCATAATGTTGCCATTACACCAAATCATTCATCAGGGGGACTGGATGTGTTCCATAGATCTTCAGGCTACTTACTTTCACATCCCAATTTCTCGGTAGCACCAGACGCTTCTAAGATTCAGAATACAATCAGACCACTTCCAGATCAAGGTCCTGCCTTTTGGACTAAAGTCGGCTCCTCGCACCTTTTCAAAATGCATGGCAGAGGTAGCGGCGTTCCTGAAAAAGAAAAAGATCTTTGTTTGTCCTTACCTAGACGATTTGTTGCTCAAAAGTGCCTCTCCCACCCTGCTGCAGGAACATCTAAGATGCTGCATTCACCTCTTAAACCAGATAGGCCGTGCGTCAACTTAAAAAAATCCACCCTCAATCCAACACAGAGGATACACTACTTGGGCGCAACTCTGGACCCTGCAAGCGCAAAAGCCTTTTCTTTGGAGGAGAGATTATTATCAATACTCCACAAGAGTCAAACTCTCCTGAGAACACCTCCTCCCACCGCCAGGCAGGTATCCTCTATGCTGGGCTCAATGTCCTCATGCATATTCATTGTTCCGAATGCCAGGCTACAGATGAGATCTTTACAGCAAGCTCTGGAGGACCAATGGTCTCAGATCTCTAACTGTTGGGAGGACACTATAACCCTACCTCACTGAGCCTAAATTTCCATAAGATGGTGGAAGCAACAATCTCATTTTCTGAAAGGTGTTCCTTTTCACCAGGAACATTCCAAGCAAACTCTTGTCACAGATGCATACCTTCAGGGTTGAGGCGCTCACATGGGATCCCTTCAGGTCCAGTGGATGTAGTCAGAAAAGGAAAAACTTTACCACATCAGCATGCCAGAACTCAAAGCAGTGTATCTGGCGCTCAAGGCATTCTTTCCCTCCATTGAGTCAAATTCCCTGCTAGTTCAGTCGGACAGTATAACAACGATGTATTATCTGAACAAGCAAGGAGGGACCAGATCCAGACCCCAGTCTCTGGAGGTTCAAGCGATCTGGAAGTGGCTTCTCGCAAGGAAGAGGTCGATATCTGCAGTTCACCTCCCAGGTGCCCTCAATGTATAAGCGGACAACCTAAGTTGAAACTTGGTCGAAGCGCACTACTGGGTGCTAAAAGACGAGGTAGCTCAGTCAAAACATCTTTGGAGGTGGTCCAAACACAAAATGCTGAGCCTTCGCATCCCGATACCCCCAACCAGGCTCCAGGGGAATGCACTGTTGATCAACGGGTCAGAGAAATTACTCTACACCTTTCCACCAGTCCCTCTAATACTGCTGGTGATCAACAAGATTTACAAATCCAGGACAGAGATGATCCTGATTGCACCAGAGTGGCCTCGTCAGTGGTGGTATCCGGACCTGCTACATATGTCCAAGGTGCCACACAGGAGATTGCCATGCCATCCGGATCTACTGACCAAGTCAGGAGGGCAGGTTTTTCATCCCAACCTACCATCACTGAGATTGACAGCATGGCTCCTGAGTTCCTCCAATATGGACACTTAGGCCTCTCGTAAGAATGTATGCAGATCTTAAAGGAAGCAAGTAGGCCTTTGATGAGAAAGTCATATGCTTGTATATGGAAGCATTTTTATCTGTGGTGTACAGCTAATGGTCATGACCCTATCTGGGGCCAAGAACAGGTTATTTTACCTAATCTGTTGTACTTAGCTAAAGCAGGTTTCCAGTTCTCTTCTATCATAGGACATCTGGCACCCATTACTGCGCTTAGAATGTCTCCAACTCAGGCTTCTTTCTTTCAAATGGCAGTTGTTAAAGACTTCCTGGAAGGGCTAAAAAAGTTATACCCACCAATTAGGTTACCTTCTCCTGCCTGGGAGCTTAATGTGGTCCTCTCTAAATTAATGGGGCCCCCATTTGAACCCATTCACAAAGCTACAGCACCTCTCTTGGAAGATCGATTTTCTAGTGGCAATTACCTCTGTTCTCAGGGTGAGTAAGATGCAGGCCTTATGTTCGGCAGAGCCTTATCCCGTTTTCCTTGCAAACAGAATGGTGCTGAGGGATCACCCGACTCACCCGAGTTTCCTTCCTAAGGTGATCTTGGAGGTCCATATTAATCATTCAATCACTCTTCCCACATTTTTTCCTAATCCTACCATGCCTCCTGAGAGCGTGTTACATTCTCTGGATCTAAAAAGAGTGTTGAAATTCTATCTGGATAGAACAAAGGGTATAAGAAAGTCGGGGCGTCTCTTAGTTAACTTTATGGTCCATTACACACTGGTTTCCCCTCTTCAAAAAGGTCCATCGCTCGATGGATAGTGTATCCTATCAGCTAACACACACAAGCCGAGGGCTACTACAGCTCTGCTTAAAAATGTACCTATCCAAGAGATATGCAAAGCAGCCACATGACGCTCAGTCCACACCTTTGCACGCCATTACTGCTTAGACTCTGATACTCAGGCGGATGCTCAGTTTAGGCAAGCATACTTGAGAAATTTATTTGGATGGTACATGATTGAAAACAGGTTTTTTGGTATGCAGTTATTCGTCCGCAGGGTTCTGGGATGGGCTTGCTACTTTATTCAATGCTTATGACTATTGATGAGTATCCCCTTGAAGAGAAGAATTAGTTACTTACCTGTAATTCTATCTCTCTTCCAGTGGTATAATCATCAAAATCATAAGCAACCATCCCTCCTCCCTCATCCCGCATCCTCCCTCTATCTATATCTCTCCTTCTCTCCTATCTCATTGTTTTGAGACAGAACTATTTTGTCTGATGCCCGATGGAGCTACCTGGTTTAGCTATTGGGGAGATGGGCCGTAGACTCCCTCCTTGGTCATCACCTACCCAGTCGGCCTGTAGACAGACTTCTTTTCCTCTCTCCTTGTTGTATATCCCCTTTCCTCCCTTTTCACACCGTCCCCTCTACGCTCAATTATTTTGCCCTCCATGTTCTTTTAATGTTTCCCTTGAGACCTAGCTATTTGGCCAAAGCCCAGTGGAGCTACCTGATAGAGGAGATGGGTTTTGGGACTCCCCCTCGACCATCACCTACCCTGCCGGACTTTGGGCAGACCTTCCTTCGTCTTTCTGCTGTATCCCCCCCACCCCTTTACCCTTACCCCCTTCCCCTCTACACTCCACTTATCTCGTTCTCTATGCTCTTGTAATTGTTTTTCTAGCATCTGCTGTAAATTGAAACTGATGTAATCTTGTAATTTTGTTTAACCTCATGTAAAGCGCTCGGATACCTCCGGGTCTAGCCAGCGCTATATAAAACTCTTTAAATAAATAAAATAAAATAAATATACAATATAATACGATGCCAAAAGGACCTGACCTAAGTTTCACCTGTGGGGCATGATGGGAGCCTGGAAGTCCTGGAGGTCTTAAAGGCACAGCGCCAGTTTGTTCTGAGTGTTCTATATGCAGCCTTCTAGGCTAATCTGCCTACTATTAGCTTGCTTGTCTTTTTCTTTGAAAATAAAGGCTATGTTCAAAAACAAGTTAAAGGCACATTTTCTCTGTGTCATTAAAGTGTTATTTTATATGTTATTTTATATGTTTTAAGTTTTTCAAATGAAAGAAATTTCAATGCCAAATAGGCATATTTGAGCCTAATATTATTGCTTAGGCTGCATATTTATATACATGTGTGTATGTTTTAAATATATGCATATATTAGCATGCCAGGATAAGGATGTCAAGGATAAGTTTCTTTCTTGATTGTGTTGTGAGATCTTATCAGTAATGTAGACAACTGGGTGGTGAGTGAGAGTGTGGGCTTATGCACTGCTGCAGTGTGTGTGAGGCATATGATGCAGGTGGCTCATCCAAGGGCAGACCTAAACAGGTTACACCCTTGCCTCTTAGTTTCTTTAGCTGAGGTTGCCCAGGCAAAAGACACACAGTGGATGGACGGAATTCAGAACAAATCAAAACATTAACCCCAGTCTGGGTTAAATCCATCATTCTTTTGCTCACCATGCCAACCCAGTTTAGACCTGGCCATATGCAAATCAGTCTTGACCCTGTGCCTCATGGGAACAGTCCAGCCCAAACTGCCAAGCCAGGTCCTCCTTGGACCGGAAACAAGCATCCTAGGAACGGTTTTGGGGTTTCACCCCTCTTCAGCCAGGATAGCTTGATTCCAGTTGCACAGTGAACCCAGGACCCACGTCTGGGCATACCTGGTGCACTTAGGACAAGAAAGCAAAAGACATACAATTGATGGACAGAATGCAGAACAAATCAAAACATTTACCCACAGTCAAGAGATCTGGGATAAATCCATCATTCTTCTGCTCACCATGCCACCCCAGTTTAGACCTGGCCATATGCAAATCAGTCTTGACCTTGTGCCTCATGGGAACAGTCCAGCCTGAACTGCCACACCAGGTCCTCCCTGGACCAGAAACAAGTATTCTAGGGCCGGTTTCAGGGTTTCACCCCTCTTCAGCCAGGATAGCTTGATTCCAGTGGCACAGTGAGCCCAGGACCCACGTCTGGGCATACCTTGCGCACTTAGGGCGAGAGAGCAAAAGACACACAATTGATGGACGGAAAGCGGAACAAATAAAAACATTCACCCTCAGTCAAGAGATCTGGGTTAAATCCATCATTCTTTTGCTCACCATGCCACCCCAGTTTAGACCTGGCCATTTGCAAATCAGTCTTGACCATGTGCCTCATGGGAACAGTCCAGCCCGAACTGCCATGCCAGGTCCTCCCTGGACCGGAAACAAGCATCCTAGGGCCGGTTTCGGGGTTGTCCAGGCAGCACAATGCCACAGGATACAGAGATACAGGAGGGGCTACATATCTACTGGCCCCTGTTTGACTGACAGCAGGTTTAAGAGGTGTGGTAAGTCATTGGAGAGTTCACTGTGGCATGAGGATTTATAAGAGACACTGTACAAAAACTGTCATTTTATTAACAATACAATGCAGAACATGTCAGTTTAACGCTTGTCATTTGTACCACAGTTACATTCATGCTGTAAACAGTATTTGTGACTTTATCAACTTTTTCTGGGTAAATAGGGCATTCCATAGTGTGAACATGGTGCTGGTAGTTCAAGTGGCAGTGGAAATCTGAGGTCAAATATTGTTTGGATTGTTGTAACTTTAGGACCTTTCTGAAAATATGATGCCCTTGATGGGAAACATCTGATTCAGAAAATGCTAGACTCAGATGTGTCCAATTGATTTAGCTTTTGTGGTACCTCTGAAGAACATTTTGAGGTTATAGGGGGCTTTTCAGCTAAAGGGCACTGAGGTCAGAGAAATCTCCTTTATTGTTAATGCATTTTCTCCCCAGGAGCCATTTAAATATGTACATCTCAATTGAGACATGATTTCATTTGTTTAATTAATGATTAGTCTTGATGGTATCAAAGTAATCTACCATAGAAAATACAATCTCTTTATCCAACAGTATGCAGAATTGTACCACACGTGAGGGGATAAAGTCTCTTGCCAGAAAGAGGTTGATTATACCACTATTAACAACTTGGGCCAACAAATCTTTGAGACTATAATACGACTGAATGCAGAGACTTTTATCCCCTGTCCTTGTTTATGAGCCAAACCCTCACAATTCAACCTATGAGGAGACGTGATCAAGACTCTGCTGAACATGCTACTGTCACCTGTATGCATTCCCAGTGATGGTCACTTTAATGACTTTCATCCAGGTATGAATTTCACTGCACAATTGTGGATTTTATCAGTTTTACTTGCCCTTCAATGTGACCACCATCTGATGATTCCACTATTGGCTACCTGTGCACATTAATAACAAGTGCATCATGTGGGAGGCCAACTTTATTAAGAGGAGATAGTTGCAGCTGCAAACTTAAAAGCATGGGGATCCTCCTCTACTTCCAAAGAGTGGTTTAATATGATTGTTGATTTATGACAACGATTGGAAATATCATATGACCATTTCCTACTCAGTGGTTTCCTGAGGTCGGGTAATCTTGGAGCAGGAACCCGTCATCTTCTGCTCAGAGTTTGTGATGATATCATGTTTAGTAGCCTCTAGACTGAACTCGTTATAAAGGGATCTCTGGCTAGATTTGTGATACCAGCTGCTAACGCTACAAATAAATGTGTCACTGTTGTTTTTAACATGCTTCATGTGATCTGCTTCCATTTTTTGGAACATAAAAACAAATGGTACCGTCGGTTTCAATCGTGATCATCCACGAAGTTTAAATGATATGCCAAATTTAAATATTTACATTGCTCATAATTTATTATTCGTCCAAAAAGTGTAGGTTAAAATATGGTGCATATATACAACATGGGTGTCCACAACTTCATTAGGCAGTACAGTATTATTACTGATTCAAGAACAGAAAACTATTCCATATTGGACAATTCGTACTCCAGTGTAGACGTTTTGACCCACAGGGTAAATTAAGTGAGTCTCCTCAGGGCAAAAGGGGCGTCTGACAAAGCACCTCTCAGTGGTGTATATCTTGCCACTGCAGAGCTCTCTTAACAGGCTCAACAAAGGTCCCTTCTCCTGGGGGTAAAAAGCCTCCTCCATGGACGCAAGTAACACAGCAGTTTTTTTGCATCATATTTGTATGGTTTCACCACTGCACTTATAGCACTGATCTGTCTGCACTTTTTGATTTATTGGTTAGACAGAGATCAGAGCAGATTTGAAGTTGAACTGAGATCTTTGTAGATCCAACACTATGGTAAACACCACGTTGAGAGTGTGGTAAGATGTCTGAGAGGACCCATCAATAGTGGTTGAAATCTAGGTCATACATGTTTTCAAATTCCTCTGTTGCTGATTTGATATTTGATCTGTCAGCCCACACATAGAAGTCACAAATTAAGTAGGGTTTCTTGGAATGTGTTTTCAGGTGATCTCCTTTCTACGACGATTGTGAATTGTTATTACTGCACGTGTCAGCTTATAAATGCATAAATAAATAAAGTACTGATCTCATCATCATATTTTCGGATTAATAAAGTTCATTTAAGAAACCTAATGAGTTTAGCGATGGGAGCAATATGCAAGTAATTCTCCATTCTACACCATTGAGTTCAGAAAACAGGCATGGCATTATTAAATCGTGTGAGCTCTTTCAGACATTAAGAAATATATGACTTTCCTACTTTTTACAGAAATCAGCCTTACCTATGACAGTAATGCAAGCATTTGAGATTTACATTGTATTTATGATGACATTTTGAAGGCACCTTCCCCTTTAAGAGAGGCTTGGAGGCTTGCATATAAGCAGCCATCCAAAGATTGCTTAGACGCTTGCCGTGACACAAATCTGCATAATCGTTTTAAAATTCTCACCAGTTCTTCTGATTATTCTCTTCCTGTCATTTTAGGAAGCCCTAAAACTGATTTCCTCTCAGTAATCTCCCAGTATTGCTAAGCACCCAAATCTATAATATCTTAAAACGATTACTTCATTTATAATTGATTGAGTGTATTTGCGAGATTGCGACTTCAAAGATGCTGTGCCTTAAGTGGTTCAGGTGCAGCGTTACCGACTTTTCAAAAGATGACAAAGAAGGAGAAAGTTGTGGCTGGCAGCGGCGCATACCATGCGGTTTACTGCTGTCAGACTTTAAGTAGCCGCTAAGCACCCCTCCCTGGCGCAACACAAACGAAAACCAACTAGCAAATGTCTGCAGGACGTCTCATTTCATTACAATGCATTTTAGGAGGTTCGCATGCAAATCCCAAAACATTCATCATCTTGTTTTTTTGTCCCAATTCCTGAAAATGCTCAAGCAATAATTAATACCAGGCATGACATCCTACAATGGTGGCGGCGGAGTCTAAGACACAGAGAACGCCAATAGTCCTCAACACCACTGAACTGTTGTACACTGGTATTAGGGTAGTAGGGTATGCTTTTTGATTCAATTCTCTTGTAAAAAACCATGAGGCTAATTTACAAACCCTGGGCCCGATTCACAGAATGAATTTAAGACTCAATCCTAAACTTACTACTATTTTGGTATTCACAGAATGAATTTACTACTTTTGGTATTCACAGAATGCACTTACTACTTTTGGTATTCACAGAATGCACTTACTACTTTTGGTATTCATAGAATGAATTTACTACTTTTGGTATTCACAGAACGCACTTACTACTTTTGGTATTCACAGAACGAACTTACTACTTTTGGTATTCACAGAATGCACTTACTACTTTTGGTATTCACAGAATGAATTTACTACTTTTGGTATTCACAGAAGTTTGTCTTAAGTCTGTCTTCAGTTTGTTTTAAGACAAACTTAAGACAAAATCCTAACTTCTGTGAATACCAAAAGTAGTAAATTCATTCTATGAATACCAAAAGTAGTAAGTGCATTCTGTGAATACCAAAAGTAGTAAGTGCATTCTGTGAATACCAAAAGTAGTAAATTCATTCTGTGAATACCAAAATAGTAGTGAGTTTAGGATTGAGTCTCAAATTCATTCTGTGTATCGGGCCCCCTGTGCGCCACTAGAACATCACTTTTTGTGATGTTCCAGGGGCGCACAGGGATTAGCCTTATCTACAAATCCACCTAAATGGCCTTGTAGATATGGAGTGAGGCAAAGCAGACCAAGTCGCTGCGTTGTCTCATACTATGATGGGGAGGTGTGCCATGAGTGTTATGGTGGGTGTTTCCATGTAACATCCATGGAATTAGACAAATTTCCAGATTTACAACAAGCTGTAAAAGTGGGAATGCATCAAAATACTACGCCTCCCCAGGGGTGGTGTAGGGGAGGCGCAACAAGGAGAAATAACATTATTTCGTCTCGGCCCAGATTCACACAGGTTTAGCGTCGGGTTAGCATTACTTTTTTAACGCTAACCTGAGGCTAAACCTTATTGGAGATTAACAAACCAATGCTAATTGGTATTAGTGCTGGTCTGTATGGGTAAGTAATGCAAAGCAGAGTGGAACGCTGTTTTGCATTACTTTGCATCGAGGGGGTGTTACATGGGTGGTACATGGGCATTCCCATGCAATCATCCATGCTTTTTGACGTTAAACCCCATCTACTAATATTAATTGACAGGGTTTAGTGCCAAAAACGAATGCCGCCAGAGAGCAGGCGTTAAACGGAGGATTCTTTTAATTTTTCCTTTTTTCCCAACTTTGCATGCATGCTGCACTGTGCAGCACACATACAAAGTAGGAAAAGCTTTAAAGTGCATCTAGCCACAGTATTTTGTACAGGAAGGTTATCCTTCCTGTACAGAACCTATGGTAGACTCAGTCACACACTCTATCACTATGGCACTAAGGTGAGTGCTTGGCCCACTGCAGCTGAAATGAGAGCCGGCGCGAGGGAGAGGGGAGAGCCTTATCTCTGTGAACATGGTGCTCTCCTAATGTCTCACTATTATGCAACACAGCACAGCATTTTTGCCTGCTGCTCTATGTTGTGTGACACCTTTCAGGATCTGAGATCTCGTTTTCCTCTTTCTATCTGTGCTGCATTCTGAAGCACACATAAAAACAGGAAATTGCCTCCTTTATTTATTATTGTGCAGCAAGGTGTCCCTTCCTGCACAAATCAGTCGCATCCCTAACGTGCAGACATCGTTGAACCATTGTGCAAGGGTGCCTGTGTTGGTGCATGACAGTAAAGCAAGGAAAGAGGACAGGAATGCGCTGTATCTGATAGGCACTGCACATTCCTGCCCTGCTTCTTTGCCGTACGTCAGCGCAGTAGGAAGACTTGTGCGCTGCCCTTTGGCAAAATATTTTAAATGAAGTGGAAAAAATATCACACTCAGGGTTTTTTTGTGTCAAAATAAAATAAGATGCATACAGCACTCTCCAAATCAGTATGGATGGCGCAAATTGTTTTACCAATAGTGTAAATTTAACATATTTGCCATTTTTAAAGACAGCAAAGTTATCTGTTTTGCCTCACTTATCCCAAACAAAGTATATTGTCCACATTTTAGCAGCCATATCTTTGATAAACTAAGGGGGCAATTGAGCATGTAGAGGGCTGATCCTTTTGGTGAAAGAAAAGCAAGATGGCTGGTTTGACATTCAATGGCGACATGGCGAATTACTTTTGTCATTTTCTGCCTGCAGAGGTACACAACCAGCTAGAAAAAGGATGTCTAAGGGAAGTTTAAAGACCTGTGCAGATCAGTCCCCACTTCATATATACCAAAACACAGAATCTGCGGGTCTTTTAGAAGAATACAAGCAGTACAATGAGCCAATCAACAGGGAAAAATGCACTAAAGGAGTCCTATTTTAGAGGACTGAATCCCATTACCCACCGAAGTGGCATGCTTCATAATCTGGGATCTCCTCTTGGCTACAGACCTAGTGAAGCCAAGGAGCTACAACTCTTTAGATGTGTTTTAAGGAGGAGCTTGCAGATGTTTTTAGAATGATCATGATGGTTAGATTTCCTAAGATCAATGGAGCATGGAATAGTGTGGTGAAAGTGTGTGATGCAGTGTGTAAAGTGAGAGGTTAAAATTGACTACCAGGAGAGCACAACTTTATTGGGTATCCCGTGGTGTCAAAGTTTAAAAGCAGTGTAAGCGTGGTCTGATAAGATGTGCGAGCACGCTGGTCAAAACAAGAGAAGGTTCTACATGTTTCATCCAATCTTGATCATACTTCGATCTTGGCCTTCTTCAGAACCTGGTTGTTACTACGACTGCAAAATATAGGTGAGTAAGAATGTACATAACAGATAACCAAAATAATTGGAATGATACAACTAACTAATACCTGTGTAATATCTTAGTAGTCACTACAGGGATGTTTGGTGAACACCCGTTTAAAATCGGGAGGACAACCCACCGTTCCTGGTAGCAACTCAGGGTGTGAGGCAATGCTCTGTCCGTCACTACCTCGGACCAGTATCTGGGCCACAGCACTAAGGCAAGGGAGGAGTGGTGGGCCCTGCTGTCACTGAGCATGAGGATTTGGCTGGCCGTCCCAGGCTGGCCAAACGGTCATGTGCACTGACATCTCTCCAACCCAACTGTATTGCTAGCCAATCAGCGGGCAGCACCGGCGGAGCTCGCTGTCTCCCGAGCCCTTTAATGCACACCGGCTTTAGGACGCGCAGCGGACGCCGCGCAAAAGGCAAGCCCGTCTGCACCCGTCCGCGATTGGCCATCGCCAGGAGCCAGGGACCCGGCCCCTCCCAATGCCCTAAGACTCTGTTACTCTGGTGAGGAATTAAGAGCCCTTAACAGGACACTTACCTGTAGAACCCAAGGTTTGGCCCCACTGGAGTGCTGCTCTATCAGTGAGCACTGTACCTATAGCTTGGCCAGTGTGAAGCACCCTACTCCCTATAGTCATACTACGTCGTCATATACCCTCTTAAGTATAAATTGCCGCTCCTTATCCAAACACCATGCAGAGGTATTTGATCTCCTCCAGGATCACTCCCCTGAGTTTCTCTTCCTAACGGAAACCTGGCTGTGTTCATCATCTGTGGCCATACCAGCTCTCGCCCTGCCGACTGGCTATGCCATACAAAGTATGGACAGAACAGGTAGGAGAGGAGGTGGCATCACGATCATATATAAGTAGAAGACACTCTTGTAGCTCATCCTCCATAGACCTTCCAGACTGTGAGAGCGCACTCTTTAAAATCACACTAGGTGCAAACTTTACCTTCTCTGGCCTCCTGATCTATCGCCCTCCCGGTCCATCTAAGCGCTTTAGAGAAGCCTTGTCAAACATCGTGACAGCCCTTGCTGTACATACTGCCAACTTTAACATCATAGGCGATCTTAATCTCCACCTAGAGTTGCAGGATACGCCAGAGATTCTCAGTTTCATTGGGGACTTGGCAGCCTGTCAGCTGGCCCAACTGACCCCTGATGCAACACATAGAGCAGGACACCTCCTAGACCCGATATTCTCGAATCTGGAGATATTGGAAATGTTAACCCCGCTCCCTATGATATGGACTGACCACTTCCTCGTCCCAATGCAGTTAAGAATAAGTGGCGTCAAATCTCAGCCTAACCAGCTGCCCTCATTTAAACGACCATTGCACAAACTTAATGAAGCAGATTTATGTTCAGCTCTAAGAGCAAAACCTCTGCCACAATCTAACAATGTGGACGAGGCTGATGCTCTCTTTAAAAAATGGATTACCCAAGCACTAGACACGTGCATTCCCACCAAACTCACTCACTCCAAAAGTACCCCAGCCAATGCTAGGTTCACTCACGCTGGTTAAAAAAAAATGCAAAACCCTGGAAAGATCCTGGAGGAAAACATATGATACTCAAGCTAAATTACTCTATAGAACAGCTATTAACTCATACCATAAGCTAGTTTTCATGGCGCTGAGAGAAGATGAGCTGAGACGTGGACACTTATTGGTATGCTTGAGAGAATAAAAGAGTTTTCAAGAGAGTTCTGAATTTGGTGTAGCATGTGGCCAGTCTGAGCTAGTTAGGAACGGAGTTCCAGAAGCGGGGGGCTAAGAAGGAGAATCTCAGACCTCTATGCTTTTTCCGTCTGAAGGTAGGAATGGAGAGCAAGTGAAGATGGGAGGAACGGAGCTCGCGTGACGGGATGTAATGTTGAATCCAGGAAGAGATGAAAGCAGGGTCTTGGTCGGCAAGAGATTTGAAGGTTGTACAGCCAAGTTTGAAGAGACAACGTTTGGCTACCGGTAGCCAATGCAAGCTCTTCATCAGGGGACTAACGTGCTGGTGTCTGGGTTGGCGAAAGATGAGCCTAGCTGCCTGATTTTGTACGAGTTGCAGGTGGTGGAGTTGGTATGCCGGGATGCCAACATACAGGGCGTTCGCGTAGTAGATGCGGGAGGTGACAAGGGCCATAATGACAAGGATGAGAGCTTCCTTGGTAAGGAATCTGCAGATTTTGCGGATTCTGCGGAGGTGGAAGAAGCAGGAGGAAAATACTGCATTGATTTGGGGCTTAAGCGATAGGTCGCTCCAAGGCTCTTTACAGAGTTTACTGGGTGAGGAGAGGAGCACAATGAAGGCGGCCAGAAGCTGGAATTCCAGGGGTTGGCGGAACCTCTGATTAAAACCAGCTCGGTTTTTATCGGGGTTGAGTTTGAGTTGGCTGAGGTACATCCATTCACTGATAGAAGTCATGATGGATTGAAAGTCAGTGATGGAAGTACCGGAGGAGTCAATGTTGAAGACCAGCTGGAGGTCGTCAGCATAATTGAAGATTGTGGCAGGGCGGTTGCATAGAGACACGATCAGGGGTTGCATGTATAGATTAAAAAGGAGGGGTGAGAGGGCCGAGCCCTGGGGAACCCCACAGGTTAGGCTAGTTTTTTTTGCCAACAAATTATTTAGGCGCTCTGCCTGGGAGCGCCCGTCAAGGAAGGAGATGATCCATTTTAGGGCCATTCCCTGGATTCCGGCGTTGCTGACACGGTTGATCAGGAGTTCATGATCGACTGTGTCGAATGCCGCCGAAAGATCCAGGAGTACCAGGGTCTGGGGGATTTTATTGTCAGCTCCATTCCAAAGTTTGTCCATAACTGAAAAAAAAATCGGATTCTATGGAGTGAGCGGGCCTGAACCCCGCTTGCCGGGGATCAAAAAATTGAGTATGCTCAATAAATCAACTGAGACAGTTCGTGACATGGGCCTCGAGGATTTTACTGAGGTAGGGAAGCAAAGAGATGGGACGAAAATTGCTTAGCACCGCGGGATCTGCATTGGGCTTTTTTAGTATAGGAACGACCGTGGCGCATTTAAAGATGTCTGGAACAATGCCTGTTTTGAGGGAGTTATTGAGGAGCGACAGCGGCGGGTCCGGGCAGGTGGTAAAAGCCTCTTTCAGGATATGGGGTAGGGGCAACGGTCATTAGGGTAGCCGGATCCCACTCTGTTTAGGAGCGTCTGGAATTCTTCTCTGGAGATCAAAGGAATGAGATTGAGCGTGGAAGGGTTTTTACAAACAGCAGGAAGGGTGAGGGAGAAGTGGGGATAGGGATATTGTTTTTAATAGAGGCAATTTTATCTATGAAGAACAAATTTAGAGAATCGCATAGTATTTGGGAGGGTATGGATTTTCATAAAACTTCATAAAAGTTCATAAAACGAGAGCAGCACACTACTGCAGTTTGATCTCTACCAGCACGAATCGTAGTAAAACTCGCTACTAAAGGACCTGACCTCTACACCAGCAGAATCTGGTAATACTATTGCCTCTAACGCACAATGTGAGGAGCTCTCTATTTTCTTTGTGAAGAAAGTCGAAGATATATACTTAAAACTGGGATATAACATTTCCCCCATGCTTGGAGTATGGACATGAACCCTGGCTCCGAATCTACTCGTCATACATCTTTCCTCCCCTTTACCTCCAATGAACTAGAGAAATTAGTAATTAAATTTAAATCTGGCTCTCTGACCCCCTTAAGCCTGAAGTCTTTAGAAAAATCCAATCAGATCTTATGCCTGCATGCTTAGAATTACTTAATCAGTCATTTTCCACTGCAACAATGACTAAAACATGGAAGCATGCTAAAGTGGTGCTCTAGCTTAAAAAACCCACGCTTGACCGTTCCAAATCAGAAAATTACCGCCCTATCTCATTGCTTCCGTTTCTGTCTAAAATCTTGGAAGCCTATGTGAATAATGCACTTACGGAATTTTTAGATATCAATAACATTCTTGATAGCTCACAGAATGGCTTTTGCCCTCGGTACAGTACCGAGTCAGCCCTGTTAGGGGTGGTTGAACATCTCAAATCAGCACTGGATGCCGGCAGCACGTCTGTTCTGGTGCTGCTCGATCTAAGCGCGGCATTTGACACAGTGTCTCATGAAATGCTACTCCAACGGTTGGAAGAAATAGGAATAGGAAAGACTGCATTAGCCTGGTTCGCTTCCTCCTTATCTGAACGGAAGTTCCAAGTGACTGCTCCCCCCCCTGCCTCTCAGGTCCACCGGCTTCGATGCGGGGCTCCTCAGGGCTCCGCATTGAGCCCTCCGCTCTTTAATATTTATGTTTGCCCTTTGGCCAGAATGGCCAAAGCAAGAGGAATGTCCCCGGTGTCATACGCCGATGACACCCAACTGGTGTTCACCCTATCTAACAACCCCACTCAAGACAAACAAAAATTCAAAGAGGATATCTCCAACATAGCAGAATGGATGACAAACAATTGTTTGCAACTGAATTCCACCCTATCAGAAATCCTCTTGGTGGGCAAAGATTCCCATCTTTGGACAAATGAATGGTGGCCTTCAGCAATAGGTAACCCGCTGGATCCTAAACCTATGGTAAAAAAACCTGGGCCTCCTATTAGATAAAGATCTAAACTTTGAAATGCATGCAAAAACAGTGGCCGGAAAATGCTTTGGGATACTCCATGGTCTGAGACCGATTCTGGGTCTCTTCGATACTCAAACACGCCCGATGACTGTTCAGGCTTCTATCCTGGCCCGTCTGGACTATTGCAATGCTCTTCTCCTTGGTTCTAATAAATCTGCAATGAAGAGATTGCAACTGGTCCAGAATGCGGCAGCACATGCCATCTTTGCTCTGCCGAAGTTCAGCCATGCCCATTGATCAGTGGGTCAGCTTTAAGACACTCAGTACTACGGACAAGATACTGACAACAAGACAACGACCGCAACACCAGCACCCTGCTCGACAACCTCGCCAATCTCGGACTCAAGCAGCTGGTTTCCACTCCCACCCACCTCGCCGGACACACACTCGACGCAGTCTTCTCATCCAGCACAGACATCGACTTCAGCCACGCCACAGAGCTCCAATGGACGGACCACAGCTGCGTCCACTTCACCTTCAAGAGAACGACGACCCACCACCACCAGCAACAGGCTGCCCGCAGAAGCTGGAACAAGATCACAGCAGACCAGCTCGCCACCTCCCTGAGCCAGCACCCTCCTGCCAGCTCAGCAAACCCCAGCCAGGCCGCCGACAACCTCACGAAGTGGATCAGCAGCTGCGCGGACGAACTCGCCCCGCTGAGGACCCCGCCCTGCAGACCCGGCAGCAAGAAAGCCCCGTGGTTCACCGACGAACTCAAGAGCTCCAAGAAGAACTGCCGAGCCCTCGAGAAAGTCTGGAGAAGGGAGCCAACACCGGACAACAGGACCACCTTCAAGCTGGCCACCCGGAAGCACCACCAGCTGATCCGCGCCGCCAAGAAAACTGCTTTCAAATACCGGCTGGACAACAACGCACACAACTGCAAGGAACTCTTCAACATCGTGAAAGAGCTATCCAACCCCAGCGCAGGAAACAACGACATCACCCCATCGCAAGACCTCTGCAACTCCCTCGCTTCATACTTCCACAACAAGATCACGGACATACACAACAGCTTCAACAACCAACCAACGCACACCAAGACCGAACAACCACCCACCACCACCACCCTCCACGCCTGGACCCCGATCAGCACCGAAGACACCATCCGCACGATGAACTCCATACACTCCGGATCACCGACCGACCCCTGCCCTCACCACGTCTTCAACAAGGCTGACGCTGTCATCGCACCACACCTGCGAGACATCATCAACACATCCTTCGACACCGCCACCTTCCCGGAGAGCTGGAAGCACGCCGAACTCAGCGCTCTACTCAAGAAACCCACAGCGGACCCCACCGAACTCAAGAATTACCGTCCCATCTCGCTCCTCCCGTTCCCAGCCAAAGTCATCGAGAAGACCGTCAACAAGCAGATGGCCGCCTTCCTCGAGACGAATGGATCCCTCGACCCCTCACAGTCCGGCTTCCGAGCAAATCACAGCACCGAGACCGCCCTCATCGCCGCCACCGATGACATCCGAGCCCTGATGGACAACGGAGAAACAGCGGCCCTCATCCTCCTAGACCTCTCCGCGGCATTCGACACTGTCTGCCACCGCACCCTAGTACAGCGACTCAGCAACGTCGGAATCCGGGACAAGGCGCTGGAATGGATCATCTCCTTCCTCGACGGAAGAACACAGAGAGTCCGCCTACCACCGTACAAGTCAGAGGCCACCGAAGTCATCTGCGGCGTCCCTCAAGGATCCTCTCTGAGCCCCACCCTCTTCAACGTCTACATGAGCCCCCTCGCGGCCATCGCACGCCAACACAACCTCAACATAATTTCCTACGCCGACGACACCCAGCTGATCCTCTCCCTGACCAACGACCCCGCCGCCGCCAGAGCCAACCTGCACGAAGGGATGAAAGAGGTAGCCGAGTGGATGACGACCAGCCGCCTGAAACTGAACTCGGACAAGACGGAGGTCCTCATCCTGGGCTCCTCACCCTCCGCCTGGGACGACTCCTGGTGGCCTCCCGCCCTGGGCACCGCACCCAAACCGACAGACCACGCACGCAACCTGGGCTTCATCCTGGTCTCCTCCCTCTCCATGACCAGGCAAGTCAACAGCGTCTCCTCGGCGTGCTTCAACATCCTACGCATGCTACGAAAGATCTTCTGGTGGATCCCCACCGAGACCAGGAAGACCGTCACCCAGGCCCTCGTCACTAGCCGACTGGACTACGGCAACGCCCTCTACGCCGGCACCACCGCCAAGCTCCAGAAGAGACTCCAGCGGATCCAGAACGCCTCAGCCAGACTCATCCTCGACATCCCACGAACCAGTCACATCTCCGGACATCTGAGAGACCTGCACTGGCTCCCCGTCAACAAAAGAATCACCTTCCGCCTCCTCACCCACGCACACAAAGCCCTACACGACCAAGGCCCGAGCTACCTCAACAGCCGAATCAACTTCTACGCTCCCAAACGCCACCTCCGATCAGCCAACCACGCCCTCGCCGCCGTACCCCGCATCCGAAGAGCGACTACAGGAGGAAGGTCCTTCTCCTACCTGGCCGCCAAGACCTGGAACTCCCTCCCGACCGACCTGCGCCTGACCCAAGACCACCTCTCCTTCAGGAAGAAGCTGAAGACCTGGCTGTTCGAGCAGTAGCGGCACCCCCCCGCCCCCAGCGCTTTGAGACCCTACGGGTATGTAGCGCGCTCTATAAATGTCATTGATTGATTGATTGATTGACAGGTATAGCCCCAGACATTCTTAATGAGCTCTGTATCCTGTACACTCCAGCTCGAGCACTGCGCTCTTCAAACCAGTGTCTTGCACGCACTCCGCGTATACGTAAGGCCAGATCCGGCAGCTGATCTTTGAGACGCCTGGCACCAACACTCTGGAATTCCCTCTCTCTTTTCTTCTGTGCCGAATCAAACCATAAGACCTTCAAACGACACGTAAAAACCTGGCTTTTCTCTCAGAATTCGGTCTCTCCTGATGTTCACCCCTCTGCTCTGCTCTAGCGCTGGTACGCCTTTTTGCCGAGGCAGCCATGCACTCTATAAATATTCTAATATAATCTATTCTAATACAGGTTATTTTCTGCACTTGGAGCCCATGTATATATATTTTCAGTCATTTTGGCTAAATGTTTTTTTACAGTTGGGTTCATGAACGAAGGATAGACAAGGTGGTCTGTTGCAGTGTAGTTGCTCCTATAATTTTTCTTTGAAAGTTTGTTGCCCATTTTATGAGTCTAGCACATGAAACCGAGGCAGTTTGGGAAACTCTGACAGGCATGGTGGATGTGTTGCACAATATATTTTGCTTGACTTTATTTGAGAATGTCATTTACGCAATGAAGAGAGAGTGATTGTACTAAGGTGAAATGGCACACAATGCATTTTTTTTATTTTGTGGGAAGCATTTATGCAGTTTGTGGCACGAAATGGGGAACTAGGACATCGAATATTTGTGTTTCTTTTATAGGGATCATTTCTAGTGGGCTGTCCTGTGGAGGTGCATAATTTATGTATAATTGAGGTCGTTGAGGCCTATTTGGCCATATTGTGTACACTATTGTTAAGTGTATGCGGGTGTATTAGGCCTAGTCTCATTTTACTATACTGCTGTGTACAACTTTGAGAGGGTAGGAGAGTGCATTCCATTCAATTGTTTTGAATCATTTAATTCAAGTATTGCTATGAAGTGACTCTAAGGGGTCAAACAAGAGTCTGGCAGCCCATGGACCACCAGACTCGAGGGGGTGTGGTGCTGGCAGTCTCCTGACTTCCCCATTACAACTCGGTGGTCAGACAGCCATGGTACTGCCGTTCCTGTTTACTGTGGTCCTGTCAAGCAATATGCTTGGCAGGACCGCAGTGGTCTTAATCATGCCCTAACTGTTCTGAAGCGTTTTTATCAATCCCACAGCCATTGTTATTTACTTTGGGACAGTCCTTGATAAAGTACACTCTACTTAAGTGGCTCCAGAGAATCATTTTCTCAGGTCGTGAAGTCTACGAGACTTTTTATGCCACAGAATAATCAGGAGTTTCAGGTCACACCTTAGACAGCAACATCACGAAAAGACGGACGATGAGGCCTAAGTTAGACAAAAAAGAGGGGCATATTAACAAGATGTGCGTTAATAAAAGCACATCGCACATTTCCATATCGCCAGCTATCGCCGGATTTAATCGCCGTGTTAGCGCGTAATTATCAATGCACAACACGTTATGAAATTAAATCCGGCGATAGTCGGCAATAGGGAACATTAGCGCATGAAAACAAGCATTGTTTTCACGCGCTAATGTGTGCCTTGATAATATGGGGGGGCGGATTCAGCTTTATGACCCACACCTCCATGTTATCAATGCCTAACACCTGATCAGAGCAGGCGTTGGGAGATCTGCGATAAACGAGTTTATCACAGGTCTCCTTCTCCCAACGCCTGCCTTAATAATAGGGTGCTAACACCTCCAACCACATTTTACATGTGGTTGGACGTGGGAACGCCCACCCTGCATCCCATTAGCGTTATCTATCGTTCCCAGCGCGGGTCGATAGATGACGTCAAGAATACGTCTCTAACTCAGGTTAGAGACGTATTGGGAATAGTGCGATAAAAAAAATGCGTTAGCGACTTTAAAAAGGCGCTAACGCAGTTAACCCGGGCTTGGTAATATGCCCCAGAATTCTTATACTCTAAGCATTGGCACTGAAATTGTGAAATGTAAACAATCTACATTGCATCAAGAGTAACCAATTACCAAAGACAATCCTCGTCCAGATGGACCAGAAGACATAGACACATCTGACAGCCATTTTAGAAGGATGCTTTGTCTGCTTGTAGGCAACAACAAGGCAAATATATTGGGAAGCAAGTCCTTCAATCTGTGTTTCCAAGGGCCAGATACACCATGAATTTTCCTACATCTGATGATATTAGAAAGCCTTTTTCTTCTATTCGAGGGCAATTTCAATAAGACTTCAACCCTGCATTAACGATGTAGTGATGCAGGAATGGTGTGATCGAGATAAAATCAATCTTCCACATTTCATAATAGGTCTATATCCTTTAATTGAAGCGGTTGTAATCATCCGGATGCTGTTTCAGTTTACTCTCTGGTAGCAGGGAGGTCAATTAAGGCTGACGAAGCTGTCCTTTTGGAGCCTACAGGGAAGAGGCTTGTGCTCTTTGGAAACTGTTCTAGAACGTAGTCCTACTTCAGTATTGCAGAAAAGAGAGCCTATTCTACACAACCACTTCTATCATATTTCAAGGAATTATTTAATGCTGCACACAAAGAATTTGGATGTTGAGTGACCCTTGAAGACATGGAAAGACAAGTACCTTTTCAATCAGCCAGACTTTCATGGCGTTTGCACAGTTTCCTTGTCTGATGTGCTTCCTTTGTGGCCGGATGTAATCTTCTTCTTGAAAAATGGCATAGAGATGAAGGTTAGAAATCTACTGCTCTGCAGAAGTCCGTCCTAGGTACTCAAATATTTAGAAGAATAAGGGCCCGATGTAGGTAATCCCAGATTACCGATTCTTAAATATTGAATCATACCGATTTGGTATTTAAGAACTGGCAATCGGGATGTGGGTATTTTTACCGAATTCAATACCGAATCGGTAAGTTTCGGTATTTACGGATTCGGTAATTACCGAATCGGTATTTGCCATTGAAGCCCATAGGAATCAATGGCAAATACCGATTCGGTAATTACCGAATCGGTAAAATACCGAATTGCCAAGGGGGACAGGGTGTCATTTTGACACCCTGTTGCACCCCTGTTTCTGGCTTGTGTGCCATGTGACCCTAAGGGCATGTATGTGTGTCACATGGCACAGGTGTACATGCACAGATGTGCATGTACACAGAAATTCTTAATTTACCACCCAATAGTATTGGTATTTACCACCATGTAGGTGGTAAATTAAGAATTCCTATGGGCCTGTGGCACTGCAAACTGTGCCACCTACATATGGATTTACAGAATCGGTATATTTACAGATTCGGAAAAATACTGAAGCGGTAAATCTACCGAATCGGTAAATATACTGATTCTGTAAATTCCGAGCCACCTACATGTCAAAAGCCAAATACCGGTCGGTAACGGCCGAAATCGGTCGTTACCGACCGGTATTGGGCGACCTACATCGGGCACTAAGTACCTGAACAACACTAATATATCTTAAGGAAGCAATAGAAAATATATTTTGGCTCCATCACTAGTGGTCATCAGTTCTCATTCAATGAAGAAAAACCTGTTGCACACCAAATAAAGAGAGTACAGAAATGATGTCTCAATGGACATTTACCTGTTGCACACCAAATAAAGAGAGTACAGAAATGATGTCTCAATGGACATTTAACAGTTCAAGTGTCCACAATTGAAGAAAAAGGAGGACGATGGGTAGTACGGCTCCTCTTTTATTGTTAATGGATAGCCAGCCGACACGTGTTTCGTCGCCAAGTGATACACTACTTTGGCGACTCCTCAGGGCTGTAGTAGGTGGATATAAAAACCACAGGTCGTAGTGCCGGTGATAATTCCAACCCGGCTCCACTCGAGACCAGGTGAATGAACAAAACGACTGATGAAGTTAGGAGCATCCACTATAGCCGAAGTTTCACAGTTGTGAAGGCTCATCAATAGGACTCCCGAGTTGCGGGGAAAAACAAGCAGGACGAGTGCTCCTGCAATGGTTCGGCTATAGTGGATGCTCCTAACTTCATCAGTCATTTCGCTTCAGTAGTGGACTTGAACTACCATATACTGTACTTTCAAGTTCAAGAAATTTTATCGAACAAAAATTCTGACTGGACTACTCTTCTTGACACTTCTAAACATTAACCTGGTCTCGGAGGGGATTAGGGCCTTTACCCCCTCACCTGTATACACCCTTACCTACTTGTATTTCTGTTACCACCGCGAGCAGTGCGTCTAGTATTTCCCTCACCTAAAACCCTGGTCTAATTTGTTTATCAGTTCTCATTCAGACAACTTTCATTCTGTCAGCAGTGTTATAATACTTTCATAGGTCATCATGCAAACTACAACCTGATTCTTCTTGACGATGCCAAATCTGGCCCATTTTGGCCTGTGGGAGGCAGGATTTAATAATTTTGAGAGACCTAGAAATCATCTATTTCTGAAGCTTGGGTCTCATGATGAAGCGATTATGCTACAACATTTTGTTTGCTTCTCCCCCATCAGAACCAGGAGTAACACTAATATTGTGGCCACGCAAATCCACCAAAGAGACTTGCCCAGGCTCAGGCATTAAAGGACCGATCAGACAAGAATGCCACAGTTCTGGTGAGGAAAAAGAAATTTTACATGGCCAATATGTCCCCTGCGTGTACCCCAACGTTTATTGTATGTGCATGTCACCCATGCATTTTCCCTCTATGGCCTGGAATAATGATGCTTCTGCATTTACGTCCCACATTAGAATGTCAGTCACCAAGTCTTCCATAAAAGAAACGTTAATTTTGCATTGAGGCCCATGTGGCCCATGTGTTTGCATTGTGCACTTTTAAAATCGAGATGAACCCATTTTGTGGCTCAGCCTGAGCCAGTCTCCGAATTAGGGTTTCAGGCCTCCAGACACTCTGAGAGCTGCAGCTACATATCCCTGACCTCGCATACTTTTGGCTCAGCCGAGAGAGGCCCAGCACGGGGTGCCAAGACAGTATTTTGCACAACAGTTATCTGTTTGCTCTACAGAATCACATTCCTTCCTGGTTAAGAAGGTAAACAGAACCCGTCTGCAGAGATAGGGCCTAGCCTTTCTGTCTCCGTTTAAGTGATTTGCAGAGCTCGCATCCATAGAAAGCTCAAGGCCCCCACGCAATGAACGAAGAAATAGATGCCCACACCGGCTCTTGGTGATGAGCGACCTTTGCTTCAGATAATACATCCCCGGACTTAAGATATCAGATAATACCAAACGTTCTGGTCGCCCTGACACTGAAAGCCTCCCTACTAGACCGAAAGTCAGCTCCCCCCAGTTACACGTCAATTGTACGTCATGATCAAGTTGCGCACACAAATAGGGCAAAGTTCCAGCTGGCCATGCAACCCCCCTTCATGTATCCACCCACCTATGACTCACCTATGACTCCTCAAGTAAACGCCCACATGAACGCCCTCATGCACGCCCACATGCTCTTATCTCTCTTTCTCTTGCTCTGCCTGGAGCGCTCCTCCCTATCTGCGAAATTGAATGTATAAATATTGTACTCTGCGAATAAAAGTTTAGAAGACCCTTCCTGAACCTTAGTGGTGATGGAACCGATTCTCCCCTAACTCGAGTTATTGAAATAAAGCCCTTTTGAATCGGACACCACGGACTCTGCCTCTCACTTTATGCATGACCTTTTGTTTATTTATAGAAATTATGACAGGGTAATACTTTATTTACTACACTGGCTCTCTGGCCTCAAAGAGGTCCAGGGATCTACTTAATTGTGTCATTGATTCGCAATGTGAATGGGTAGTTTTGATTGGTGAGAGAATTCAAGAAGATTAATCAGTGGATATGTTATTGACCTTTACAAATGGAAATATTACAGCACTTCATATACTTGATAGCTCCTGTAGACCTTATGGTGATGCTAGACTCAATGGATGCATATCTTCACACAACCGGCCCGATTCACAGAACAAACTGAAGACAAAATTTTAAACGTACTACCATTTTGGTATTCACAGAAGGCACTTACTCATTTTGGTATTTACAAAAGGCACTTTCTCATTTTGGTATTCACAGAAGGAACTTACTCATTTTGGTATTCACATAAGGTACATATTCATCACTGAGTAAGTACCTTCTATGAATACCAAAATGAGTAAGTTACTGAAAATGAGTAAGTTACTAATTTTGGTATTCACAGAAGGCACTTACTCATTAGTGAGTAAGTGCCTTCTGTGAATACCAAAATGAGTAAGTGCCTTCTGTGAATACCAAAATGGTAGCAAGTTTAGGATTTTGTCTTAAGTTAGTTCTGTGAATCGGGCCCTTCCATAGCATCTCAGGATTGGAGTTATTGCTGTACAAGATCTTCATTTTCAGTTCAAAGTATGCCACTTCATTCTCAGTTCTGCTCCTGGAGTCATTTTACTTATGATTGTTGGCTCACCCAATGTCTCTTCATGGTTGCAGGTTTGAACTATTTTTCTTTATGCAGATGACTCGTGCCTTCTCGTCCACCATTAGAGTATGTGGGTGAGGGTTTATTAGCAGTACATCATTGCCTGTCATGGCACAGATACTTACTCATTCTTTTTGAATTTCATCTGGTTCCATTTCAACACAGGGTATTCCCTGGGATCCGATTTAGGATGGGACAGGTGCTTGTGTTTCCACCAGCAGAGTAGATAAATTACAATATTTACTGAAGCAGTAGGTATCGAGAGACTCGGCTCCTGCAAGGTCATCATTCAGGTTACAGAGTCCTATGGAACACATGTTTGTATAATTCCCTTGGCAAGTCTTTAAATGTTTTCATAGGGACCCAGCATCTCAATCATAGGATCAACTGATTCTTATGTCTCCAGTCCTTCAATTCTAGTGGTGACCTCAACGTCCTCATATATTGTGGGTTTGCAGCTCCAAGCTCCTCTTCCAGTGGTGATGATGACGAGTGCCACCTCATTGGGGTGGAGAGGCACATTGGGATATTTATCAGTTCAGGCTCTTTGGTATTTGATAGAGAGTCTGAGATCATCCAATTGGCAAAAACAGGTGACAGTATTTTGTGACATTTGGATCCTCTGATCAAGTGGAGGAAATTTCTGGTCCACTCCAGCAACATGGTGATAACGGCCTATCTTTAACACCCGAGGGCTGCCAGCTCCCAGATTTTGGGTACATCAGGTTTACAGTTAATACGCAGGGCAGAACATAGTTTTCGCTCTCTGAGGCCCATAGCAACTCATGATTTGGACAATATTCTGATGTGAATACTCACCGGGGTGGTCCCTGCTGTTCAGCTGTCCCTTCGTATACAAGAGAATGTACAGAAGGTTTCACACTCTGACTGTCACATATCATTTTTCAAGGAGAATTTAGCAGTTCCAAAGTTTTACTCTCACATTATGGATCCAATAGCATGGGGTGATAGACGCTCCTTTCTGTTCCTTGTCCTTATGATCGTCTTTATCTTTTTCCTCCAATTGCACTTATTCCTCAAGCAAGGATCTTGCGGGTAATGTTAGTAATCATGGTACGCTACTTTTGACCCTGTTCCCTGCTCGGAAGCTATTCCAATTTCCACTCCTACAGAACTTCTGAAACTCCCTTGGTCTACCTCTCTCAGTTTGAAGGTCGATATTTGAGAGGCAGGGTTCCAACGGAAGGAACTTTAGCCCTCTTAGCTTAGGCATGCAATGATCTGGGAGACCAACCGCTCTTCAATTTTTTTGTCAGAATTGGAATGTTTTTCAGAGATAGTGTTCAGCAAAGGATATTTCTCTTCTATCCTTTGGTTTGGAAGTTGTATTTGAGTTTTTTGGAAAACCTTTCTTTGAATCTGGAAGTTTCTACTTTTCAATCCTAGTGAGCATCCATTAAGGCTTTCAAGAACCTTGGGAGGGGTGGGGAGAGGTTTGGAACCAGGAGACCATTTTACTAGTGATTCATTAGAGCTTTCTCCTCTTCGCTGTTCTTTTCCAGTCGCTTTATCCTCCTTGGTATCTTCCTTTGTTTTTTCAAGCACTACAGAAGCATCCCTTAAAACCTTGTCTTCTGTCACCTTAGTGTGAAAGTGGTATTCCAAGTGCCTATCACCTCAGCAAGAAGGACAGGATACTAGGGAGCTTTACTTAGAAGGGAGTCATATCTGTCTTTTCTTCATGACAAATATAGTTCTTTGGTCTTATGTGTCCTTTACTCCAAAGCTACTTTTGTCTTTCATTAATCTCACAGAATTATTCTGCCGTCTTTTCTTTCCTTCTCCCTCCTCTGAGACTGAAGCAGACTTTCTATCTTTAGAGGTTTGGCGGGCGTTGTTGATCTACTTAGATCATTCGAGGCTCTTCCGACAATTGGATCAGGTCAAGGTTCACGACCTCTTCAGTCTCAAGTAGTCAGTGGATTCATTCACAGTTTCTCTCTCTGGATCCCTGGTGGATTTTCCTTTCCTTGCTGATATCCAAGGACCTTCTACCAAGGATATCACAATATCTGGTACAGAAGTGCCGGGTCCCCCTTTCTGAAATGTTTTGCGACTGACAAGATGACACTTGGGTCCTTACCATACTTCTAGTTCTCACTGCTGTTTACAAGTATTCACATACAGGTCATAGCTTACTCTTTAGAAGTCTGTCTCTCAATTACAAGCCTAATGAAGATAAAAAGGCGACACCTTGTTTATTTTAAATACAAACTTTTTACTCTATTTTAATCAATATATTCCCACTTAACATCACAAGGGAAAAAATATTCTTCTGCCTCTGTCTAGCTTGTTTAGAATGTTTAAGATGAGTATTTTCCACCTGATCTACTGTAGCCTCCTCACTTGCCTTATTCACCCCATGCAATAGGCACAACATTATGCTGCCTCTTTGTAACTTGGTTTCCTAAGATAACACTTGCCCCATGTCAGTTGCAGTTTCTTTTTTCAGTGGCAGAGCATCATATAAAAGGCAGATGCATGAACCAAATAGCGTTTTCTCTAGTTCATGTATTTGTCCTTGCTATAGTAAAATTCACTCGGGGATCGCTACATAGAGTGGCAAATATAATATCTAATTTGTCAAAAACGACAGTAGAAACTATCAGGTAGATGCATCAAGCATTTTTGCGACCGCAAACGGTGCGAATCGCAAAATTCGGCCGTTTGCACCTGCAAAAAGTGGCATTTGATGCACTCGCAATTTAAGAATTCGCAAATAATTGCGAGTTCTCAAATTGCGATTGCATTTAAGGAATCCTAATTTGCGAATCCTTAAATGCAATGTATGAACCATTCCAAGATTGTGAATTCGCAATCTGGGGTCGCTATTTACCGTGAATCCAAACTACGTGGTAAAAAGCAAAAACTTAAAAATATGCACTTTAGTGCATTTTTCTAAGTTGTATATTACACACACACATGTCCTTAGGACATGTGTGTGCGCAACACCAGTAAACATTACCATTTTAGGGGTGCAACAGGGTGTCCTTTGGACACCCTGGCACCCTTGAAATTGCGGCACATTTGCGATTCGCTAATTGCTAATTGCAAGTAAGGAATGGCTTCCCATTCATTCCTATGGGCCTTTCGGAATCGCAAATAACATTACGATTCCTACATGCATCCGTTTTGCGAGTCTTTAATAGCGATTCCTTAAAATTCGCTATTAAGGACTCGCAAAACATAACTTTGATGCATCTGGGGGTATATTCCCCCTTTCTTCTTTGGTGTTTCCGTGGTGAGGGGTGTGTACTCTGTACAATCCCTGGCTCTGAATACTGATTTGTGTCCATAAATGAGGGTTCATTTTCCACATATTTGTAATAGAAATGACTTCCTAAAGCAGGGCCCTGGCTTGAAAATGCACCTCGAACCTGCCCTTTGAAACATTTAATATAGGGATTACGAATCCACCCAAAAGGCCTAACGAAGTTGTTGAGGAGATGGAGGCGTCATTACACATGGTGATTATACAAGTTTCATCGGAAAAGCCAGCGTGCTCATTTTAATTGAATTATCTCTTCAAAGATGTTCCGTTTCAGATGATTATGCTTGTAATTAGCAATGAATCAAGCCATTGCATGTTTTAAGAGGATCAGCATTGTTTCATTTCCAGGCAGCCAGGGGTTATCCATTGCTTTTTGTTCTATTATTCTGCTCATCGCTTCCTGTGTCCCCCCTCCCCCATTTAATCCTTGGTACATTCCACAATCCAAGGTGCAGTTTGTTCATGACTGAGTAGGTAAAAGAAGGAATGTCTGAGGAAGAATAAGTGGTGCTAATTTCCTAATTTCAGGAACTGTTTGATTTCTCATGGCCCTGATGCTCGATTACGACTGTCGTGTATGTTGCCCTGATCTGCCGGTATTGTCACTGTATAGTGTTATCATTAACACAATTTGGCAATGTGATGATTACCCAATATTTGAAGTTCACCTCCGAGACACTGCAAAAAACTAAGCAATGCCTGTGGAAACACTGCTGCTAAGATTGCATCCGCTGCATCACATTTTAAATCCATATTGGATGCAGGCATATATGTGACATGTTATTTTCATACATTATTTGTGGGCTTTGTAATATTGATATATTTTAAAACCATATGTTATTTGGTGTTTTTATAGTGCTAATCAACCATGAGGGTATCCGAGTCCTCTATGGCCCGTGTTTAATGCCGACCCTTTTGGACTTACTCGAAAAGCCAAGGGCCTCATTTATGAGGCCTTGCGTCAGTTTTGCGCTTCCGATGCGTCACTTTTTGTGACGCATCGGCGGCGTAAAACATGCCTCCTGTTGCGCACTATTTACAAAGTGACGCATCTAAGTAGATGCGCCACTTTGTAAACCCCTGCGCTATATTATACCTGCGTCAGGTATAATGTATGCAGGGGGGGCGTTCACCCGCAAAAAGCCTCGTAATAGTGACGCAGTGAAATCTATGAGATTTCACTGCGTCACTTTTAGGATGCTGTCGCGTCAAAATCTTGCGCCTGCCTAACAGCAGGCGTAAGACTGACGCAAGTCCTTTCACATGGAGCTTTCCCCATGTGAAAGGACGCATTGCTGTGGTTGCGTCACTTTTGTGACACACTCCAGCAATGCGTCACTTTTGCGCTTACAGATACGTCAGAAATACTGACGTACCTTTAAGTCCTTGCGCAATGATGCGTCATATTGTAAATATGACGCATCATTGGGGTCGCAAGGAGGGCGCAATGAAAAGTGACGCATCACTGTTTTCTCGCAGCGATGCGTCACTTTTCATAAATGAAGTGGCTCTGAGATTGTATGGGAAGATGTTCCATCCTTTAGGAGCCAGGTATGTGAGTGCGCAGCACTCTGCTCTGCTTTTGTGTATGGTAGTGAGAGACTGGTTGAGCAGAGGTGTCTGTTAGGTTATTGGAAATGAATGTGCCTATTCAGGCAGGCAGAGCCTGTGCTGTGGAGTGCTTTGAAGGGGTGGGTGAGGGGTTCGAAGTGTGTATCGAAAACCAGAAGAGTTCCCTATGGTGTTGTGTGATGTCGGCTAGGGAGGATAAGGATTAGTTTGGCTGCTGAGTTTTTTGACAGTCTGCATGGTTATGCCTGTATACAGGGTGTTCCTCTACTCTACTCTGTCGGTGATGAGGACTTGGGTGATCATTCTTATGGTGTTGTATGGTAGCAAATTGAGGATTTTTTTCAGCATCGTTAGGGTGTTGAAGTCACATGAGCCCATTGCTTTGATTTGGTAAGTCATGTCTAGTTTGCTGTCTTTGATGATTTTTTAGTTTTTTGCTTGTGTGCAAGGCTTGGGGGGGTGGGTCTGAGGTCTTTGGGCCACCAGATGGAGTCTTTTGTCCACCAGAAGGAGCCCCATGGCGAGTAGTCTTACCACAAATCTACCATTTTGGTCTTGTCCGAGTTCAGTTTGAGGCAGTTGGGCTTCATCCAGATGGCCACTTCCATCATACATGTGGTGAACTTGTTCCTAGTTTTGGGTGTTTTGTCAGAAAGGGGCAGTATTAGGTGTGTCCCATAGGCGTATGTGAGGATATTTATGTTGTGAACCTGTATGGTGTCGGCGAGAGGAGTTGTTGCCGGAAAAAGAAAGTGATGACACAATTTCTGTTGGCAAATTAGTATAGAATTTATCAAATATACGTGGGCGGTCTGTCAGCTCTGTGGAACTAGTAATTGAACTCAAACTTAAAACGTAACAAGCAGTGTCTTATGTAGTGTAAAAACCACAATACATTTCATTAGCTTATCAAATCAAGCACTTGCTCAAGCGCATCATTATCGCTAATTTCAGCAAAAGGCAATAGTTTCCACAAAAATATCAAGCCACACAGATTGTGGTGTAATGCCCAGGGTTCAAGGCACGAAGGAGAGCGGTGGGGGGGGTAGTGGTGGATCAGGGAGGGCAAGGGTTTCTGTGTGGTCCAGGTGCAGATGGGTACTGTTAAGTAGGTCCTGGGAGAGGGAGTAGTGTAGGGGGTGGACAAAAGGGTCATGGGACGGAAGCAGGCAGAGATGATAGGGAGACACAGGGCGAAAGTGGTGGGAAATGTCAGAAAAGGAGGCAGAAAAATGGCATGTACTTGATTCGCAGCTTTCAAAAATAGAATTTTAATGGGGTACCCCCAGGATTTTGCAGACCATTTGTTTTCCTTGATAGTTCTGACTTTCAGGCTCTTCTCTTAATTTGGATATTTTTTTGCATGTGAAAATCTGCATACAGAATTACTGCGTGCAGAATGCATGCATTTCTTTAAATGGCCAAATATGGAAGGCATGGATTAATTCCATGTCCTCATGTCGGTAAGTTTTGCACACCTCTTTGATGACCTATTAATGCAGCAGTAAGGATTATTAATTTGCTGGTGTGATATGTTGCCTGTCCGTTTCAGTCTTCCGCTTCTATATGGGATCTTCACACCGGGAGACATTTGCAGCATTGATTATAGGCCCAAACACTCTAATGACTATATTTACTCTTGCTGTTCAGGAATCATTAATAAACCCAATTACGTGCCTTCTTCAGTGTGCTAGAGATCGTATTGACTGTAATAGTGCACTGCATTACTCTTTTCTAGTATTGATTCCATCTGTTGTCCAATAACCTATCTTCCAATCGTAGTTTCCATTACATATGCCAACTCTCTGCACTTCCCATTCTAAAGCTGAAGTGACCTTTTTGCATGTACGTGCTGGATGAAATGCTTGCAAGCACTGCCCGCATGTGTGGCAAGATGGCCACATTTAGAAGAAAGCGCTACTTGGCACAGGCATTACATAGGCTTTTGGGATAGCAGCATAATGCTTCTTATAGTCTATTTGCAAGACACATATGCCATTTGGTGAGTTGCTGGGGCAAGGTAACTCTGAGGCTGTTTTGACTTGGATCACCTTGGTTCTGGGCATTGTCTGGTGTAGAAAGATCCGATACCACTCCAGAGCATACTTGTGAAACTTTCTGGCAGGCACAAGCGATCACTATCAGCCCAGTTTCCCATTTTCCTAAAGCAGAAGGTGTGCTCGTCACTATATAGATCACGGTCTACTGGATGTATTTACACTTCAGTGATAAGTAAAAATCATCCAATTTCTGGAAGAAATGCTAACTTCAGAAGAGAATCCACCTGCTGATTTTGCTCCATCCCATAAATAGCATAGTCGGGGAAATGAACCCGGTGGATTCTAAATAAGGCGAATGTTGTGGTATTGGGTGTCCCAGTATAGTGAGAGAGGCAGTGAAAATGGCCAACTCAGATAAACTGGACCAGCCAAGCGTATGACAGCATAACTGTGGTCTGAGGTGGTTGAGGTTGGTCAGTTCTATGCTGCTCTTTCACCTCCCCCATCGCCTTTATAATGTTGAAAGGGTTAAAGCAGAGGGATTGTAAATCGCTCAGAATAGGGAGTTATTAATGTTTTCGTGCGGTCAGTTTTCCCTCAAAAGAAAAAACACAAAGGGCCTCATTTATGAAAAGTGACGCATCGCTGTGTGAAAATAGTGATGCGTCACTTTTCATTGTGCCCTCCTTGCGACATGGTGGATGCATCATATTTACAGTATGACGCATCATGTCGCAAGGAGTTACAGGTACGTCAATATTTCTGACGTATCTATAGGCGCAAAAATGACACATTGCTAGAGTGTGTCACGAAAGTGACGCAACTCCATCAATGAGTCATTTCACATTGGCAAGTCCCATTTCAAATGTGCCTGCGTCATGCTTATGCCTGCTGTGAGGCAGGCGTAATATACTGACGCATTTGCGTCCTAGAAGTGACGCAGTGAATTCTTATAGATTTCACTGCGTCAGTTCTACGAGGCTTACTTACGTCAGAACGCCCACACTGCACACATTATACCTGGCCTTGGTATAAAGTGGGGCAGGGGTTTACAAAGTGACGCATCTACCTAAATACGTCACTTTGTAAATATGATACAACATGGCACATTTTTTACCCTGCTGGTGCGTCACAAAAAGTGACGTACCGGCGGCGCAAAAGTGACACAAGGGCTCATAAATAAGCCCCAAAACATTTAGCAAGCAGAAGGACAAAAAAGTCACAAAACAGAAGGTTTTGTTTTGTTCAGTTCCACAATTCCCAATTCTTAAAGATAGCATAGTTGAACTTCCTAGCAACAGCAGATCCTTTCAAAGTGGATTCTGCTTGAAGTGGAACCCACGCAACGCTTTATTGTTTAAATTGCGCCACTTCTGCACTGCTGCACTGAAACAACTATTTCTCCTCAAGTTTTACTCAATATCATCAGTAAGCAACCCTCATTTTATTTTTAAATGGTGCCGCAGAGGAACCACCTTCCCGGAGCAGCTGTTCCCCCTTAAGTTTATGAGCACAGTTACATATATAAACTGACTTTGTTGGCAGACTACTAAGGAAATTTGGGCTCGGTATTGGGGACTCTAATCAAGGAGGAGCCAGAGAGTTTTAAAAAAGGGGAGTAACCCACGTCCGGTTTAAAAGGCATCTGACGAAGACTGCGATGTCGAAATGCATTATGCCTGTCTGATGTAAATAAAGCAAACAGATTCTTTCGCATCATCCCACGAGTGTCCTTTGGTTGCTTGCGCTGCGAGCGGCCGGTTGAATTGTGATATATATATATATATATATATATATATATGCCGTGAGTTCTTCCTAATGCAATCTTTGCTGCCCTCGAGGAAGCAGAAATGTTTTTATGAGTCATAATATGAATGCTTTTAGATTTCTTGACATTCTGCTCGAGGCATTGTAGGAAAGGAAGGCATTTAGGCCTTCATTTTGAGGGCCACAATAAATCGAAAATCGGACGAAGCCTTGTTTGCACTCAATTTGCGATTAAACTAGAGCGAATTTGTTTCGGGTGAAAAAGGATGGTAAAGGGTGATAGTGCATTTTAAGTGAGGAAAAACATCATCCCCATGACCTAAGAAACTGGGGGGGGGAGGGCTTAAACTTGTGTAGGGTAAAATCAAAAGGTACAGTTTCGTATTTACCTGATTTTACCTCCGAAAATTTCAAGAACCTTTTGTAGGAGGACCTTAGTGTTGTTTACATTGTGTCTTGGTGCCAGATGTTTTATACACTGATGAAATTTTCCATAACACACTTCCCCGACAGGCCACTGATTACTTTGAGAACAGTTTCTGGATCTGTACCAGGGTTGGGAAGGAAAGATGCTGGCTCTAACTTCACAGCGGTACCGCTTTGTTCGCCATAAGTTGGCAGGGTATGCTCAGACGTGAGTCCCTTGCTCACTTTGCCACTGGATTCAAGCAAGCCTGGCTAAAGACGGCTGCAATGCCAGAAAACGGTCCTAGGAAGCTTGTTTCTGGTCCAGGGAAGGTTTGGCTTGGCAGTTTGGGCTGGACTGTTCCCATGAGGCACAGGGTCAGACTGATTTGCATATGGCCATGTCTGAACTGGGGTGGCAGAGTGGGCTAAAGAATGGTGATGGATTAAACCCAGATCTGTTGACTGGGTGTGAGTGTTTGATTGGTTCAGATGCTCCGTCCATCACCACCCCCTTTTGTACGGCTCTAACGTCACAGCAGGGTAAAGTGACCATTGAACTCTGGCCCAACTGATTGTTGCCGTAGCCACTTGGCGGATGGGGTGAGTTCTCTCACCGAGTCAGCAGGGGGGTTAGGGCGAGTACCTGAAGAAGAAGGCCGTAGCCATGGAGGGGGAGCATTTGAGGGCAAGCCAGCCCATAATAATCTTTGGGCCCTCCAAACGACTGAGGCAGCTTTTTACACTACAGAGCTGCGGGAGTTCAGAAGGTGAATGAGCAATAAAAATGCCTTACGTATTGTTTTTGGGTCTCGCCTAGGCAGCACATGCGCTGTTTCTCACGACATGCTGTATCTGGTGTATGGATATTCAGCACGCACATCACTTGTGATTGGTCCTTAATGTGCTTTTGAAAAATCCTTGGTTTTCATTGGTCAAAAGCTTACATTGGTCCCTGCTTCTGCTCTCTTGGTCACAACCTGGAGACTGCCTCTGTTACATGTGTAAGTTCATGGTGAGCCCTATACGCCACTGTTGCATACTACTTTTTCTTTGGCCTTGTCTTCAAATGTTAATTTCCTGCTCAAAGCCTGCCAGCTTTTCATACACCATTGCACGCTTTTCATTCGCCCGGTGTTGTCTCTAGCCCCTCCCTCCCCATGCCATTCAAGTTGTAAATTCCCTGCTCCCTTCAAGTTGTCCATTTTTTTTGGGTGGGGCACACTCATAATGGCTGCTCTGGGTGCCTCTCCTCACTTCAGCCCCCCACCTCCAGCCCCCCACCAGCCTCAGAGTGCACATTTACAGCAGGCAGGACCAGACCAATGGCATTTCCAATGCTTGATTAACATGTAGGCTTTCTTACCAGAATGTTGGTGTTGATATGTGACTACGCAGGACGGTGGGCTGCAATGCATTTTGTTTTTATTATTACGAGGAGTAAAACTTTTTTTTCTTTTAAAACTTTTTTTTTTTTAGGGAGTAACTCCACTGCTGCCATGATTTCATTTTCTTTTTAAATATTGTTTCACACGGTAGAGGACAAATAAATTCGTTTCAATAAGTTTACCTCTTGTATGCAGTCCTGTTGTGGCAGCTGCTTCCCTCAGGATTTCTGTGACTTGCATGCTATGGATTACTTCTACTGCTTTGGAAGTATATGAATGTAGCGTGGCCTGTCAAAGTTATGTAGCTTTTTTCCCCGCTGTTTTGTAACATTAGCCAGATATTACAATTGCACCCCTGTCAGGAGATACATTTTCAATAGATAAAGGTGCCCTAGGTTTTGTTTAAGTCATAGGTTATTCCAAAAGTGTAGTTCATATTCTGCATTTGGTGATGCTTTGTGGCACATTTGGTGCCTTGAAAAACTCGCATCTGATTCAGCCTGCCATGGGTATTGTCTTCTGGTAATATTTTCTGTTCTGATCCTAATTTCACTACCTGGATTCTGTTGGCAGTGCCGAAAATTACTTAGGCTTTGGTAAGATTTTGTACACATCTACTCCCTTATTGACCCTCATGTAAATGTCCAGTATTTGTAAAGCTCGAAAAATTATCCGAGGGTGTCAAGGCACTGCGGGCCGTCGGGAAGATTAAGAAAGATATTGCCCAGAGTCGCATGGTGCTGGGCTGATCTGCCGCTGGCACCAAGGATCGAACCATGAGCCTCCGGGATCCGGAGTCAGCCGCCTTGGCCGCAGCACCACACTTCTTCTCATGTAATTGGTGAGCTGCACTAGAAGACTCTAGGCAGCCATTGGCAGTTCCTTTCATCGTTCACCTCTGGGTTGGCTCTTGGCACTGACTGCAGTCATGTGACCCTGACTTGAATTGTATAATGAGATGAACGGTTTGTTGAATGTTTGGGCCGACAGAGTGGATTTACCTGTATCACTCACACCGTCAAAAATTTATCTATGGTGTATTACAGCTCCGTGTTCAGTTCCCAGGTGACTTCTGTATGACATATAAGTGAGGATTACATCTCTACAGCAGCCCTGTTTTTGCAATTAATGACACTAGTATAGGGTGACCAGAATTCTAAAGCTAAAAACCGGGACATTTCACAAAAATAGAGCATTTGAGGGCAAGCCAGCCTGTAATTCCTTGCTGAGGAGAGCACTCCTCAGCAAGGAATTACAGAACAGGCAGTAAGAACATACATAAAATGCAATTTTTAAACCCAGTAGCTTGCCTGTTAATGACATAGCTTTCTTGAAACAACTGCTAACTATCCCTGCTTTGTAAAACATAAAAAACACCTCCCAACATTTTCAGTCGACCCTCTTTAAAAACCGGGACATGAGCTACATTTCTTGAAATTTGCTGGGACAGCTGGTTAAAAACTGGGACCGTCCTGGCAAAACGGGAAGGCCTGGTTACCCTACACTAGTAGATCAATGCTAACACAAGTTTAGAAGCATTGGTGATGTCATAAATAACGATACTGCTCAATATGTGGGGAGAATCCCAAAACATGAATTTGTCCTCGTGTAATGCAACAGGTGCTATGTAAAGCGCTCTGAGATCCGATTCGGGTCACGTTCGCGCTATATAAAACTCCGTAAAAGAAAAATATCCCAAAATCTGATCACAAAGCGAGGTAAATGCACTCTCAGGAAACAACGACAAATATATCAGGAAGTTTATTATGCTACCACGCTACACGTTTCGGCAGTTACGCCTTGCTCACACCTAACTCACATGTAACTGCCGAAAAGCGTAGCGTGGAAGCATAATAAACTTCCTGATATATTTGTTGTTGTTTCCTGAGAGTGCATTTACCTCGCTTTGCAATCGGATTTTGGGAATTTGTCAACCGGGTGCTCTCCGGGTGTAGGCACTGTAGAGAGCCACCCGGGCTCTCTCCTACAATGTATCTCTTTCTTGCACGCACGCACGCACACCCCGGGGCGGGCTCGCGCCGGGGTATAAATAAACATGCGGAAGACCGCTCGGGGTCTTTCCGGCTAACTGGTACTAAGTGCATGTGTCGTGATTTAACAGTATTACTCCCCCACGTGCTGGGCCTTACCAGAGCGCCACATTGGCGACGAGGCCAGTCTATCTCCACGCGTGCCCCGCTGTGTCCTGTGGCACCGCGTCGCCTGCCTCCAGCTGCGGTGCCCACTCGCGTTGCTGTGCCGGACCCCGGTGTCCCGACGCTCGCCCACGCGTCTCCCGTGAGGGAGCGCCTTCAGCTGGCGGGGCTCGAGGGGTCGGCGTGCCGCCTGAAGTTCCTGCGGGTGAGTCAGCCATCTGCCCCGCTTGCGCGACACCCGTGTGTGTCTCTTCCACCGGCCGGCGCGGAAGAAGTGCGCCCGCCCGCCGCGTGGGAAGATCTCTGCGGCCGCACCACGTGGCCAAGGCCTACCGCGGACCCCGCCTCTCATCTGCAATGAGCGCGCGTACTGCGCCCCAGACCACGTGTGCGCCCAGGGCATCGCGCCAAGCCTCCGCGCGCTCCGCTCCAGCCTGCTCCACAAAGCGGAAACAAGCACTGGCAAACGCAAATCGGTGCCTGCCATCACCAGGCCTCCCAGGCGCTCGGCCTGCCACACACCTAGTCTGCTGGTGCTGGGAAGGTGCGCGAACACAGCTATCTTCACTCGCATGGTGTCTCACGTCACATCAACCATTGGCAAAACCAAGTGACTGCTCTGGTGAGCCATAGCGAGCGCTTCCCTCTACTGTGCCAAAGCCCTGCCACCGCGCGACGACACGACACCGGAAAGTTCCAGGACCACGCGCTCAAGGCCACACCATGAATCAGGACGTGATTCGGGCAGCCCAAGACGGGGCTGGTCAGGCCCCACCTCCAGCGGTCCAGCCGCCGCCAGTTGTGCCTGCGCCACCACCGCAGGCCCAAGCCCAAGCGGGAGCCCAAGCCCAAGCGGGTGCCCCCATGCCGGCAGTGCCCGCCCACCTTCACGCAGGCCCACCGCGCATCCCGCCCTTCAGCGAGACAGCGGACCCGGCGACAGCGGCGCTTCGGTGGAAGGCGTGGGTCGGGAGACTCAACCTCTACTTTAAGGGTACCAGAGAAACGGACGGTACAGTAAAGAGGTCGCTCCTCATTTTATACGGGGGACCTGAAATCTACGATCTGTTTGAATCGCTCCCCAACACAGGACCCGAGCACGACTACGATGCCGCGGTCGCGGCCTTAAACGCGCACTTTGATCCCCAGCTCAATAATGACTTTGAAAAGTTCAAGTCTAAACGCGCCTGGCAGACTGACTCCGAGTCTGTCGATATGTACTATGCCCGGCTCCGCCGGCTCGCAAGCACGTGCCCGTTCACTAACCCAAGGGAAGAAATCAGGGATCAGATTATAGTGGGGTGCAAATCAAAGCTGCTGAGAAAGCTAATCCTGAGACAACCAGGCATATCACTCGACGAAATACTAATCCTAGCCAGGTCGCACGAACTGTCCGACGCCAGGGCAGAGGAAATGGAGGCAGAGCTGCGCACACCGGTGATTGCCTCGCCCGCTACGAGAACAATGCCGATCAAGGAAGAACGGATCTACGCGATACAGAGGAGATTCCCACCAGCGAGACAGCGGAACGCCCCGCCACGAGGAAACCAATGCGGGTATTGCGGAGAAGATCACCCTGCCACGGCCACGTGTGGCGCCAAAGGAAAGACGTGCCTCAAGTGTGGGCGCATGAATCACTTTGCTGCCGTCTGTCGGGGAGGGAAGTTCAGGTCAGCAGGCCCACGTGCCAGGGCAGTGACGCAGCGCATCCGACAGCTATCACTCGACCAGGAACTACCTCCTCCGGACACTCAAGCCCAGGACAGACGACCCAGGTACGAGGACGACGAGGACGACGAGGTGTACGTCGTCTCCTATGTAAGCCGAGCGTCCACGAGAAGGAGGCCGCCGCCCATGTGTTCCATAGCAGTAGATGGAACCAACGTAAGTGCCCTGATAGACACGGGAGCGTCCGTGAATGTCATGGATTCGGACCAATACGAGAGGATGTCCCCGAAGCCTGTAATGGCACCCTCCGCAGCGAGGATCTACACCTACGGAGGAACAGAACCGCTACCCCTTCGAGGAGTAATACAAACGACCGTAGTCAATGGAGAATATTCCACGGAAACCAAATTTCACATCACGGAGGGAAAGAAAGGCACCCTCCTGAGCTGCCACACGGCAGAAGACCTCGGCCTGGTATTCTTCACCAATCAAGTGCACCAGGCGCATGCGGATTTCATGCTGAAGGATTTTCCGGAGCTGTTCAAGGGCCTAGGAAAACTAAAGGGGCGAAGATTCAAGCTGCACATAGACGCGTCGGTCAGGCCTGTAGCACTCCGACACCGGTGGGTGCCCTTCAACCTCAGGCCACAGGTCGAAGAGTAGCTCCGGAAGCTTGAAGACCTAGGAGTAATCGAGAAAGTGTCGGGCCCGACACCCTGGGTCTCCCCGTTGGTCGTCGCACCAAAGCCGAAGCAGCCAGGGCCCATCCGTCTATGTGTGGACATGAGGCTCCCCAATACAGCCGTCAAGCGCGAAAGACATATCACCCCCACCATGGATGATATAGTGGCAGACCTCAACGGGGCGAAATGGTTTTCAAAGCTAGACCTTAACTCAGGTTATCATCAGCTCGAGTTGGAACCAGCCAGCAGATACATCACCACCTTTTCGACCCACGTGGGATTGCGACGCTACACCCGGCTCAGCTTCGGTGTCTCCTCCGCGGCGGAGGTCTTCCAAAATGCCATTCGAGAGGTACTATCGGGACTGAGGGGGGTGATCGACCTCAGCGATGATATTCAGGTGTACTCCGCAACCCTAGAAGAACATCACGTCAACTTGAGGGCAACCCTACAAAGACTTGCGGACAGTGGCCTAACGCTGCACAGAGCCAAATGCTCCTTCTACCAGGAGTCAATAGACTTTTTTGGGTACACATTCACGAGGGAGGGCCTGAAAGTAGACCCCAAGAAAGCGGAGGCGATCAAGGCAGCCAGCACCCCCCGAAACCCAACTGAAGTACGCAGCTTCTTGGGCATGGCCACCTACTGCGGTCGGTTCATACCCAACTTAGCCGCAATCGCGGAACCTCTCAGAGCCCTCACCAGTGCCGACCAGAAGTGGGACTGGACTGGAACCGCAAACAATGCATTTCAAACAATCAAGGCCAGCCTCCTGGATGACACCACTATGGCCTACTTCCAGCCACGGCGTTGGACCGAGTTGATCGTTGACGCCAGTCCCGTAGGCCTGGGAGCAGTCCTTTTGCAAGAATACGGGCCCGAAGAGTGGAAGCCGGTTGCCTATGCCAGCAAGGGACTGACCAACACCGAGACCAGATACGCGCAAATAGAAAGAGAAGCCCTGGCCATCAAGTGGGCATGCCAGCATTTTCACCTCTACCTCTGCGGGCAGGAATTCACGGTGGTAACTGACCACAAGCCTCTTCTACCCCTCTTTGCGGGGTCATCACGGCTAGCACCCCCACGCATTGAACGATGGGCGGTCCAGCTGCAGGGTTACCGCTTCAAAATCATGTTCCGCCCAGGGGCCCACAACCCGGCCGATTACCTGTCCCGGCACCCGGATGTCAACACTCAGTGTCCGCCCAAAGAAGAGGGAGAAGAGGAGGAGGAAATTGTCCACATGATCACGCAGGCCGCGTGTCCGGAGAACATGTCGCTCAAAGAAATTGGAGAAGCCACCGCCGGGGACGAGACTCTGACGAAAGTCCGCCGTGCTCTGGAGGAAAATCGTTGGGCCCACTTCCTCGATGGTGCATCGAACCTCCGGCCGGAGGTGAGCCACGCAAGACAACAACTGTGGCAGGTACGCAGCAAATTAAGTGTGGGAGATGAAGGAATCATCTTACGAGGGCACCTCATCGTCATACCGGAAAGCCTCCAACAAAGAGCTCTGAGTCTAGCACATGTGGGGCACCAAGGCATGGTCAAGACAAAAGCACGGCTAAGGAGCAAAGTGCGGTTTCCGGCGATGGACAGTCAAGTGGACGCCGTGATACGGTCCTGCCATGCCTGCACGATCACGGGCGGAGAACCCGCCCCGGCACCGGTTATCACGGAGGAAGCGCCTCAGGCACCCTGGACACACCTCAGCATAGACTTTGGCAGTTTCCCAGACGGAAGACACATGCTGGTATTAGTCGACTCGTTCTCCAAATTCACAATAGTTGAAGTCATATCATCCACAGCATTCCCGCAAGTTAAGAAGGTGCTGAGCCGCATCTTTGCCACGATGGGGCTCCCGGAGGAAATCAAGTCCGACAACGGACCCCCCTTTCAAGGGAGAGAATTTCAGTCGTACCTGGAGGCCCTCTGGATCAAACACAGAAAGATCACCCCGCTGTGGCCCCAGGCAAACGGGGAAGTCGAGAGACTAATGCGAACACTGAATAGGGCCCTCCGGATTGCGGTGGACAATGGGGAAGACCCGGAGACAGCCCTTGACCAATTCCTAGGAGCGTACCGACAAACGCCCCACTCAACAACCAAGTGTGCTCCTGCCCACGTGCTGTTTAAGCGTGCACCCAGGGACAGCATCCCGACCGCTAGCACATGGGTGCCAGAGGAGGGAAACGCCGAGGCTACTCAAGCTAGAAGACATAACACAAACATCAAGGCGAGTGTGTATCGCCATGCCAAGGAACCGAACATTAAGGAAGGAGACTTGGTGGTCGTCAAAGATCGCCATCCCGGATGGAAATTCCGAACTCCGTTTGAGTCGGAAGTATGGATAGTGGACAAGGTCCAAGGGACAATGGTTACCGCGAAGAGGAATGGACAAGTCGTGACAAGGAACGTGTCATGTTTCAGAAAAGCAACAGAGACAACTGAAGGACGAAGAGTGGAAGAAGGAGTGGAAACTGGAGAGTATGAAGATCTGGACGTCCGCAGCTCCCCGAGGCCAACTGTGGTACAACAACAGGGCAAGATTCAACCCAGGCCAACACCACAGAACCCGGGTGCAGAGCAAAGTCAACCAAGGGCGACTGATGCGAGTGTAGGCACAGGGGCAACCCCGGCTGGGGTTGTCGAATCACCATGGACCCGGAATCCCAGGTACAGTCTGAGGCCCAACCCAAGGCCTAACCAGCGGATGAGAGACTTTGCCTGGACATCGCCTTAAAAGTGAAGTCCAGGGGTGTGCGGTATGGACAGAACTAAATCAAGGGAGGGATGTAGAGAGCCGCCCGGGCTCTCTCCTACAATGTATCTCTTTCTTGCACGCACGCACGCACACCCCGGGGCGGGCTCGCGCCGGGGTATAAATAAACATGCGGAAGACCGCTCGGGGTCTTTCCGGCTAACTGGTACTAAGTGCATGTGTCGTGATTTAACAGTATTACTCCCCCACGTGCTGGGCCTTACCAGAGTGCTACAGGCACCACACTCCACAGGTCTGTGGTCCTAACACGAGCAGTTGAATGTGAAACGAAAAATATATATGTACAATTATGTTGCTTGTTTATCTGAAAGTGGTTGTGGAGGGTAAATGTTGGCGCTTTACCACACAAAAGACCTGAGACTGGCTGGATGGCTAGTACCCTGTTGTGCCAAAGACAGGTTCCCTGCATTCCAGCCTCGATTATAATTTGGGAACAGGAACAGAAAGAACATGGATAATTCAAATCACCATTAACAGAGCTCTAAAATAGATGAGCCAACTGAGAAACCAGTGATACAAGTCGTTACTAATAAGAACAAGTAATAAACACTGAACAAGCCAAAGACTGCACATGAGAAATACAAGAGAAATGGTCTCATAAAGGGGTGTGTGACCTAGATAGATCTAGGAACAGGAATAGATGTCGGAACAGACTGCTGGACAGCATGAGTTGGTATTAGTAAGTAAACTACTAAGACAACATCAACAATGACTGGGCACAGTGTTAGACATAACAGTCACTAAGGGTAAATGATGATGAGTGCTACAGAGAGAGACAGACCCCGCCAGGTGAGGTTTCGTAACAGCCAAGATTTAGGGCATTCTCCTTTGTTTGCATATGGTCCTAAGAATAGGGCGACATAAATCTTGAATTAAGCAGGTAGGCAGTTTAAAGCCCAATGTGGGATGGAGTAGGGAGAGGAGGTTGGAGGAAAGGATGGGCATATTAGCTAGAACCTCGTAAAAAGTATCCCCGTAATATAATATGTGGTAGAGAATTCCAATAGTAGCCCAGGTTAGATGTGCAGGACATCTAACCTGGGCTTCTATTGGAATTCTATAACGCATATTAGCAAGCCCATTATCGCCATTTTAGTGGCATTTTCCTGCCTCTAAAACGGCGATAATTTTTACAAGGTTCTTGCTAATATGCCCCTGAGTGCGTATGACTCTGGAGACAACACACAGGAGAAAAGACATAAGACAGGCACTTATTGGCCATCATCTTGTAAGATGTAGTAACCATGACGTACATGACACAATGGCAACACAGAATAACAATGTTGACATGGAACATGAACGGGATGTGCAATAAAATTAAGAGAGAGGCAATCTATCAAACTCTTCAAAGCAAAGACCTCGACCTTATACTTTTTCAAGGCGCACATCAATATGAAAATATAGGGCAAATGTTATTTAGAGGCAAATACAAATGATTGCCCCTTTCAGGTTTCGTTGGTATTACAAGAGCGGTGGCCACACTGGTGAAAAGATCGACCCATTCGTTATGGAAGAGTCCAGGACAGACCCCGTAGGCTGTGTAGTGGCATTCTCAAGGGACCGGACGGGAGAGAAGATCTTAGTGATTTCAGGGTATATCAACCCCTCTACATTGCAGCATAAACAGTGAACACACTGAATGAGATCAGAATGTGGTGAATACGGTTAGAATGCGCCTACCCAAAGGGCTACTCCTAACACGTAGTTACTTTAACCTTATTCTAGATCACAACCTGGACAAATACATTACTACCCCAATGGAAAGCACAATGGCAAACAGCCCCTACATGTTTACACAGGTGAGCTAGGTCTGAGGGACATACGGAGGCAGTTGAGTACAATAGCAAAGCAAATACAGCATTTGATCGGGGCGCATGGAACATTAAAAAGGTACATTACATGTTCATTCTAAATGGAGATATTGGTAGAATGGAAGATGAACAAAATACTGGTGAGGGGGGTATCAGATCACTCTCCAGTAAGGGAGACCCTAAAGCAGAGGCGAGGTGGCGCATGGATAAAACTCACAAAGTTAGGGAACCTATGGCGAAACACACAGACCTTTGTTTCGCAGAGAGCAAAGATTCCAATATAGTGCTTTGGGATGCTTTTAAAACGGTGGAGGCCAAGAAATCCCTAAAAACATAAAGAACTAGAAAATCTCTAAAAACATCAAGAGCTAGAAAGGTCAGAAACAAAGAAAAAGAAAAAAAACAAGAAGACATACTATAACTTGAGATGGAAAGCTTACTACAAAAATCACAAGCAATGTTTAGATATTTAGCAGCCAAAGGAGCAGGTCCTAGGTTATTACCGGAAAGGAAGTGAAGATAAATTTATGAAGACTGAGACTCATACATGAAGTGCAAAATAAATGGAGTAAGGCACTGACCTGATTAGATAAAAGGTAAGAAAGAATTAAATGAATACACAAAATAAAAGACAAGGAAGGTAATGAACATACTGGAAGCCGCGAGATAGCCAACAATTTTGGAAAAAATTATTGGGAAATGTATAGATCCAGGACATTATGCAATATTGAATAGCCCATTGAACAGCCTTGTCTCAACTTCGATCAGGAAAGGTGCAAGGAAGGCCTTCTGGTTAAACTATTCAAATGCCTTTCCAATAAAATTATAATGTTTAATGTTTAAAGATGCTGAGATCAAAGATATGATGCTAACATGCTAGAGAGAGTGGACCCCTCCCACTCAATTTGAAAGAAGCCGCTAAAACACTAATCCTGAGGTAAACCATCCGAGGAGCATTCCTCGTATTGACATAAATCATTAATAAGGGCCTGATTACAATTATGGAGTCTGGTAGCCAACCAGCACACCAGCCCCCCACTCTCAGTCCGCCAAAGTCAACCCCCGCCGTTAAGCTTCCTTGTTGTCTGGCAGGTCGGCGGCGCAGCGGTCCCATTGCAGTGCCTTTTGATAAGGCGCTGCAATGGAAGCGCCAAAGGCTGTTCCTGCACAGCATGGACTTTGCAGTCCATGCTGTGCAGGAAAGTGGGAGCGTGCAGATAAGGGAGCACAACATGTGCCCCCCTGCATGCAACCCATTGCACAAGGGCAACAGGGAGCCCTGTAGGGCACCGTTGTTTCCATACCACTAGTGTTTTCATGACGGGCTCACCGTAATAAAAAGGCTTGGGGTGGGAAAACTCGTAATATGCTTGTTGGTGCAGCAGGGCACTTCCAAGCATATCGCTTCCCAAGACCTTTGGGGGTCGCTGACCCTGGCGGATGTGGCGGTCCCAAAACTGTCTAAATGCTGTACTCCTAGACTACTGGTGAGGCAATCCCCGACTGCCACCGCACCTCCACCTTGGGTACGGCGGTCCGATGGACTGCTGAACTAGTAATGAGGCCCTTAATGTTGATACGAAAGTCCTGGCCAAAATATTGGTCAACAGACTGCAAACCCACATAAATATTTTGATGCACACAGATCAATCAGGCTTCATGCCAGGAAGGGCCACAGGGCATAATTTGTGTAGTTTGTACATGACAATGGATTCCACGTGCCAAGTGACGGAGCTAGTGGTGCTCCTATCCCTGGATTCAGAGAAAGGTTTTGGCTCCATTTAAAAGGTAGGTAACCTCATGTTTGCAATCTTTGAGCTGGAACAAACTTCATACAATGGGCACGATTTTTGTATGAACACCCAATGGTGCTGGTTGGGGTGAATACATTCTTATCCGATGCTTTACCATCCACAGAGACAGACCAGACGGTTGCCCATTATTGCCCCTCCTACTTGCCTTAGCAATATAATCATTGGCCTTCTGGATAACAAAAGATGCTTTGGTCAGTAGCCTAAAGTGGGAGGGGCGTGACTCAAAGACCTCCATTTATGTATATGACATAGAGCTATATTTGATGGAGCCAGACGAAACAATAGCTACAATAGATGGAATGTTTTGGGTATTTGGGAAATATTCAGGATGTAGGATTAATTGGCCTTAGCTCACACCTTATCTATTAACATCGTGGTATTTAGGGCATAAATGGCAACATGCAATACAAATTAATGGGAATATTTTAGATATTTGTAAAATATATTACAAGAGATCAAAAAATGTGATGCCAATGAAACCTACAAGTTGACATTGATCAGGTTAACCTTGATGTAACACACTGGTTTCACCTTTCACTGTCTTGGTTTGATGGTCTGCACCCTATACAATGATGCATTTACTGTGGTTCCTTTATATATGCAGCATAGTCCAATGATAATACCAATGGAATTTTTCTCATGAGTTGAGACGCTGTTAAGAAGCCAACTATGGGAAGAGAAAATAACTTCAATATCACTAGCCAAATTATATAAAGGAGTGTACACTGGAGGCATTTGGCTATCATTTGAACATACTATTGGACTGAGAAAATGGCAACATGAATGAATTGGATCATCACACCATGTTATGTTATGTTATGTTGATTTGTATAGCGCAATAATCACCCAAGAGGGTATCCAGATGCCTGAACCAATGTATGACTGGACTGGAAAACACTGAAGGAGCATGAACATCCATCATTATTGTAAGCTGCAACCCCGCTCCCGACATGGTCGGTGCCTATATGTATGATTAGATTATCAAAGCTGGCAGCAATTCAAATCATAGGTTGGTCCGGGTGTTATCAAACTTTTGTTATGCATTGTGGGATTGGCAGTAAGCATACAGAACACAGAACAATTGTGGGGTGGGAAACTGATACTAGCATACAACGATTGCCTCCTGGATAAGGCAGGGCAAAGGATTAGGCAGATAACAATATCATGCAGAAATACTGGAGGGATTGTATAGAGACCCAATGTTCTAGGTGCAGTTTATTTCTATAATAGGTTTAAGGAGATGTCCTGTCTGATGTAACTCATCAAAGAACATGTAATGATATGTCTTAAAACCAGTTCAACTTCCCCACAGTGGCAATGGTAATAACTGATGTCAAACATTAGTCTTTTGTTTGAAAATAATGAAAATTGTTAAAAAAAAAAAAAAGAAAACAATGTTTTCCCATTTGGAGCTTTTTGTCACAATGAAACCAGTTTCAGTGGGACCTTGCAGTGAAGATGTTCAGCCTCATGGTGCCCTGCTGAACTACAGTTTCCAGCCTTGCCAAGCTGGAGAATTTTGAGAACTGAAAAAGTGACTATGTGCGAAGGTAAAACCTTGATACAGCTGAGGCAGCAAATCCATCCTAGTAACAAAGAAACCAGAATTCTAAATCCAGCTTTGTCCCACTTGAAGATTTTAGCGCCAAAACCAATAAATTCAGCTGGAGCCCATGATGCTGTATATGACTTTAAGGGACCCTGGTTGGCCTCACTCTTGGTCTGCTGTTTTAACTTTTGAGGTAAAAACTTTGACGGAACATCACAAATAGTGTTCTTGACCTCTGCTCTATCACATTGAGCCTTAAATCATGCTCTGATCCCAGCATTCTGTTTGCTTTTTCAACTGCACTTTACTTTTTGCTTTACTTTGAAGCATTGTCACTGTTTGAACTTAACACACACTTATCTGGGGATTGCCTGCTCCTTGTGTCTTAGCTACTAGTGGTTGAGCAGAGATTCTCCAAGAACACTGTGTTTTGGCCTAACCAGTTTGTGCTTTTCACGTTGGTATGGAGTCACACCCTCCCAAGTTCTTACACCTCCAAAACAGATGTGGTAAAAAAAAATTCTTTAGGGTTGTAATGAATGTGACTTCTCACCAATAGGCCACACCCAAACTCTGCACTCTCACATTGGAGGCAAATATACCACTGCACCTTCAAATATTACACTTTGAGCAACACACACAAAAGATGAGCCAAAGATCCAGCACCTCCCTTAAGACGAGATAAGAAAACAAATCCAGGAGCATACCAAAACTAGTTTATTTATGCAATATTTTAGAAAGGCAGGATGAATATATCAGTAATTTCAGACTCCCAAATATCAAGTGAACAATTAAATGAACCATTGAATTAGAATGCAGTATATACAAGTATATACAAGTAGCAAAGAGTAGAAAACATATATATGTATTTGGTTAGGAACACCTCACCGATTGAATGTGCATCATCCTTGCCAAATCAAGCTGGGGGAAGTCCTTCAACAGCCCAAGATGGAGTTCAATCAGTACTCAAGTGCTGTCAACTACACAGCTATACGTCTATTCTGTGGTGAACTTCCACCTGGCCCCCGAAGCCTCCCAGCTTTAATACCATTACTCAACGTAAGACGAAGCTTCTAGAAAACCTCGCCCCCTTCTCATGAGAAAGAACTGAGCTGGCTGTACCAGTCTGCGTCAAGGCCAAGATGGGGGCTGGCCAAGCTCTCGTGTTTTGACTCCGAGGCAGAGTTGTACATTCCACAGATAATATCCAGTTCACTCTGGTCAATGAGGTGCAAAAAACAAGTGAGAAGCAAAAAACATCCCGCCCCACTTTGCAGCTATGTGCAAGCACAGAAAAAGATGACATGAGGCCATGTTAAAGCCAATAGTAAAAACTCATAATCAAGGCAAAGTCAGAAAACAAGATGGCATGAGGTCATGTCAAAGCCAATAGCAGGAACTCATAATATAAATGTACTGCTCTACTCTGTGACAACTCCCACTGAAAGACAGCAAGATTACAAGACAGAAGAGGAGCAGGCATATGCAGGATAGTCCTACATTAAGGCTAGGGTAATATAACACACTAAAGTCAGTTAAAATGGTGGTAGTTGAAGGTCATCATAGGGTGCCCAACCACAAGAGTGGCTCTTTCATTACATTCCACCCCATGACCTTCGACTATCATCATTTACATAAATCAAAAACGAAACCTCCTAACTAAAAAACATAACTACGAGTGGAAAAATGCATTTCCTAAATACATGTTGAAGCAATAACTCATGTGCTGAACTGAAAGCACAATTATAATACTATGAAATAATAAAAGCATGTAATAATCATTTCAAAGCATATAGAAATAACACAAAATGGAGTCCGTTATGTACAATGGAGCCAATGGCCAATACATCTTTGCCTCACTTATAATGGTCCATCCCTTGACCAATGACTCCTATAACATATCGGTCTAAAATCAACTACCTGGGGATGAAGCATAAACAAGAGATTAGGCACACACTGAATACAGCAATATAAAGTACTAGGATACATATTGCTAATGCTATCCCGCCTAGAACAGAGTGAAGTTTACAAAAGTCTAGCAACCACCCAAACAACCAATCCCACCATCCCTACTCGACATCCTGCTTGACATCTTGAGCTAACTTGTGTAAGGCATCAATGTGGGATTGAATTGACTTAGAATTATCTGAAAGATTGAAACAACACATTCCCTCAAAGTCTGAACATTCATGGACATGTTTTAGAAGTAAATATTCAATAGCGGCTCTGTTCCGTAATATTGCTTTCAGTGCCCCCATAAGTCTAATAATAATTCTGCTAAAGCAATCGATGTATGATTAATATTTTTCACCATAAGACATGCTAATTCACTAACAGCTCCAGAATTATAACTGACTAGGCCTGAAATTCCCACTATTAAAGCAGCTAAACTAATATATTCAGACATGGTTAATAAATGCACTTCAGAGTCACAATGTTCACTAAGCTGAACAACTTCTCTCGTATTGTTGTGCATGTGATGCTGGATCTACTGGAAACATCATCAGACCTAATCTAGTAAAAGCACACAGTCAACCTGTGATTTTCGCTGGAATATACGTAAAAGTAACGTTACCACATGATAATAGCCACCTTACAGGCAGTTTGACATGCCTGAAATGACTAGCAGCAGATACTACGAGGTTGCACACCATATTGTTTTGCACATTCTCATAAACTTTGTCATTTCGATGTTTGCATAAAGTTTCTTTGCGCCATGTCATGGTAGGTTAAGTACTGTCAAGTCGAATTTGAGCACATTTACCAATGTCAACAGTCAAATTATAGCAAATTTCTCCTTCAGTGACATTAAACGTGATCACTTGTGTCATGTTCTTCCAATCGGTATCGGTAGTTTAAGGACAAAATCGGCAAAACTCATAAGGTGAGAAATTAGGCTTTACATCATGTTCCTCCACTGCTCCATCTACATTTGTGACATTGAATGTCTGCAAGAGCACCGCAACAGTGGTACGTATACTACAAGGCACGTGGAAACGATATCCATGGTGCTCTTCATGTTGGACATGCAGAAGTACGATCTATTGAGGACTATCTGTGCAAGATAAGACCACACGTTATCAGGTCGCGTTAGCAGTGCTGTCAATCTACAAAGTCTGCTGGCCTCTTCAGGGTAAGGGGCTCCTCATCCCCCCAACCCCACATGCACATGACCACACCAGCACCAGTGAGCACCAGCAGGGCACTGACATGCCATACTGTGATCTAAAAGAACAGAAACAAAACAGGTATTATTCATTTTTGCAAGTAACATTTATCACCAGGCACATGTTCCAATTTTTCCTGCCCTGGCTTCAGGATCAATAGGACATTGTCCTTTCCTGTTGCAATGATTTCTGCCTGTTCGAGGGGTCTATTTGGAGACTCTACCCACATTTTGGCTCCTTGGTTCTTATCCGTAGAGCCAAACACTCCTTCCCCAAGTACAGTGAGGAGGGCTGGGGCAGTCCCCTTCTTAACTACCCCTCTGTACACTAGCATGATCACCATTTGAGCAACTCTGTCTCCAGATTGTATCATCAAATCGGCATCTCGCCTATTAAGTAGGATGACTTTAATTTCAGCTCGATAATCTGCATCAATCAATCTTCCCAGCACTTGGATGCCCTTTAGAGAAAATCTAGATCAAGGGGCAATTAAACCAAAGTGCTCTGGGGGTATCTGAATTCCCACTCCCATCTCAATGAGTGTAATATTTCTTGGTTTCAGTCTGTACAGTTTCAAAGCATGCATGTCAAAACCTGCAGCCTCTGGTGTCCCCCAGTATGGAGCCAAAGCTTCAGGAGCTGTCTCCCAGTAAAGAATGGTATTGGTGGCCACATGAGGCTGAATCTGCAACACTGGAGTTAACTTTCACATTAAAACAAACAAGGTAGGTAACAGGGAAGAGGGCGCACAGCAAAGAGTTTGGCTAGGAGTAAGAAATGCACATATCATAGGTTATTGCTTCTAGGCAAGAAAAGGAAGGTTACCTAACTTCCCAAATGTTCCCTGAACTAAGTCCAGGGTGTATAAGTTATATCAAAGTTCCTGCCGGGCAATTTGTTAAACATTCATAATATTTTCAGAGTTCATACAATTGATTTAAACAAAACAAGTCCATATGTTGTCCAATAGCCAGTCAGACACCAGAGTGAAATCCTCCTCCCTCAGGTTCTCAGTAAGCCAGTTACTTTCTAAATCTCTCCCTTCCTGCCTGCTCAAGCCAAGGTTTATCATTCACTGGCCAGTCTGACTCTGTCGGGTATTTATGACTACATCCAATCACAGCCAACTGCAACAAGCTGATTTGATTATTGTCACTGTAATTCCTAAACTGCTCCTGCACCATAGAATCAGAACTGAGTGTACAAAATGTCACTGTATCTCCATGATCTAACATCACACCAGCAGCACCCAGATCAAACAACCGAACCATCCACGTAAGCAGAGATTCTCAGGGTCTCTGTCGGAATCTGTCTGAAATGTCATTAATCTCCTGCTGAGTAACATGCTCCATACAGTCCATCACAACTCCCTGTGGATAATTAGGACCACCCTATATCTTCTGAGGATATATGGGGTGTGCCTGAATCACTTTGCATTCCATTGACTAACCCTGCCTGTCAGCCTGGTCATGTTCGTCAACTTTATCACACTCTCCTCCAGAGTCTGAGAACTCAGAGGAATCCCAAATATTTCCATCCCATGTTTCAGGGTCCCAGTCAATTCCAACCTTTGCAATAGCTAAACGTACTTTTCTCTTGTTAACCCTTCCTCTCCTTTTCCTATACTTGTATTGCACGATACAAATGGTGGCCTATTCTGCCACAGTCTGGTAGGTTTCCATCTTATCTTGCTATAACTTATCCTGACAGGTTAACATCATGGAAGTATTTTTGGCTTCCACTAACTTTTTCTCAAATTTTTCACATTCACCCTGCAACTGATCATATTTTTCATGCATTATACGATAAGTGTCTTCAAGGATCCATCTCCTTCTTCCTAATGTCCCAAACATCTCTCCTTTCTTCACAGGCACTTTTTGCAGATTCGCAGCCACTTGTGCTTGCTCAGTGTCAGCTAAACACGCACTCCAATTCTCACTCAACCCAATGACAAATAGCCCACTCATGGGAAAGCCTCTGTATGGGACAATGTCCCATCCTGGAATCTCAATTGCTATCTGGGAATCTGCCTTTGATTTTCTAGAAAATATATTTCTTCTTCTTTAATTCTCTGTTCGAATCCTGTGAGAATGACGCCAAGATGTAATGAATGTGACTTCTCACCAATAAATCACATCCAAACCCTGCACTCCCACTTTGGAGGTAAATATACCACTGCACCTTTAAATAATACACTTTGAGCAGCACTCCCAAAAGATGAGGCAAAGACCTAGCACCTCCCTTAAGGCGAGGTAAGAATACAAATCCAGGTGCATACCAAAATAACACACAAGTTTATTGATGCAATATTTTAGAAAGGCAGGCCAAATATATCAGTAATTGCAGACTCCCAAATATCAAGTGAACAATTAAATGAACAATTGAAATAGAATGCAGTATATACAAGTAGCAAAGAGTAGAAAATATATATATATATTTGGTTTGGAACACCTCACCGATTGAATTTGCATTATCCTTGCAAACTCAAGCTGGGGGAAGTCCGTCAACAGCCCTGGAAGGAGTTCAATCAGGACTCAAGTTCTGTCACCACCACAGCAATATGTTTATTCTGTGGTGAACTTCCTCCTGGCCTCCAAAGGCTCCCATCTTTAATACAATTACTCAACGTAAGATGAAGCTTCTAGAAAACCTCGCCCCATTCTCATGAGAAAGAACCGAGCTGGCTGTACCAGTCTGCGTCAAGGCCAAGACGGGGGCTGTCCAAGCTCCCGTGTTTTGACTCTGAGGCAGAGTTGTACATTCCACGGGAATATATCCAGTTCACTCTGGTCAGTGAGGTGCGAAAAACAAGTGAGGAGCAAAAAAGATGCTCTCCCCCTTTGCATCTATGTGCGAGCACAGAAAAAGATGACATGAGGCCATGTTAAAGCCAATAGTAAGAACTCATAATCAATGCAAAGTCAAAAAACAAGATGACATGAGGCCATTTCAAAGCCAATAGTAAGAACTCATAATATAAATGTACTGTTCTACTGCGTGACAGCTCCCACTCAAAGACAGCAAGATTACAAGACTGAAGAGGAGCAGACATATGCAGGACCATCCTACATTAAGGCTAGGGTACAATAACACACTAAGGTCACTTAAAATGGTGGTATTGAAGGTCATCATAGGGTGCCCAACCATAAGAGTGGCTCTTTTACTACAAGGGGATTGGTCAGGAAGGGGGTCTACTTTCAGAGGTGTTGTTGGGCCAGATAGAAAGATCTTAGGTCTAAAGGGATGTAGCTAAAAGCAGGGTTTTCACCAGAAGGGATGAAGGAAAAAAGGATGCTTAGTTTTTGCTTGAGTTTGACAAAAGACGATTGCTCACTTCTACTGGAATATTGGGGTTGCTTTAAAATAAATTATGCTTCTCTGCATCAAGATCCTTAGATTTGCTTTAAATCACATGATAAAGTCTATCCCACCTGTGTCATGAGCAAGACCTGGGCAGATACTACTATCATTCAGAAATTAGTATAAAATATGGCCGAGCACCAATAAACGAAGATACCAACACCACTGATATGAGTCCCAACCACAATGCAAAAACCAGCATTTTGTGTTTCTGTTTCAAGCCTTCCTGCTAATGTTGAAACTTGATGACGCACTGCCACGCAATGATACTGGTTGGTAGGTGGTAGCAATATTGGTGGTGCTACCACAGTCAATATCACCGCCTACTGCAGCAGAATTTTGATCTGATACAGCTGGTACCACCGTCATTCCAATGTGGTCTGTGCTGTATGGCTACTGGTTAGGGCCATCAAAAAAGTCAATGAAAACTTAAGAAAAATGGGCCAGCCATTGAATTTCATGCCATCCAATAGTTAATGCAACAAAATGATGGATGGAGCGCTGAAACTTCTCAACCACTCACCCCCAGTGAAAGATCTGGGTTAAATCCATTGTTCTTTTGCTCACTTTGTGACCTCAGTTTGGAACAAGCCAATATGCAAATCAGGCCTGGTGGTTTGGGCTGGACTGTTCCCTTGGGGAGCAGGGTCAAGACTGATTTGCATATGGCTGGATTTAAATTGGAATGGCCTGGGGAGCAAAAATACGATGGGTTTAGACCCAGATCGCTGTAGTGGTGGTGAATGTATGACATTGTACAACATTTTGTCCATCAATTGTTCTGTTTGCATCCAATAGTTGGCATAAGTAGGGATACTTTAGTGCTGCCCATTGCAAGTTGTGGTTCTATGGGTCACGGGTGGTAAAATTAAGGTAAGCTAAGGTGACATCCAGCGTAATTTCTAGAACGTTTCCGTTCATTGTGCAGAATTCACAGGAAGTGGCAAAGCGTAAATACAGTACTATTGGCACATTTTTAGGCAAACTATATTCACCTATAAGACACATATATTAAACTTGATTTTAAAAACTCAAACATAGAGAAAATTGACACTATTACTTCACCTTCGTGATCACCCAATAAACCATACAGAAAGAAAAACTATTTTTTGCCCGTGTTGTCTCCAAAGCTGTGGCTTATGTACGCGCGCGGTCTCGTCTTCTCCACAGCTGTGGCTGACTGTAATGGCTCGAAAGTAAACAATGTGCAAATGTATTGGTCATGTTGTAATTCATATAAAAATGCATTCTTATTGGCAAGGCCCGTTCTGTCAATCAGCGTAGTGATACGTTACGATGAGCCTTAATTCTGCAGAGCACATTTTTGAGCAAGCGTGCCAACAGTAAGTAAGCCGTGCCCGCCTCGAGTCCGCTTTATGAGATGATTGGTGAATACCACGCCATAATTAAAAGTGCTCTGCTGAAAAGAGCTTCAGTGACACTCCCCCCTTCGCTGGGGATGTGGTGGAGTCAGCCAGCCGCTCGTGCATTAAATTAACACGTCTCAGTTACAGAGCACCAGGCAGGGCCGCGTGCTGAGAAAGACCCCTTGTCCCCTCCCATTGGCAGGGGGCTCGCGCCAGCCGCCTCTCAGGAGGCACATTAGCAGCAGCTCTGGGGATCATTAGAAATTAATTTTTATTCAGAAAGGGGCACAGACTTCGGAGAGCGCGAGGGGCTTTTAACCGCCACAGTTAAGTAGCAGAGGTGGAACATGAAAAAGGGTGGTAAAGGGAAAAGCCACTTAATGAGTTTGACGCGATTTTATGAAAATAAAAGCTGTAAAATGATGATAAAACTGTTTATACATTGGTATTAGTATATAATTGTTTCTCAAGAGAAAACGTCATCCTATTGCTGCTATGTCGGTCTTCCTTCAGCTACACAGTTTCTATCGGTGCGGCAGGTGCAGTGGCACCAGGGTCCGGATAAGGGAGCCATTTTATTCCTTTCATAGGGCCCCCGACACACTGGCTTCGCCCTTGTCTGCTCTCTTCAGAACAACAAACGTGTTAATTAACAAAAGTTTATAGCATGGCAGCATTGATGGCGTAGAAGTAGACGAGCCAACACATTAACAAGAAGAGCCGAGCCCGAGCCAAGCCAAGGGTCTTGCTCGGATCTTAGAGCCCATGCACGAGCCAAACCCTGAAAATTTTTACTATGTAAATTATACAACGGACATCATATAAAGTATGATAAAGTCGCTTCAAAAGTAAAATAAAAAGTGTATTTTTGTAACATGTGGAAACTTTGACATTAATATGTCACATTATAGCACGAGATGTTCTTATTAGTTCTTATATAGTTTTTAGCCATAAACCATTATTGAACTAAGAGGCAAGACTATTTTCATGTAAAATCTGTACATGGCCAAGATTGTTATAGAGAAACATTATAGCCTATTAAATAAAACACAATGTTTTTTTATTATACATCTTTGGCCGTATTATACATTATCACTGTTTGCGCCCAGCTAACCTTTCAAAAGGTGCACCGGGCACAAACAGTGATAATGCACCCCATAATGGTGTATGCGCGTCCCCCAGGGCAGCCGCGAACTCACGCTGCCCCCAGGGCAGCGCATTCATGTGAAAACGTAGAGCAGCCACTCCGTGTTTTTACAGTGCAGGCGACACCCACCTGCACTTTCAAAGGGGTTTAGAGATCCCATTGCAGGCAGGTGCAGTGAGTGACTGCACCTGCCTGCAAGGGGATGTCTGGAGGGTCCATGGGACCCCCTTTACCCTCTGCGGAGGGCTGCTGTCAAGAGGTGTACTGACAGTACGCCTCCGTTTAAATGGCGTACTGTGTTTAAATGGCGTACTGTCTTTGCGCCTCTTGGTGGCTTCTTTGGCGCTTGCATCTGTAATATGGAGGAATTCCCTCATTTAGATAGTTTGTGTGGTGTACCCCATGCAAATGAGGGAACACCCTCTGTACATAGCACAGGCGCTTTAAGTGCACCATCGCTGTCGGTATTATAGAAGGGGACGCACAACATCTGTGTCCCCTTCTATAATTCCAAAATGCCCTGGAAGAGCGCAAAGCGGGCGCAAACGCCCATTGTGCCCCTGGGCACCATCTGTACTACAGCCCCTGGTATTCTGAACTCCCATATTTGAAAGTGCATTCATACACTATAAGAGTTTTAGTGAAATAACATATTTGCCTATGATCACGTGATTCAAGGGGGGAAGCTGCGATTTATTCAGGTCTGTTTTCACTTTGTACAAATCAGCCAGTAAATGGGCATATATTTGCCTTTCCTTATGTTGAGGCTTTGTTCTTGTGCAATTTTCTGCAGTTTTTATATAGCACAAAATTCACCCAAAGGTATTGGAGTACTTCATAGGAGCACCAGGTACATTACACAAGGCCATTATTCATTCAGACCTGCCAACTCACATAGTGCCAACGTGTGTCTCACGCTTTCGACTTCCTTCACACCGTCACCCAACAAGAAGCCAGAATCACATGATGGCAGCAAAAACAAGCTGAAAACCACTGTAAACAATGGATTTCCAGTTCGTTTTTGGAGGCAGTAAGCTGTCCATATCCATTAAAAGGTGTGAAAACACTCCGGAACATTGTCAACAGCCTCGAAGACCCTTTGTTTTTTGAGGTTTTTTTCGTGTTTTTGGGGGTGGGGGGCTTGGTGAGGGGAAGATTGCCTCTTAGGCAGCTATTGGCAGGATGCCTTCTCTCCCCCAAAGCCACGCCCCCTCCTCACACAGTGAAGTTAATTTCTACGTTGGCAGGTCTGTTCATTGTTTATGGGAACGAGGTGATTAAGTAATTTGCTCAGAATCACAAGTCGCTGTGCCAATGCCAAGACTCATCCAAAGTCAGCAGTTGTGGCAGTAATGCCACAATTGGGCACCAGGAAGGAGGGAGGTGGGCAGAGTGAAGCCACATGAAAGGTTGGCTCATAATGGGCTCAAGGTTACAAAAGGACCTCAAGCTGAGCCAAAGCCAGTCTTCAGGCTCAAGTCTGGCTCAAACTTTCAGTGGCTCGCCCACCTCTGCTTGCAATTGGGCCCATATTACAGTTAGCGGTCAGTGACCGGGGGCATATTACAATCCCATTCTATGAGCTGCTTGGACACTGGAATATACACATTCCTTTCCGCCCCCCTTAAATGCTAACAGTAACTTGAAAAATCTCAAAGTTAGTACATATGTTGCTGACAGGAAAGCTGTAACAGGAAGAGTGAATGACTGTTCTGTGTTTCAAAACTCTTCTCCCTGCAGCCCACAGACTATCGCAGAGAATTCTAAAGATGATGTATGAACTGAAGTAAAAGAAATGCACAGAACCCTTCTGTGTCGACGCAGAGTGCGGAATCGTGACAAAACCCCTGGTTTGGTCATACCATACGTTTAACTAATTTGGCAAGATACAGACTGGTTCAGTGCCCCATATCACAATAATGTGCTGCCACCAACAAAGCCTTTAACTTGCACCTTTCCTGGGGGCAGTACATTAGTGAAAGGCAGGCTGTGTTAGCAGTGTCATAGAATCTGTGTATGCTCGGCAGCTACAAAACAACCTTAGATATAAAGTCATGAAATTCTAGAGTTAGGGTCACATTTCTTTGACTTTGACTTTGCTGCCTGTCAGTGTTAGTCAGAAAGGCACTTTACCAGAAGAGGGGTCTCCTACCTGACTAGAGAGCAACATTGCCAGACCTGGTGAAAGCACCTAGGGCTTGAAAGGGGCAAAGTGAGTAAAGGTAAATTCTGTAGAGGAGGAAGAAGATGATAAAAAGGGCCTGATAAGGACATCATGAGCTATCCTTCCACAGTGACCCCCAGCATCAGTAGTAGCATCTTCTAATCCATCCGTAGAATCTCCACTTAAGGTTTCTCTCCCAGTGTTTAATAGAGGTGGGTAAGCCAATGAAAGCTCAAGCCGGACCCATCCTGAAGCTTGACTCAACTCAAGGCCAAGTTGGAACCTCAAGTATATAACAAGCCGAGCTTTCCCGTGGCTTTTGCCTGCTACACTCACTCTTCTCTCATGCACAAAGAGGTCAAAACAAAGCATTAACATTTGCTTTAAAAAGGAGAGGTAAACAAATACCCATTTGGTGGTTGATTCGTCCAAAGTGAAACCAGAAAACATAGATCAATTTTGACTTCAATGCAAACCAAATTTTGATCCTAGGAATATATTTCATTTTACAGATCCTCCTTTTTCCTTACTATTGTATATGAAAGCACCTTCAAATATGTCAGCTCAGAATACCAGTTGTACAAAAGCCCATTGAGTTCAATTTAAAAGACTATAATGTTGCTCCATCTAATAGAATCTGGGTCACAAAGAGGGTTCACATGACAACTGTCTTTCCTCTTGGTTCACTAATTCACTGACACTAGGGTTGGGGGGGGATGCAGGAATGGTCCCAGGTTCATGTTTATAATCACATGGGGCTGATTCACAAAGGGAAACCTGCACTTTTGTGTAAATCAAGTATTTTGTTTGCTATTCACAAACTCCAAGTTAATAGTAAGTTTACGACTGTGGAGATTCTGGAGTTGGAGCAGAAAACTCCACACATACAAAGATAGGGCAGGTCTATGTTTTATAGTGTATATTATGAATTTCTCAAAATTACTCTGCAATAGTAGATTGTTCAGTTTTTGTTATTGTACAAATGAAGTTTATATAAATATTGATTTCAAATTTTGAAGATACACATGACATTTTGACATAAGATAATGTTATGGTGTGACCCAAAGGAGATGTAGGTTTTGTTTAAACTAAGTTCCTCTGGAATTTTTTTTCAGTAAGAAGTGTTTCACCTATCGTTTTAGGAAACTGCAACATTTAGCTACATCACATGTGCAAATATTGTATAGGTGGTTTATTGATTTTAAATTCTGTAAATCAAATGGCGATGGCATGTTAAAAGACACCTCTAGAGTTCCCCAGGTAGTTTTCATTGGTATTGTGCTTAGTGCTTGTTGGACTTGGCCCTTTTTGCAAGATCATCTCTGAACCTTTTTGCCTCCCTCCTCTATTTTTTCTGACCTGTTGTTGGATATTTTATGACTCTGGGCACTTTACCACTGCTGATCAGTGCTAAACTGCACATGCTCTCCCTATTGTAAATTGATGTATGGATTAGTGATTCCATGATTGACTTGTTTGGTTTACTTGTCAGACCCTAGTACAGTGCACTGAGTTTGCCCAGGACTTGTAAATCCAAATGCTGCTGGTGGGCTTGAGGCACTGGTTGTGCCACCCACAGAAGCAGCCTGTAAAAGTATGTCTAAGGCCTGCCAGTGCAGAGCCTGTGTGCAGTCTGGTACTGTCATGCTGACTGGGTAAGTGCACCCACTTGCCAGTCCCTAAACTGTCCCTTTTCTTCATATCAGACACCCCTATGGTAGGTCCATGGGCAGGGTGCATTGTAAGTATAAGGTAGGACATGCCCTGGTGTGTGTGGCATGCCCTAATAGTGAATTACAGCCATTTACGTTTTTCACTATTGCAAGGCTACCTGTTCTCCATAGGCCAGAATGGGCAGTTAGATTATTACATTTTATAAACCTAACGGACTCAGGGAACATGGTAGAAATTTGAGTTTAGTATGCCTGAACTCAGAATTATAAAATTCATCTTTTAGTGAAGTTGGTTTGAACATTCTGTGTTTGAAAATACCACTTTTAGAAAGTAGGTATTTTCTTGTCTAACTATCCAAAACATGTCTCTGCTAGGTTGTGTATTCCTTGTCTGGAGTTTGAGTGACAGGGCTGGGGGATTCCAGGAGACAGAATGAGTCAGCCCAGTGGTGAATAGAGAGATCTGAATCTAGATGGGTGGGAGGAGTTGCATCTGGGACCGGAATAGGACTGTGCCTGCCCCCCCCCCCCCCACAGTGCTGACTCCACCCCCTGTGGTGCGTCTGATGTCTCTGCCCTACACTGTGAAAGGAGAGAAGGAATCATGTCAACAAAGTGCTCCAGGGCTGTGCTTTCCCTCCACAATGCTGGCTCCACCTCCTGTGGGGCATCTGTGTTTCTGCTCAGCACTGTGAAAGGAAAGAAGGAGTCATGTAAACAGAGTGTTCCAGAACTGGGCAAAGGACCCTCTGCCCTCAGAGGACAAAGGTTTTTGGGGTAGAAATATTGGGACCCTGATCCCATGAAATTAGATCACTTTGGAATACAAGAAGAAACCTTTACTGAGGAGAGGAACCTGAAGAAACTGAGGAGAGACTATTCCCAAGCTGAAGTGCTGCTTGGGGGATTGGCCTGCAGTGGTTGCCTTACTGCCAAAGGAAGGAGAAATGAACTTTGTGTACTTTGCTTTCAACTTGTGAAGGATCTCCAAGGGCTTGGAAAAAAGCTTGCCTCCTGCTGAAGTCTCAGGGACAACAGAATTCAACCCCCAGCTCCCCAGAGTTCTTGTGGAAGTTCCTGCTGCTGTTTTGGGCCTTCTGAGGAACTGCATGTCGCAAGGAGCTGGAAGCGCGACGCAACAAGATCGAAGCGTGTCACCGTCGCTGCTGCTGCCGTTGCACTTCTGAACAAGGGTGTTGCGGCTGGAGTTGTCACACTGCACGGCATCGAGAGAAATGTGCCGCAACGAAGAGGAAGCCTGTCGTCGTCGCTGCTGCCTGCCATCGCACTTCTGAACAAGGGTGTCGCCGCTGGGGTTGTCGCACTGCACCGCATCGAGAGAAGAGTCTCGCAACGAGGTCAGAGCCTGTCGCCGTCGGTGTGCCTGTCATTGCACTTGTGAGCAAGGGTGTCGGGGCTGGAACTGTCACACTGCACCGCATCAAAGAAAAGCGCCTCGCATACCCGAGAAGCGTGCAACCTTCGGAGCTGCTGCCGTCGCATTGTGAATGTCAGCGCTGTAGTTGTCACATTGTGCAGAAGCTTCACGCATCGTGGGAGAAGAGTGTTGCAGCCAAATCTGTTGCAGTCGCAACGCTGAACAAGTGTGTCGCCGCGGCAGCCCACACATAGAACTGAGAATTTCTCGCATCCCTGGAGAAGCATGCCGCATCTGGAAGATCTTCACATCTTTATTTCTTTGTACTTGAACTTTGCCGTATTTCCCTCGCTGCAGCATTGCTTATTATGGAAGCGCAACGCATCGTTCATTCACGCAAAGTGTCACATCTTAAGAACTGAACTAAGCTAAAACTACCATTTTAAAGTAACAGTATTGTGTATTTTTGTTGTTTATGGTCTTGTGGTAAATATATATAAAGTATACTTATTTTTTATATAAAACCTTGTGTGGTGTCCATTTGTAGTGTTGTCACTGGGTTACTGTATGTGGTCACAAATGCTTTACACACTGCCTCTGAGATAAGCCTGTCTGCTCATGCCAAGCTACCAAGGGGGTGAGCAGGGGTTATTTTAGGAGTGTACCCCCTTACCCTGACTAGAGGCAAGGGTCCCTTTTTGTCACAAGTACCTAACTGTGCCAACTAGAGACACCCAAATCTAACAATGCTTCAATGCTTGTATGTTCAATTTTAGCATTACCTTCTCAGTCTACAATTAGTCATTGGAGTAAGTTTTTCATATAGATTCTCTCAATTAATTTTAAGTGCCTTGCTTTCTTTATCAGTAAATGGTCTAATTTATTTAATTATTATCTTTCTATTTTTTTGCTGTTGTAGAGGATTTATTTATTGTAGTGTATCTACAGTATGCCATTACCTATGGTGAAGGCAGGCTGTTTTTCCTGCTACGATTTGTCTGTCAGTCCTTAGCTATCAAAATAAATGTTGCCTTCAATACTTCCCCTTTTTCACTTGTGACACATAACCATTCCAACTTTCGGGGAAAATCAATGTTTATTCTTGTACGGAGCTACCATGAATCTACATATATCTTATTGTTCGTTCTCTTTTTAATATATTTTGTCATACTTAAAACGTAGTTATTTGTTTACCTTAACATTTGTTGGCTACTATTCTTTTGAAATTTTAACTCATTAGATATTTTTCATAGGTGCCCTTTGCTTGAACAATTATTCCTGTGGTATCAAATATTGTAGTTAAGCTTGACACACACTCCAATATTCTATCACAATAAGCACACTCCAGGGCAGATATACTAACCTTTCATGCACTGCAACGCAGCAAGGCAACTAAGATATGGCGCACTTCTGCTCTCTCATGGGCGGGTGCACTTTATGTTGTCTAGCAGTGACGCAGGCATCCTTGCGCCATGGTGCAAGGGGGCCTGCGTTACGGTCAGGATTGTTTGTGTGCAGGAACAGCTACCTCTCTGCACAAAAACAATCCTACAAGCCATATACATCTTTTTATGTGTGCTGCAGAAAAGCAGCATGCATGGAAAGAGGGACTAATGAGGGGAAATTAAGATATTTCTCCTCATTATGCCAGCCTCTGGTAGGCACAGCAATTTGGTGAAAAGCCAGGTTTACTGCCTGCAGTAAATCTGCGTCTTGGTAAAAAAAATATGGGTGGATGCCTAGGAAAGCCAGTGATACACCCATGTAATGCCTACCCGATGCAGCCTAAAGCAAACCCGCGCAATGCACTGAGTTGCGTTAATTGTTTTGTACAATGCGTCACCAGGCGGTGCAAAGCAGCCTGTGTGTGACTTTGTAAATTTGGACTTCCATTCATATTCACTAGTCCGGATTTGATAAATAATATGCATTTTTTTTTTAATCCTTTCTCACTTGTCTTGTTTATTGCATAAATTGGATCAGTAACTTCATAACGGGGCCATCCTGCTGTTAACCCTGAGCACTGGTTGTTAGTGCATGAAAGTGTACCGCAGAGTAGAAAAACGAATATTTATCAACCTCTCGGATAGGCTTGAGATCCAGTTATTGGCTACTGGACATAACTTACATGTATTAATTAATAGAATTCCAATATTGCATTATGACAATCGGCAAAACGTACACATCAACAAAGCCAGGGACATGCATTTGAGCATGGGGTTGGGATAATACAGTGCCTGCCTCGAATCCACCTCTGTGTCCAAAACCGAACAGAAATCCGGTGAAAATGCTGGCAGGGTAAAGTAACTTTAAAAAACTAAAAAGCCACAGACTGCGCTGTCTACGGTGAAGTATTAACACTTCCCACTGTCGCCCACCGACTTTACGCTCATGAAAGGCTAGTGGGAACCTCAGGTTCTGCACATGCAAAAGAAACACAAGTCTCTGCCTGGAAATGGAAGGGACTCTGCTGTCTTTTTCAAGAGAGCTCAAAGTGTGTTTGTTTACCCTATAATTATAATCCACTCTAATCTTTAGCAGTTCAGATTATCTTTGTTTAGTAAACAAAGCTTAGTACTGAGGCAACATTTCAGTTTATTCTGCGCATGCTGCGCGGAGCGGGGAGTTTCGCCAGCAGCTGAGCACCTGTGCTGTGGTGGTGTATTGTGTGTCCCACAGCACTGAGAAAGCACGAAGAATACATGCCAGTCACAATAAAAGCACAAGCTACAAAACAGTAGCACAGTGAGCATCTCAGCAAGCCAACTCAGCCAATGGAGCCGGTCAATCAGCTAACACACAGCATGAATGCAGCACACTAAATAACACTGCAATCGTCCCAACAAAGAAGCATCCCACAGGAATACACTGGTTACAGGCCACGTGAGGCTATGCTAAGGAGCAACAGCGGAGCATCCCGCAGAAATACACTGGTTACAGGCCACGTGAGGCTATATTAAGGAGCAACAAAGGAGCATCCCACAGGAATACACTGGTTACAGGCCACGTGAGGGTATATTAAGGAGCAACAAAGAAGCATCCCACAGGAATACACTGGTTACAGGCCACGTGAGGCTATGCTAAGGAGCAACAGCGGAGCATCCCGCAGAAATACACTGGTTACAGGCCACGTGAGGCTATATTAAGGAGCAACAAAGGAGCATCCCACAGGAATACACTGGTTACAGGCCACGTGAGGCTATGCTAAGGAGCAACAGAGGAGCAAACCACACAAATACACTGGTTACAGGCCACATGAGGCTATGCTAAGGAGCAACAGCGGAGCATCCCGCAGGAATACAGGTTACAGGCCACGTGAGGCTATGCTAAGGAGCAACTGAGGAGTATCCCGCAGGAATACACTGGTTACAGGCCACGTGAGTCTATGCTAAGGAGCAACAGAGGATCATCCAACAGGAATACACTTGGTACAGAACATGTGAGGCTATGCTAAGGAGCAACAGAGGAGCATCTAACTGGAAATACACTGGTTGCAGGCCACGTGAGGCTATGCTAAGGAGCAACAGAGGATCAAACCACAGGAATACACTGGTTACAGGCCACGTGAGGCTATGCTAAGGAGCAACAGCTGGGCATCCCACAGGAATACACTGGTTATAGGCCACGTGCGGCTATGCTAAGGAGCAACAAAGTAGCATCCCACAGAAATACACTGGTTGCAGGCCACGTGAGGCTATACTAAGGAGCAACAGAGGAGCATCCAACTGGAATACACTGGTTACAGGCCACGTGAGGCTATACTAAGGAGCAACAGAGGAGCAAACCACAGGAATACACTGGTTACAGGCCACGTGAGGTGATGCTAAGGAGCAACAGAGGAGTATCCTACAGGAATACACTGGTTACAGGCCCCGTGAGGCTATGTTAAGGAGCAACGGAGGAGCATCAGACAGGAATACACTGGTTACAGGCCATGTGAGGCTAAACTAAGGAGCAACAGAGAAGCAAACCCCAGGAATAGACTGGTTATTTATTTATTTATTTATTATGAAACTTGTATCGCGCAAACTAAACCCGAAGGTGTCAAGGCGCCTATCAAAAAAGATCAAAATGCAAAGCACCACTACAGGTAAGCGAGTACAAAAAGGTGGGTCTTCAGGGCAGATCTGAAAGATTGAAGAGTGGGGAGAGACCTTAATTTAAACGGGAGAGCATTCCACCACTTAGGGGCCAAATTAGAAAAAGCTCTCCCCCCCCCCCATCTAGTTTTCCGAATACGGGGAACAGAAAGAAAGAGTCTGTTAGAAGAGCGGAGGTTCCTGCCAGGGTTGTAAAGGGACAGAATAGATCCAATGCCGGTAGGGCTGTTTTTAGCTAAAGCCTTATAGACCATGCACATGGTCTTAGAAAGAATCCGATCCTCAACGGGAAGCCAATGGAGCTGCTTCCGAGCAGCAGTGGCAGAAGTACGTCGGGGCAGATCCAGAACAAATCTGGCTGCTGCGTTCTGGACCACCTGCAAGCGCTGTAGCTGACTTTTATTCAGTCCCGCATACAGCGCATTGCAGTAGTCCAGACAGGAGCCCAATAGGGCAACGGCAAGTTGCTTTCTTGACTGCAGGGAAAGGTAGTGCCTGATTTTCCTCAGTATGTGGATGATACCCCAACAGGTCGATACAGTCCTGTTGACCTGTTGGCACATACTGAGGATAGGGTCGATCATAACCCCAAGGTTTCTAGCCGAGGATGTCGGGTCAGGGCAGGCACCGAGTGAATGCGGCCACCACTCAGCTGACCAGATCTCTTCCTTTCCTCCAAATACCATCACCTCCGTCTTCTCCCCATTCAGTTTCAATGAATTGTGTATCATCTATTGGCCGACTGCATCCATGCAAGATCTAAAATTGGCGGCAGTCGCCATAACTGACTGGGAGAGAGAGACGAGAATCTGGGTATCATCCGCATAGGAAACTACCTCCATCCCAAAAGATCTAATAAGTCTGGCAAGGGGGGTCACGTAGATGTTAAAAAGGGTGGGGCTAAGCGCCGACCCTTGGGGGACCCCACAATGCACAGACAGGGATGGAGATAGGAACTGTCCCAGCATCACCCTTTGCTCTCTATGGTCTAAAAAAGAGGAAAGGAGCCCAAGAGCCGCCCCCGAACACCAATCTCCCTCAGTCGAGAAATGAGTACCAAGGGGGGAGAGGGTGTCGAAGGCGGCCGTGAGGTCTAAAAGGATCAGGAGGGAAGTCTGTGCATCATTCACACGCGTGCAGGTATTATCAAGCACTATGGTGAGGGCAGACTCGGTGCTATGTTCCCTCCTGAATCCATACTGGGAAAGATCCAAGAAGCCCGAGCTCTCCACGAAGGCCGCAAGGTGTTTATTTAAATGGGCTTCTAGCATTTTCGCAGGAGCCGGGAGCAGTGAAATGGGGCGAAAGTTTTTTAATACCCCAGGGTCAAGAGAAGATTTCTTAAGCAGTGGTTTTACCACCGCCTTTTTCCACTGCTGGGGAAAGATACCCTCCTTTATCACCCCATTCATGATGTCAACCAGAGGGGGAAGGAGGGATTCTCTACATTGCTTGAGGATCTTTAGGGGACAGACATCTAGCGGAGAACCGGATTTGGTATTATTCAGAAGAATCTCTAGATCTTGACATGAGAGAGGAGGGAAGGATTCCAAGCCCCAGGACTGAGGTAACTCTGTAGAAACAGAGTACAAACCAACGGGCACCGGGGGCTCAGCAATAGAGGATCTTTGCGACTCCAAGACGGTATAGATATCCGATATTTTGGACTGAAAGAAGGAGGCTATCCTATTACAGAGCTCCTGAGAAGCAATGACAGGATCAGGGATCTGGAGAGATGTAAGAGAGTCCACAATCCTAAAGAGCTCTGGTTACAGGCAACATGATGCTATCCTAAGGAGAAACAGAGGAGCTTCCCACAGGAATACACTGGTTACAGGCCACGTGAGGTTATACTAAGGAGCAACAGAGGAGCAAACCACAGGAATACACTGGTTGCAGGCTGTCAATCACATCACTCTGTGTTGTTCTCCCTGGAGGTACATTGGAGCAAACCACATGAATGTGCTGGCAACAAGCAGCCGAGGAATATACTGTGGAGTGGTGGTTCTTTACCTTTTGACCTCTTTGGACCCACACTTAGTCATTGCTTTAACCCAGGGAACCCCACTAAATCATTATTGGAATCCAGCACCCTGGCCTAAACATTTTCGATGATTCGAAATGCAAAACAATACAAATAAAACACAGTAACAAGTATTCATCAAACAAATACACACATGGAGAAATATTTTATTTAATTCACAAACAAATATATTTAAAAAAGATCTACATTTTAATAGGAAGGTTGGATATTTTCTGAATTCAATTGAAGCTACTCATTATCCATACTATATTCTACTTGATGCGCTTGCACTGCTTCCACAAATCAATTTCAGGATACTAACTTAACTTCTAGCCTCCAATTTCAACTTCCTTCAGATTTACAGAACCTTTAAAATTTCCAATTGCACATTTTCTTCTTTATCCATACACACTTTCTTAATCTATATATTATATTATTTACATTTTCAAGCAATCGCGGACCCCCTGAGTAAACTTCGTGGAGGGGTAAGATCAACATTCTATAGACCTCACCCAGCAGAGGACTACCCAGGAGCAAGAGATGTAAAGCCCACAGGAATGCATTGGTTACAGGCACCCATGAGGTTCGTTCTACCGAATACAGCCAGAAGTTACAGACGATTAATCCACTGGAATGCACAGGTTACAAACAGCCAGAATAAATGTTCTATGGAGTTCACCCAGGAGAGGCAGAAAACAGACTTACTAATGCACTGACAAATCACTTTACCCAACAATAAACTACTGAAGCGAGTTTGAGTTTGAGTTTGAGTTTAAAACATTTATAGAGAGCTTTCACCTGGCGGTTTCATGGCGCTGTAGTGTGCAGAACCCAGAGAACAAAGAGATCCGGGGAGAAGCAGAACAAAACAATTACAGTGGAAAGGCTTGTGCAAAGAGAAAAGTTTTTAACGCCTTTCGGAAATGTAAATATTGAGTGGAAGATCTGAGATGGGCAGGGAGAGAGTTCCAGAAAGCGGGGGCAAGTGTGGAAAATTTCGTGCCCCCCCACTTTTTACACCTAAAGCGGGGAACTGCCAACAGATATTGGGAGGATGAGCGCAGCTCCCTGACAGGGGCATAGACTTTTATTTCCGAAGAAATGAAAGCAGGGGCTGCGCCAACCCGTGCCTGAAAAGTAATGCAGCCCATCTTGAACTGAGCTCGTTCTCGGATAGGGAGCCAGTGCAAGGACTTGAAGAGAGGGGTGACATGTGGGACTTGGCCAGATTGTAAACCAGGCGAGCGGCCTGGTTTTGAACCAGCTGTAATCTCCGCAAACTGTAAGCGGGCATGCCACAATATAGTGCATTGCCATAATCGAGGCGAGAAATTACCATCGCCAGGACTATGAGTTTTAAAGCTTTAAAGCGAGTCTTTTCAGTTTTACAGTCTGCACCACATCCAAAGCCAACCATATATCAAGCCTCATACTCCCCTGAAGAGGAATCTCACCAGATCAGTATGGCAGAGAACGCAAACGTCTTAATATCAGAGATGTGGCGCTGTGGCCAGGGCGACTGATGCTGGATCTGGGGATCACGGTTCGATCCCCGGTGACAGGTTAGCCCAGCACCATGTGACTCTGGGCAATAGCTTGCTTAATCTTCTGGATGGACCCCAGCGCCTAGAGACCCTTATGGGTGATTGTTTGCGCTTTACAAATGTGGATTATTATTATTAATATCATGTATGTAGGCAGTGTCTAATAGCCACGTTTCCTGAAAGCATATTATGTGAAACATCATTATAGCAGGGAATAATTCCTGGTTTTCTAATTTTTATGCCATCTCTGTAACCTTCCAAGGATACAAGATGTAGCCCATTGGCTGTCCTGTAAAGTTGGTCTCTATTTATATTCACTGTGAAATGTCATGAATCTGAGCCTGTGTTTTGATATAATCATTGATAAATGTAAAAAATCTACAATAACTCAAAGTCTGACCAACAAGGGAACCCCACAGCTGAACATCCAATCTTTACACACTTCTAGACAAGAGAAACCAGTCCAGCCTCTTCTGATCACTAAGGCCCACACATGGGCCTCCCTCGGTCCAGGCTTCACACATGAGGCTCCCTTGGTCCAGGCTTTACGCAGGCTTTACGCATGGGCCTCCTTTGGTCTGGGCTTCACGCATGGGCCTCCCTGGGCCCAGGCTTCAGGCTTCACGCATGGGCCTCCCTGGGTCCAGGCTTCAAGCATGGGCCCCCATGGGTCCAGGCTTCAGGCTTCACGCATGGGCTTCCCTGGGTCCAGGCTTCAAGCATGGGCCCCCCTGGGTCCAGGCTTCAGGCTTCACGCATGGGCTTCCCTGGGTCCAGGCTTCACGCATGGGCCTCCCTGGGCACAGGGCCTCCCTGGGTTCATGCTTCACACTTCGGCCTCCCTGGGTCCAGGCTTCACACATCAGCCTCTCTCGGTTCAGGCATCACACATGAGGCTCCCTCGGTCCAGGTTTTACACATTACCCCTCCCCTGCTCCAGGCTTCACACATCGGCCTCCTTTGGTACAGGCTTCCCACATCATCCTCCTTGTGTCCAGGCTTCACACATGGGCTCCCTCGGGCCAGGCTTCACACATGGGCCTCCCTTGGTCAGGGCTCCACACATGAGGCTCCCTTGTTACAGGCTTCACACATCGGCCTCCTTTGGTACAGGCTTCCCACATCATCCTCCTTGTGTCCAGGTTTCACACATGGGCCTCCCTCGGTCCAGGCTTCACACATCGGCCTCCCTCGGTCCAGGCTTCACACATGGGCCTCTCTCGGTCCAGGCTTCACACATGGGCCTCCTTTGGTCCAGGCTTCACACATGGGCCTCCCTCGGTCCAGGCTTCATACATGGGCCTCTCTCGGTCCAGGCTTCACACATGGGCCTCCTTTGATCCAGGCTTCACACATGGGCCACCCTCGGTCCAGGATCCACACATGGGCCTCTCTCGGTCCAAGCTTCGCACATGGGCTCCCTTGGTCCTGGCTGCACACATGAGGCTCCCTCGGTCCAGGCTTCACACATGGGCTCCCTCGGTCCAGGCTTCACACATGGGCATCCCTTGATCCAGGCTTCACACATGAGGCTCCCTCGGTCCAGGCTTCACACATGGGCCTCCTTTGGTTCAAGCTTCACACATGGGCCTCCTTTGGTCCAGGCTTCATACATGAGGCTCCCTTGGTCCAGGCTTCACACATGGGCCTCCCTCGGTCCAGGCTTTACACATGGGCCTCTCTCGGTCCAGGCTTCACACATGGGCCTCCCTCGGTCCAGGCTTCATACATGAGGCTCCCTCGGTCCAGGCTTCACACATGGGCCTCCCTCGGTCCAGGCTTTACACATATAAAATCTGGATTACTGGGGTCCCCTGAGTAAAGATGTGACTCCTGGATGCTGGCTTCAGCCTCCACTGCCACATCCCATGGTGCAGGAGACCCACGCTGATTTTATGTCATCCACCTTGGGAGTTGGCAGGGCTAACATGTAGTCGTAGGTGACTGAGGGCCCTGGAGACCTCAAGGTAATCGGGCGCCTCCTGGATGTTGGACCCATCCTCTTCTGAAGCATCCCTTCAATAGTTCCCCATTTCTAAGGGACTAGTTAGGGCGCCACGTGGCATACTGCGAAACTGAGATATTTTTGGATCCCAAAATTAACGATATTCTCAGTTTCGGTAATTCAAGGTGCAGAAAGTCCTTGTAGTAGTTCTGACATAGACATAATGAGGGCCTAAAGAGTTTTCAGTTACTTTACTAATTTCCTCCTAAATCCTCCTCCTCCTAATCAGCAGAAATCACCGATTCTATTTTTGGTGTATGGTGGAGAGGCCCTAATGGGAACTACACATACATTGCATGATCTCCAAACAAATCAGTGACAGATGAATCAGGGAGGAAGGCAGGGGATGGAAAATGTGAAAAGCAGAGGCTTGCATTACGAAAAAAGGTACATCACGAGTTGATTGAGATTCTTAACATGAGCGTTAATTACTGTTGCTGTGCATACAGTAAGTAGCATGTGAAAAGATTCAGGAAATAGCATGTCCTCAAAAACGTCAGAGGGGAAAAAAGGAGAAACAGAGATAAGATCAATTGTAACAAATAAATAGCAAATAGACTAAGCTTTGCGAGAGAAACAATGTGAAGGGATATCTGCTTTAAATCAATTATATTTGGGCTGAAGGATGTCCACTGGCTGTGTTTTGAAACGATCGAATTTATTTTAAAAAAATGATTGAATTGTTTTTTTTCTGCAAATCGAACGGCATTTTCACGTTGTCAGGGGTGTGTGGGAATCTTGGTTGGCCATCTTGGTGGGGCCGCCAGTTTGATTCCGGTTAGCGATCTAGTTAGCCACCACATGCCAAATCCCAATAGAGGCATCGAGTTTAAAAGGAGCGCTGGGCTGGGATAGGCGCAGCGGGCATGGCGCTTGCGCGCCAGAGGTAAACCCATCTGCACCTGGATGGCACCAGGGGCCAGGAACTCTCCCCCTTCCACCAACAAGCATTTGCAATGCAATAGGTCTCGTATTAGGAAAGTTTGAGCTATTGGTATTGTAAATGACACATTTTTTATTTATGTGTTGGTTTTGAAAATAGCGGAATTAATAGCTTTGTCATTTACAATGCCAATAGTTATAACTTTCGCAACCGTAACACCTATAGCATTTGTAATGCAATATGTGTTGTATTTACGTGACTTAGATGTATTGATATTACAAATAACAATGGCTTTTATTTTTTTAAATAATAAATACTTAAATAAAAGTTATTATAATTTATAATGGAAATAGCTTAAACTTTTGTAAATAACTTTTGTGAAGATTATGTTCAGTGTATTTTATTGTGACGAAAATCAAAAAAACTGAAGTGAAATATTAACATATTTTTGTGACATTTGTAATAAAGCTTGAAACATTGAGAGAACACATTCGAAGCAGTTGTTGTTGAATGTTTGCACAGATTGATGCTGTGGTGGCGCTGAGTGACGTTGTGGTGGTGACGAGTGATGCTGTGGCATTCAGTGATGCTGTGGTAGCGCATAGTGATGTTGTGGTGCCCCTGAGTGATGCTGTGGTGGTGCTGAGTGATGCTGTGGTGATGCGATAGATAGATAGATAGATAGATAGATAGATAGATAGATAGATAGATAGATAGATAGATAGATAGATAGATAGATAGATAGATAGATAGATAGATAGATAGATAGATAGATAGAGTGAGGGCGATAGATGGAGGGAGGGTGATAGATAGATAGAGGGAGGGTGATAGATAGATAGAGTGAGGGCGATAGATAGATAGATAGATAGATAGATAGATAGATAGATAGATAGATAGATAGATAGATAGATAGATAGATAGATAGATAGATAGATAGATAGATAGAGTGAGAGCAATAGATAGACAGATAAAGTGAGGTCGATCAATAGATAGATAGAGTGATGGAGATAGATATAGTGAGTGCGATAGATAGGCAGATAGACTGAGGGCAATAGACAGATAGACAGATTGATAGAGTGAGGGCAGTAGATAGATAGAGTGAAGGAGATAGACAGATAGATAGATAGAGTGAGTGCGATAGATAGATAGAGGGTGATAGATAGATAGAGTGAGGGAGATAGATAGATAGATAGATAGATAGATAGATAGATAGATAGATAGATAGATAGATAGATAGATAGATAGAGTGAGGGCGATAGATAGAGTGAGGGTGATAGATGGATAGAGTGAGAGCGATAGATAGATAGAGTGAGAGCAATAGATAGAGTGAGGGTGATAGATAGATAGAGTGAGGGCGATAGATAGATAGATAGATAGATAGATAGATACATAGATAGATAGATAGATAGATAGATAGATAGATAGATAGATAGATAGATAGATAGATAGATAGATAGATAGATAGATAGATAGATAGATAGATAGATAGATAGATAGATAGATAGAGTGAGGGTGATAGATAGAGTGAGGGTGATAGATGGATAGAGTGAGGGCGATAGATAGATAGAGTGAGGGCAATAGATAGAGTGAGGTTGATAGATAGATAGAGTGAGGGTGATAGATAGATAGATAGATAGATAGATAGATAGATAGATAGATAGATAGATAGATAGATAGATAGATAGATAGATAGATAGTGATAGAGTGAGGGGCGATAGATAGAGTGAGGGTGATAGATGGATAGAGTGAGGGCGATAGATAGATAGAGTGAGGGCAATAGATAGAGTGAGGGTGATAGATAGATAGAGTGAGGGCGATAGATAGATAGATAGATAGATAGATAGATAGATAGATAGATAGATAGATAGATAGATAGATAGATAGATAGATAGATAGATAGATAGATAGATAGATAGATAGATAGATAGAGTGAGGGCGATAGATAGAGTGAGGGTGATAGATAGATAGAGTCCGGGAGATATATAGATAGAGTGAGGGCAATAGATAGAGTGAGGGCGATAGATAGATAGAATGAGGGCGATAGATAGATAGATAGAGTGAGGGCGATAGATAGAGTGAGTGCGATAGATAGATTGATAGAATGATTGGTGATAGATAGATAGAGTGAGGGCGATAGATAGAGTGAGAGCGATAGATAGATAGAGTGAGGGCGAAAGATAGAGTAAGGGCGATAGATAGATAGATTGATAGAGTGAGGGGCGATAGATAGAGTGAGGGCGATAGATAGATAGAGTGAGAGCGATAGATAGATAGATAGATAGATAGATAGATAGATAGATAGATAGATAGATAGATAGATAGATAGATAGATAGATAGATAGATAGATAGATAGAGTGAGGGCGATAGATAGATTGATAGAGTGAGGGTGATAGATAGATAGACAGATAGATAGAGTGAGGGCGATAAATAGATAGATAGATAGATAGATAGATAGATAGATAGATAGATAGATAGATAGATAGATAGATAAATAGATAGATAGATAGATAGATAGATAGATAGATAGATAGATAGATAGATAGATAGATAGATAGATAGATAGATAGATAGATAGATAGATAGATAGATAGAAAGATAGTGTAATTATGTGGCGTGTAATTTTGTGGCACTGAGTGGTATATGGAGTGTAGGTTGCGTTGAACGCAGGGTAAGGATGTAGCATATAATTATGTAGCACTGAGTTGTATTTGGAGTGTATGTTGCATTGAGTGCAGTGTATTTATGTGGCGTGTAATTATGTTGCACTGAGTGGTATTTGGAGTGTATGTTGCGTTGAGCGCAGTGTAATTATGTAGCATATAATTATGTGGCACTGAGTGGTATTATGAGGAGTGTATGTTGTATTCAGTAGAGTGTAATTGTGTGGTGTGTAATTATGTGGCAGTGAGTGGTATTGTTTGGAGTGTATGTAGCATTGTAATTATGTAGCATATAATTATGTGGCACTGAGTGGTATTTGGAGTGTATGTTTCGTTGAGCGCAGTGTAATTATGTAGCATAAAATTATGTGGGACTAAGTCGTATTGTGTGGAGTGTATGTTGCATTGAGTGCAGTGTAATTATGTAGCATATAATTATGTGGCACTGAGTGGCATTTGGAGTGCATGTTGCATTGAGTGCAGTGTAATTATGTGGCGTGTAATTATGTGGCACTGAGTGGTATTTGGAGTGGTGGTGGAGTTGGTGGTTGTGGACGTTATGGTGGAGGTGGTGGTGGGTGTGGTGGTGGATGTGGTGGTGGACATGGTGGTGGTGGACGTGGTGGACGCGGTGGTGGCGGACGCGGTGGTGGTGACTATGGTGGTGGTGGACGTGGTGGTGGTGGATGAGGTGGTGGATGTGGTGGTGTTGGTGGTGGACATGGTAGTGGTGGACACGGTGTTGGTGGACATGGTGGTGGAAGATGTGGTGGTGGACGTGGTGGTGGTGGACGTGGTGGTGGTGGACGCGGTGGTGGTGGATGTGGTGGTGGACATGGTGTTGGTGGATGTGGTGATGGTGGACTCAGTGGTGGTGGACTTGGTGGACGTGGTGGTGGTGGACATGGTGGTGGTGGTGGACATGGTGGTGGACGTGATGGTGGTGGTGGACATGGTGGTGGTGGACGTGGTGGTGGTGGACGTGAAGGTGGACATGGTGGTGGTGGACATGGTGGTGGTGAATGTGGTGGTGGTGGTGGACGTGGTGGTGGTGGTGGAGGACGTGGTGGTGGTGGACGTGGTGTTGGTGGATGTACTGGTGGTGGACGTGGTGGTGGTGGACGTAAAGGTGGACGTGGTGGTGGTAGACGTGGTGATAGTGGACGTGCTGGTGGTGGACCTGGTGGTGGTTGACGTGGTGGTGGTGGATGTAGTGGTGGATGTGGTGGTGGACTTGGTGGTGGACTTGGTGGGGATGTGGTGGTGGACGTGGTGGTGGTAGTGGATGTGGTGGTGGTGGAGGTAGACGTGGTGGTGGTGGACGTGGTAGTGGCCCCATGGTGGATGTGGTGGTGACCGTGGAGGTGGTGGTGGACATAGTGGTGGAGGATGTGGTGGTGGATGTGGTGGACATAGTGGTGGTGGATGTGGTAGTGGTGGTGGTGGATGTGGTGGTGGTGGAGGTTGGTGTGGTGGTGGATGTGGTGGTGGTGGCCATGGTGTTGGTGGACATAGTGGTGGTGGACGTACTGGTGGTGGATGTGGTGGACGTGGTGGTTGTGGACCAGGTGGTTGTGGACGTGGTGGTTGTGGACATTAAATTGATAAAAATGTAAATTGATACTTGTATAGCACACTACTCACCCGCAAGGCTCTCAAGGCGCTTGTACAAATACCGCTGTGGAACCCATCCTGGCTTTCCCTGTGAGACGTCCACTCCTGGGCACCCCCAAGGTGGAGGCCAGGCATCCTTAGCGTTGTGGGGGCCGTTGTGGAGATTAAGCAAGCTATTGCCCAGAGTTGCAGAGTGGGACTCCATGATTGGAATAGGCACCGAGGCGAGAATTATCAGGTGCGTGGAATTTTTTAGCCCAAGACCCGCCAAGGCGGGGAATTGAACCCTGGTCCCGGGCTAGACCTCTGCATCAGGGTCTGCCGCTCTAACCATTGAGCCACATTTCTCCTTCTCATTGTGTTGGTGGACGTGGTGGTGGTGGATGTGGTATTGGTGGATGTGGTGGTGTTGGACATGGTGGCACTGAGTGGTATTTGGAGTGTATGTTGCGTTGAGCGCAGTGTAAAGATGTAGCATATAATTATGTGGCACTGAGTTGTATTTGGAGTGTATGTTGCATTGAGTGCAGTGTATTTATGTGGCGTGTAATTATGTGGCACTGAGTGGTATTTGGAGTGTATGTTGCGTTGAGGGCAGTGTAATTATGTAGCATATAATTATGTGGCACTGAATGGTATTATGAGGAGTGTATGTTGTATTCAGTAGAGTGTTATTGTGTGGTGTGCAATTATGTGGCAGTGAGTGGTATTGTTTGGAGTGTATGTTGCATTGTAATTATGTAGCATATAATTATGTGGCACTGAGTGGTATTGTGTGGAGTGTGTGTTGTATTCAGTAGAGTGTAATTATGTGATGTGTAATTATGTGGCACTGAGTGGTATTTGGAGTGTATGTTTCGTTGAGCGCAGTGTAATTATGTAGCATATAATTATGTGGGACTGAGTGGTATTGAGTGGAGTGTATGTTGCATTGAGTGCAGTGTAACTATGTAGCATATAATTATGTGGCACTGAGTGGCATTTGGAGAGTATGTTGCATTGAGTGCAGTGTAATTATGTGGCGTGTAATTATGTGGCACTGAGTGGTATTTGGAGTGGTGGTGGAGGTGGTGGTTGTGGACGTGGTGGTGGAGGTGGTGGTGGGTGTGGTGGTGGATGTGGTGGTGTTGGTGGTGGACATGGTGGTGCTGGACATGGTGGTGAAGGACGCGGTGGTGGTGGATGTGGTGGTGGTGGACGTGATGGATGTGGTGGTGTTGGTGGTGGACATGGTGGTGGTGGACAGGGTGTTGGCGGACACGGTGGTGGTGGATGTGGTGGTGGACGTGGTGGTGGTGGACGTGGTGGTGGTGGATGTGGTGCTGGATGTGGTGGTGTTGGTGGTGGACATGGTGGTGGTGGATGTGGTGGTGGTGGATTCAGTGATGGTGAACGTGGTGGACGTGGTAGTGGTGGACGTGGTGGTGGTGTTGGACATGGTGGTGGACGTGGTGGTATTGGTGAACATGGTGGTGGTGGACATGGTGGTGGTGGACGTGGTGGTGGTGGACGTGAATGTGGACATGGTGGTGGTGGACATGGTGGTGGTGAACGTGGTGGTGGTGGTGGTGGATGTGGTGGACGTGTTGGTGGTGGTGGAGGACGTGGTGGTGGACATGGTGGTGGTAGATGTAGTGGTGGTGGACGTGGTGGTGGACGTAGTGGTTGTGGACGTGAAGGTGGACATGGTGGTGGTTGACATGGTGGTAGTGTGCGTGCTGGTGGTGGACGTGGTGGTGGTGGACGTGGTGGTGGTGGATGTAGTGGTGGATGTGGTGGTGGACTTGGTGGTGGACTTGGTGGTGGACTTGGTGGTGGACGTGGTGGTGGAGGTGGTGGTGGTAGTGGATGTGGATGTGGTGGTGGTGGAGGTAGACATGGTGGTGGTGGATGTGGTAGTGGCCTTGTGGTGGATGTGGTGGTGACCGTGGAGGTGGTGGTGGACATGGTAGTGGAAGACGTGGTGGTGGATTTGGTGGACATGGTGGTGGTGAATGTGATGGTGGTGGTGGTGGATGTGGTGGTCGTGGAGGTGGGTGTGGTGGTGGTGGATGCGGTGGTGGTGGCCATGGTGTTGGTGGATGTAGTGGTGGTGGACGTACTGGTGGTGGATGTGGTGGTTGTGGACCAGTTGGTTGTGGACGTGGTGGAGGTGGACATGGTGGTGGTGGACGTGGTGGTGGTGGATGTGACGGTGGTGGATGTGGTGGTGGTGGATGTGGTGGTGTTGGTGGTGGACATGGTGGTGGTGGTGGTGGACATGGTGGTGGTGGACGTGGTGGTGGTGGTAGTGGTGGTGGTGGACGTGGTGGTGGTGGACGTGGGTGTGGTGGTGTAGTGTAGTTCCTATATTTCCAATAGGTTCTGCACATTGGAATAATATAACCTATAGATGTGACGTAGGGCTTATGTCTACTAGGTCTCTATCGAATATATTAAACTTAATTGTGAGTGCCAGCTAGCTTAGAGGTCACTAGAAACTTTCTCAAATTCACAAGAAGGGATTAGTTTCTGACAACCGCATAAACATGACAAATTTGTTTCCCCAAGATAAAACGTATCTTCAGAGTCGTGGAAACAATAGATAGATATTTTACTCAGTCAATTGTGCATGCTTCATTTCACCAGAGGTGCATAGAAATAGAGAGAGGAGCGTTTTCAATAAAAAGTATTTATTGAACAGTCATCTTTCTCATGCAGAAGAAATTAACTGCTACAATCGTAATACTGGCTGTAAAGTATAATGCATACAGCAAGAAGTATATTATAAAATAATACTGTAAAACCATGGTATGGTTTCTATGCCATAAAATACATACATAAATAAATAAAGACTAAAAGTACTCAACTGGTGCTTCTAAAATATGCCTACCCCGATGTACCTAATCTAAGTCTAGTACGAGGGAAGAAGTAAGTGTGGTGTAGCATAAGTTTAGTATTCTTTTGCCAAGAATCTATCCAAGATTTCTCCTAGGGTCTAATCAGCTCCATACCTTGGTTTAGAATGAAGGAGGTCTGGTATCTGTCTGTCTCAGGACTCGATTTCCAACACCCCGCAAGGGGAGCTTGGAAACACTGGAGCTGGAGAAAGAGAAAAGAAAGCGTCTCTCTCAGTGCTGGAGGGTCGGCTTCCTCCGGCACTTGCTGTAGCGTGATGCGTTGGGCAAGTAGATAGTCGAGCTGCTCCAAACCACTGTGTGCTTGTTATGGCAAGTGTGGGCATATTTATACCATGAAGGTGCCGAGTTTGACTTACAGTTGGACATAATAACATCATTAAAGAGTAATAGTTCTTTGAAAACTCCAAGTAAGGGGAAGTCCCTAACTGCTGAAGCTGTATTTTCCAAGAAATCATTGTGGCTTTTCAGAACTAGTGGAAGTAGCCATGCCGTATTTGGACTGGATCGGTTTTGTCTAAATATGGTTATGATTTCTATGCCTATATAAGGACAAGGTGGTTTATACCGAGATAAGGGCTTGAATCGGGAAAATTGCAGTACGGTCCTAAAATGCTATACAACAGTGGTGGTGGACGGGGTGGTGGTGGACATGGTGGTGGACCTAGTGGTGGTGGATGTAGTGGGGGTGGATGAAGTGTTGGTAGACGTGGTGGTGGTGAAGGTTATGGTTGTGGATGTGGTGGTGGTGGACGTGGTGGTGGTGGTGGACGTGGTGGTGGTGCTGGACATGGTGGTGGTGGTAGACGTGGTGATGGTGGATGTGGTGGTGGTGTTGGATGTGTTGGTGTTGGTGGTGAATATGGTGGTGGACATGGTGGTGGTGGTAGATGTGGTGGTGGCGGAGGTGGGTGTGGTGGTGGAGGTGGTAGTGGTGGACATGGTGGTGGTAGACATAGTGGTAGTGGACGTAGGGGTGGTGGACGTGGTCAATATAGTGGTGGTGGATGTGGTGGTGGTGGATGTGGTGGTGGATGGGGTGGTGGAGGATGTGGTGGTGGTGGTGGGTGGTGGACATGGTGGTGGTGGAGGTGGGTGTGGTGGTGGATGTTGTGGTGGATGTTGTGGTGGTGGTGGTGATGGTGGTGGTGGATGTGGTGGTGGTGGAGGACGTGGTGGCGGACATGGTGGTGGTGGATATAGTGGTGGTGGATATGGTGGTGGTGGATGTGGTGGTGGAGGTGATGGTGGTGGGTGTGGTGGTGGTGGGTGTGGTGGTGGTGGCCAAGGTGGTGGTGGACATGGTGGGCGTGGTGGTTGTGGACATGGTGGTGATGGACGTGGTGGTGATGGGCATTGTTGGTGGTGGAAATGGTGGTGGTGGACATGGTGGTGGTGATTGTGGTGGTTGATGTGGTGGACATGGTGGTGGTGGACGTGGTGGGGGTGGATGTGGTGGTGGTGGATGTGGTGGTGGTGGATGTGGTGGTTGTGGTAGTGGTGGTGTATGTGGTGGTGAGTGTGGTGGGGGTGGACGTGATGGTGGTGAAGGTGGGTGTGGTGGTGGTGGTGGTGGTGGACTTGGTGGTGCTGGATATGGTGGTAGTGGACATAGTGGTGGTGGACATGGTGGTGGTGGACATAGTGGTGGTGAATGTGGTGGTGGATGTGGTGGTGGTGGTGGACGTGGTGGTGGATGTTGTGGTGGTGGATGTGGTGGTGGTGGATATTGTGGTGGTGGATATGGTGGTGGTGGTGGGTGGTGGACATGGTGGTGGTGATGGAGGTGGGTGTGGTGGTGGACATGGTGGTAGTGGATGTGGTGGTGGTGGACGTTGTGGTGGTGGATGTAGTGGTGGATGTGGTGGATGTGGTGGATTTGGTGGTGGTGGAGGTGGTGGTGGAGGTGGTGGTGGAGGTGGTGATTGCGGACATGGTGGTGTTGGACGTGGTGGTGGTGGAAGTGGTGGTGGTGGACATAGTGATGATGTACATGGTAGTGATGGATGTGGTGGTGGTGGATGTGATGGTTGTGGACATGGTGGTGATGGACGTGGTGGTGGTGGATGTGGTGGATGTGGTGGTGGTGATGTGGTGGTGGATGTGGTAGACATGGAGGTGGTGGACATGGTGGTGGTGGATGTGGTGGTGGTGGTTGTGGACGTGGTGGTGGAGGTGCTGGGTGTGGTGGACGTGTGGATGTGGTGGACATGGTGGTGGTGTATGTGGTGGTGGTGTATGTGTTGGTGGTGGATGTGGTGGTGGTGGATGTGGTGGTGGCAGTGGTGGTGGATGTGGTGGTGGTGCTGGCCGTGGTGGTGGTGGACATGGTGGTGGTGGTCGTGGATGTGGTGGTAGTGGATGTGGTAGTGGATGTGGTGGTGGATGTGGTAGTGGTGGATGTGGTGGTGGATGTGGTGGTGGTGGTGGATGCGGTGGTGGTGGATGTGGTGGTGGATGTGGTGGTGGTGGTAGTGGCAGTGGACATGGTGGTGGTGGTGGTGGGTGGTGGATGTAGTAGTGATGGATGTGGTGGTGGTGGACGTGGTGGTGGTAGTCGGGATGTGGTGGTGGTGGATGTTGTGGTGGTGGATGTGGTGGTGGTGGATGTGGTGGTGGTGGATGTGATGGTGGTGGACATGGTGGTGGATGTAGTGTTGGTGGATGTAGTAGTGGTGGATGTGGTGGTGGTTGGTGTGGTGGTGGTAGTCGGGATGTGGTGGTGGTAGATGTTGCGGTGGTGGATGTGGTGGTGGTGGATGTGGTGGTGGTGGACGTGGTGGTGGATGTGGTGGCGGTGGTGGAGGTGGGTGTGGTGGTGGTGGTGGAGTTGGGTGTAGTGGTAGTGGTGGACGTGGTGGTGGTGGACATGGTGGTGGATGTAGTGTTGGTGGATGTAGTGGTGGTGGATGAGGTGGTGACTGTGGACGTGGTGGACGTGGTGGTGGATGTGGTGATGGTGGTAGTGGTGGTGGACATGGTGGTGATGGAGGTGGTGGTGGATGTGGTGGTGGTGGTGGAGGAGGTGGGTTTGGTGGTGGTGGATGTGGTGGTCATGGACTTGGTGGTGATGGACGTGGTGGTGGTGGATGTGGTGGACGTGGTGGTGGTGGATGTGGTGGACATGGTGGTGGTGGATGTGGTGGAAGTGGTTGTGGTGGTGGACATGGTGGTGGAGGTGTGGGGTGTGGTGGTGGTGGATGTGGTGGTGGATGTGGTGGACATGGTGGTGGTGGACATGGTGGTGGTGTATGTGGTGGTGGTGTATGTGGTGGTGGTGGATGTGATGGTGGTGGATGTGGTGGTGGTAGTGGTGGTGGATGTGGTGGTGGTGCTGGCCATGGTGGTGGTGGACATGGTGGTGGTGGAGGTAGTGGTGGTGGACATGGTGGTCGTGGATGTGGTGGCAGTGGATGTGGTAGTGGATGTGGTGGTGGTGGTGGATGGGGTAGTGGTGGATGTCGTGGTGGATGTGGTGGTGGATGTAGTGGTGGTGGATGTGGTGGTGGTGGATGTGGAGGTGGATGTGGTGGTGGATATGTTGGTGGTGGTGGTGGTGGTGGACATGGTGGTGGTGGTGGTGGGTGGTGGATGTAGTAGTGGTGGATGTGGTGGTGGTGGACGTGGTGGTGGTAGTCGGGATGTGGTGGTGGTGGTGGATGTTGTGGTGGTGGAGGTGGTGATTGTGGACATGGTGGTGGTTGACATGGTGGTGGTGGACGTGGTGGTGGTAGTCGGGATGTGGTGGTGGTGGATGTTGTGGTGGTGGAGGTGGTGATTGTGGACATGGTGGTGGTGGAAATGGTGGTGGTGGTGGATGTGGTGGTAGCGGAGGTGGTGACTGTGGACGTGGTGGACGTGGTGGTGGATGTGGTGATGGTGGTAGTGGTGGTGGACATGGTGGTGATGGAGGTGGTGGTGGATGTGGTGGTGGTGATGGAGGAGGTGGGTTTGTTGGTGGTGGACGTGGTGGTCATGGACGTGGTGGTGGTGGATGTGGTAGTGGTGGATGTGGTGGTGGATGTAGTGGTGGATGTGGTGGAGGTGGATGTGGTGGACGTGGGGGGGTGGACGTAGTGGAGGTGGATGTAGTGGTGGTGGATGTAGTGGTGGTGGATGTGGTGGATGTGGTGGAGGAGATGATTGTGGACGTGGAGGTGGTGGACATGGTGGAGGTGGACATGGTGGTGGATGTGGTGGTGGTGGTAGTGGAGGTGGACATGGTGGTGGAGGTGGTGATTGTGGACGTGGTGGTGGTGGACGTGGTGGTGGATGTGGTGGTGGTGGTAGTGGTGGTGGACATGGTGGTGGTGGAGATGCTTGTGGATGTGGTGGTGGTGGTGGAGGTGGGTGTGGTGGTGGTGGATGTGGTGGTGGTGGCCGTGGTGGTGGAGGTGATGACTGTGGACATGGTGGTGGTGGACATGGTGGTGGTGGACGTGGTGGCGGATGTGGTGGTGGTGGTAGTGGTGGTGGACATGGTGGTGGTAGGTGGTGGACGTGGTGGTGGTAGAGGTGGGTGTGGTGCTAAACCTGCAGGAGTCTACCAGCAGGCTCTGCAAAATTCAGCTGCGCCTGTAGGCGTTTGTTGCAATGCACGGACTTCACACAGAATTTGGCATCACGGTATAGTACACAATAAAACATTTCTTAGCACATAATTAAATAGGAAGCTCAAATGAGCTCTTTCGGCATCTCTGGCAAGTGTGAATGAACAGCACCATAAACCTTTAAGAAACGAGACCAGAACAGGTAGGAATGCGTACAGTGTAGTTTCTGTAAGACTTTCCGAAAGTGACCCTAATCAGGATATAACTAAACCTTTCATGTCTATTTTACAACATCTAGATAGCAAAAGACTGGGATCCAATGATAAAAGCGGAGGTGACACCAAAGTAGCAGGAAGCCACAATATAATTTATGGGCGCATTACCTCTGCTGTTTAATCGGGTGTGACCTTCAGCGAGCAAAGCCAGAAACGGCTGGGGGGGGGCAGGGGGCGGGGGAGCCGATTCCTTTGAAGTCTGATGCCGGCTCCAAGCAAACCAGCATGAGTCCACGCGCCCGCACAAATGCACTGCTGGCAATCCGCCTTTGGGTGCATTTTTGAGAGCAAGACCTAAAAATAGGATAGTCTACTCGCCAGACAAGTTTCACTTTCTAAGGCAAGCAACTGTTTGCACGCTTGGGCTATAGAGGAGGGAGCATTCAGGTGCAACAACTGCAGGTTTGAGCCTAACACATATTGCATCACTACATCATCAAACTAACATATATAATCCTGCCCGCATCCTTTAAATTTTTCAACCAACTGCCGCTCTTTAGTTCACCATCATGCCGATATCTTTGATTTTATCCAATATCACCTGCCCGATATATTGTTCCTTACTGAAACCTGACTAGGGCAGTCCAGAGTAGGAGAGCCAGAATTAGCACTCCCGCCCCACTAGTATTAAAATGCAACAGAGCCAACGGCAGAGGAGGCGGCATAGCCATTGTCCGCAAAGTGGCTATAGGCTGCAGTCTAGCCCAGTGCACCATTCAAGACTGTAAAAGTTCCCATTTCAAAATCTCCCTAAACAAAAACTTCACACTCACAGTGCTGCTTATGTACCACCCTCCCGGCCCGTCCAAAGCTTTTAGAGAAGCACATACACAAACTTGCTGCACTGAAAATAAAGAGCTGGTTAAGCAACGCTATTTGAAACAGTGTATGAACTCACATCTAGAGAAGGCCCAGGCCAAGGAATTAGTTGTTAAATATTCAATAGTGTCAACAACAAGGAGCATGGAGCCCTACTTAGAATGGATTCTAAACCCTACTCAATGTTATCATGTTACCCTTTTAGCTTCTGCACTCTGCACTTTAAATGTGCTTTTCCTTTTTCAGGGGTCTGGCAATATGACCTTCCTCCATGTTGTTCAGATAATGTTTCTACACAGAGTAAAATGTAAATCCGTATTTGTAAAGCATGAACTACTCACCCTTCCGGGTCGCAAGGCACTGGGGGCAATCATGCAAATTAAGTGAGCTCTTGCCCAGAGTCACATGGTGCTGAGCTGAGCTGCCACAGGAGCTGGGGATCAAACCATGAACCCTGTGCTCCAAAGTCAGCTGCCCTCGCTGCTACACCACACCTCTCCACCAAAGTACTAGTTTCTAAGTACTGTTTTATACATTGTATTTAGCTCTGAGGCATTCCTTTTTGGCCCGCATTTTATGAAAGACAATTCTGAGACACTATAAGGATGGGCTTGTGTTTTTGCAGTGCCTAGGATCGCCCAAGATTTGTTATGCATTGCTGAATTTCTCTGGTTTTGTAAGATTGAAACCTGAGCCTAACTATAACGTCCCTATGGGGGGCGTGGCCAAACTGAGCAGTGGAATGGCTGCACACTAGACCGGCTCCGCCGGTTGAGACTCAAATATCCAGCATTTATCCATCCAAAACACGTCGGACACCTGTCCAGTGCGACATATCCGTTGTCATTTCAGCCCGGCAAGCTCCAACAGGTTTTCCACTGGAGGACGGGGATAATCGTAGGCTGCGGCCACATCGCTGTTTGGAGGCCTACCTACAGGCCTGCTGAGAGACGCCGGGCACTAAAGTGAGGGCAGTATCAGGCAAGCGGATTGACCTCACCGGAGTACCGTTCCCCGAGGAGGCGGTTGTGGCATGGAGAAACAGTGACAGCCCGAGGTCGGACCACCATGATGGTGGTCCGACCTCGGGCTGTCACTGTTTCTCTACGCCACAAGGCTCGGAGGCGGTGGGGGCCAGCGTGAACTCAGGCTGTGCGGGGAGAGAGGCCGCATTGCCGTGGAGAGAAGGAACCAGCGCACGAGGCCCCGTCCGGGACCGGCGCACCTCGCAGGGGTTCACGGAGATCTTGGCGGACTGAGCTGAGTCAACCGAGACGGCGACGAGATAGACAGCGCCCCGCAGGTTCTGGCACGAAAGGAAGGGTGAGTGAGGGGTGGTCACCTGGCATCCGGTGCCGTGAAGAGAATAGACAACTGGAGCCTGAGCTGCTGCCATTTTATGGGAACCAGAGGTTCTGCGCAAATGAGAGAGTCTGTCTGCTGGCTAACGTGCTAGAGGGTACAGCGGGACTTGTGAGCTACAAAGACACTTGGGTGCCTACATTTGTGATTTTTCTCCTGGCCCTGGGGTGCTGCTGAATGGGGCAAGCTACATTTGTCTTAGAGATGACAGGCGACTGGAAGTACCAGATTCATCAGTGAGCATACTGTCATTGCTCCCTTCCGGAGGACCTGTGAGTCGGTTAGCAGCGGGGCAGCATTGGCTGGAATTGGCGAAGGGGGAGTATTCCTGCCTCAAGGCAAGGTAGCGCACCACGTGCATATGTCCTGTACAGAGCTGAGGGAGTTGCGCTGCATACGGTTGTCTGCCCGCTCTCCATAATATTACTGTAAAGCCACGACATCTAGTAGAGCACCTGGGTTTAAGCATAAGTTTCTGGGCACATCATCCGGAAAGAAGTGATGCTGTATGTCCTGGCAAACATTTAGAGGCCCATCGTGCTGCCCGCCTGTATTGCAGTCCCATTGATGCCCGGGTGTGAGCGTCTTGGCCAGGTTTGAGACTGCAGACATAGTTCAAGACATAACGGACAGACACACAGGGAAAGAAACACTATGTGGGCTGCGCCGTGCAGGTGAAATCTAGAGGTCAAGGAGCAGCAGCCGATCCCTAACGACATGGGCGGTGGACATAGGAGGTGGAGGTGAGGAGGGGACACGAGTTTGGTTGCAGCAGCATTGTTCATACAGTGTAAGGCCTAGCGGTAGCCGGATCTGAGCTGGCCTCATCCACACTCCATACTTAACTCAGAATAGACCACAGTGACGGGGAAACCTGAAACGCGCCAGCCGAAGATAAACTTTGATAAAAAATCGACTAAAAATACGGACAGAGACACAGGCCAGCAGGAACAGCATGGAGACAACGCCATGGATCAACCGCCTGCCGATGACATTAGGGAAAAGTTTAAAGATCTAAAGTCTAGTCTGCAAGGGATAGACTCTAAGATGGACTCCCTGGCGGAAAGGATGGACAGAATCACGCAACATGTTTAGAAACAAGAAGGTTGCATGAGTGTTCTGGAGACAAGGATCACAGAGACTGAAGAAGGTCAAACCGACATGGACAAGAAACTGAGAGGTATGGATGGAGTACTGCAGTTAATAAGGCAGAAGAACGAGGATTTGGAAGCTAGATCAAGGAGGAACAACGTACGCATTACAGGAATTGCGAAGTCGACTGATATGCAAAACATGGAGAAATACATTGAGGAGGTGATGAGCGAACTTTTTGGGCTGGACCTTTCCGATATGTTTCTAATCGAATGGGCACATCGCTTACTAGGTCCCAGACCGAAACCAGGTGCGCCGGTGAGACCGATCATCGCGAGAGTCCTCAATTACAGGGACAGAGACACGATCCTCAGGCTTGCAAGGGAAAAGGGAGATATACAATACAAAGGTAATCACATTGCTTTGTACCCAGACTACACGCTACAAGGTCAGGCAGCTCGCAGGGAATTCATTCCTGCAAAAAAAGATATTCCAACAGATCGGGACAAGATATGCCTTGATCTATCCTGCCAAGCTGAGAATTCAAGGTCATGGAAAGCCCACCTTTTTTACAGATGCTAAAGCTGCTCTTGCGTATGCAAAACAAATGGCAAAAGTTCATAACTAAGTGCGGTAAATGACTTGCAGGCGGAAAAGGCCATTAGCGACAATGATTGAGGATCCGAGTCATATACGCTGGAAATACAGATAAGTGCACACCATGGGAAGCTAAACTGTGATAAGTGACCTTTCTGTTTCCATGGTCGATTTGTGGGTAGCAGGGTTAAGGAGCTTGTATTCTTAGAGTTGTCTGGTTGAAAAGTATTGATGGGCTGGTTTTGGGTCGTATATTTGTCTGTTTCCGTGGACTGTGGTCACGTGTAGCAGTCTTGGCCACCCTACCAAAAGAGTTGGGGTAGTTTGCCAGCGACCTCACGTTACCCTATGGGATGATTCCCTTATGTTCAACACTATAGACTGAATGTTATTAGTTCATGGGGGGGCGGGAGGGAGATTCACAACCTGATTGGGGGGTTGGTGTGGGAGAGGGGAGAGGGGAAGGGGGGATTTTGTTCTGCCTGTTGCGCCTGCCATGCTACATGTTGGAACTGAAGTGTGAATTATATCAGGACCACACCAGTTAATGTCTGTCGCTAGATCCGAAAGGCAGACCTACTGCCTTGCACGCTGATGTTAGTATGCACTGTACGCTCACTATGGACACGAGGGACAGACTGAAAGGCCACAAATATAATCTGCCACTGCGGTGATCATGACGAACATCACATGTCTCTCATGGAATGTTAGGGGCTTAAATGACAGGAGAAAGGCCAGGCTAATCCACTCTTACATGATTAGTCATAAGGTTGATATATTCCTCCTGCAAGAGACTCATTTGATGTCTACAAACACAAATACACTCAGACACAACAGATGGGGGAAGGTGGTGGAAGCTCACTACTCTAACTATTCAAGAGGGTAGCAATCTTAATACGCAAAGGACTGCATTGGAAGACACACCACTCCCTAATTCTTTTTTTTTTTTTAGTACTTATAAAGTGCACTGTTACCCTGGGGTGTCTTGGCGCTGAGTACTGGTAACCTGGGAAGCAACAGCCCATTAAAGGGAGAAAAACCATGTTTTCAAATCCTTGCGAAAGAAAGCAAGGTTTGGCACATTTCTAAGATGGAAGGGAAGTTCGTTCCAAGCTTTGGAGGTACAGTGGGGAAAACTTCTACCTCCCCAATTCATTTTCTTAAAGGTAGACGTTTGGACTAGTTTAGATCCGGAGGAGCGCAAGATTCTGCTTGTAGTATACCATGTGAGTCTGGTTTTAAGAAGCTCCGGACCAACCCCGTTGACAGCCTTAAAGACGACACAAAGTGCCTTAAAGCGTGATCTAAGTGGGACTGGGAGCCAATGCAGTTTCTTGAGGTCTGCTTTGATCGAAACAAACCTAGGGGTTCCCATCAGCAATCTCACTGCCGCGTTCTGGACCAATTGCAACTTGTTAATGTGTTGTTTCTAAACATTAAGATAGAGGCTGTTGCAATAGTCCAGAAGGGACATAATGAGTGCAGTGATGACTGTCCTTAGGTTATCTGCTGAGATGAAAAGCTTAATTTTTTTGATGATTCTGAGGACCATGAAACATGCTGAGGTAACCTGATTAATTGGTCCCCCATGAAAAGTTTGTTGTCCACCATGACTCCCAGATTCTTAGCTTTCTTTGAGAGTGTAGGGCACGATCCCAGGTCCTCCGGCCACCAGTCTGGAGTCCAGACTCGGGTATTATTTCCAAATTGCAGCACCTCAGTTTTAGCTGAGTTGAGCTTTAAACAGTTGGACAACATCCAGGTGTAGTGTAGTTCCTATTTTCCCAATAGGCCCTGCGCATTGGAATAACATAAACAGTAGTATCGACGTAGAAGTGCGGATCTTCCAGGCCTCTACTGACTATGCTAAACTTAATTGGGTTTGTTACCAACTAGCTCAGAGGTCACTGGAAACTTTCTTGACTGAATACGAAGTGATCAGCTTCCCTGGTACAGACAAGAAGGGATTCAGTTTTCCAACAACCGTGCAACATGACAACTTTGCTCCTCAGATAAGAGTAATCTCTAGAGTCATGTGAAACAATAGACAGTTATTTTACTCAGTCAGTTGTTGTGCAGATTACTTTCACAATATGTAGAGAATAGAGAGACGGGCGTTTTCAATAAAAGTGTTATTTATTGAACAGTCTTTCTTCTCATACAAGAGAAATGAATTGCCACAGTTGCAAGACTTGTTATTATAAAAAGTATGTACAGTAAGATGAGTATTGCGAAATATTACTGTAAAAGCATTGATATGGTTTCTTAGCCATACAATGGTTTAAAATGAATAAAACATATATACATTCATATATACATTAGGCTAAAATACTCAACTGGTGCTTCTAACTACGCCTACCCCAGTGTACCTGACCTAAGCCTAATACTTGGGAGGGGAGTAAGTAAGTAGCTTTAGTTAAGTTGGTTTTGCCAAGGTTTGCTTCAAGAATTCTCTCTAAGGGTTTAGTCAACACCATACCTCTGGAATAGAATGTTGGAGGTCTGGTATCTCTTTCAGGGAACTCGATATCCCAGTCACTCGCAAGAGTAGGCTGGAAACGCCGGAGCTGGATTTCTCTGCAGGAGAAAAGACAGCGTCTCTCTCAGCGCGTCGAGGAAGAGGAGGAGGGGCAGCGTCTGCGGGCAGCTTGCATCTGCTGGGCTCTTGCAGGGGACGGCTGTTCAGCTCCTGTGTTCACCACACCATCGTTTGCTCGTTCACAGCGATAGCATCAGCAGCGATAACGGCAGCGATGTCTATGAGGCAGCTAGCCAGCATCAGCATCAGCGATGGTATCAGCGTTTGCTTAAGGCAACGTTGGTAATATTTATACCTGAAAGGTGCCTTGTTTGACGTAAGTTTTTGGACATAAGACGTCAATAAAGATGTCACTAGGAAGTGATCGTCTATCAGTGCTCATTAGAGTTCTATTACTAATCGAAACATAGCAAGCTGGGCTTTCCCAGGTTGCTGAGTTTTTATCTTGTTGAAGAACTCGGGGTGTTAATCTAGGAATCTTAGATAGTAACTTCTGGTATGTCATTGCACTAATGAGCTGCAAAGGAAGTTGCAGAGGAAGCGATTCTGAAATGTGGCTCTGTTCGTGTGAGGCCAGAGACGAGTTTCTGAATATTGCATTTGATTGGTTATGCCAATATAGGGAATAAATGGATTTATAGCCGTATAGGGGCATAAGGTCACAGTATCGATCAGGGTCCTAGATTAGAACGCGACACCCACTCCACGAATTTATGTCCATCAAATTACTAAAACTAGAGCAATAAGATGCATGTGTAACATTGCCCACCCCAAAATACATATATGCATTTGAAATAGGCGTATTTGTAATACGTGAAAATATAGGTACTGTACGTCTTTGAAGCATAGAAACCATTCAAATTATAGCATATGCAATCAATGAACGATTTTGCAAAAAGAATTACACATGAAATATCTCTGAATACAGAAAAGAAGGGCGAGATAATTTCATCACATATAAATGCATTGCAGTAAAATGTGCTAGAGGATGGTTGAAAGTCATTATGTCTCTAGATTTACCTAAATAGAAGTAGAAGCTTCTGTTCTTTATGAATAGGTCTACTTTAAGCAAATAATTTTTTGTGCCAGAAAAAAAGGGGAAAATATTATGAAAAATAGTTCAATCCAAAAATATTTTCTTGTGAACGGGGGAATAGAGTTCCAACGCTTTTTAGCAGTTTTTGTTGATCAAAACTGAAGGCCGAATTCAGAGTTCATGGGAACGCTGTGTGTCGGAATGCTTTTCTAAAGTTATTGTTTCTGTTCGGGTGAGAACATCATATCAGACAGGCTCTCAAAGAATTGGTCTACAAAATCAGGTGACAGTTCGACCAAGTTCGATAGTGCTGTAACTTGGCAGGTGTGAGAATGATTGCTGTCATTAAAGTCGGGATCAGCAACGCTCACAGAAGGTCGTACCTGGGTGATGTTGCTTTTGTCACTCGCTCCACTGTTACCACCTAGTCGTAGTACAGGAGTCTCAACGAATGCCGTCATCAGGATTGGTAGCCGCTGGGGACAACACAATGCGTGAGCCGTTATCGTACTGAGCAAAGTATCGATATCCATTGGTACTGCTGATGGAAGTGCAAGACAGGTGTCCAACACGCATTTTTCTCCGCATAGCATACATCGTAGTACAGGTAAGATGCAGGATTGCCATATAGGTCTGAATGAAAGGAACCTGTCATGTTTAGATCTCTCAGCCTGGCCAATCCAAGGACTCTAGTTATTCTGTCCCGGTAGCGGATTGCTAGGATTGTTTCTTCCATTCCCATAGGAGTCATGTCTGAGCTGTGGCTTGCCATATCGGAGCAGGACAGTCAAAAATAAAATCCCTGCTACAAGTCCCAAAAATAGGGGTATGCCGCCAAAGACTGAATGGACAAAATTGGGAACGATTCCCAGAATTGCTTGAAATGGTGTTAGCAGTCCCTCAAAAATCGTCTTAAATATGTCTGGGATGCCTATGGCACTAGACATGTTAAGAAGTTGGCTCAGCATTTCTACGAAATGCACAGGGCAATTTGTTGATAAAAGGTTATGAACCTCCGTAGCTGTCCTTGCAACTAGGAGATCATACGTCTCTTTTGATGACGTGATGGGCACTGTTGTCTGCAAAAGCACAGACTTCATTTTGCTTAAAGTATAAATTCGTATAGAAGAGAAATTCAGACGAGGCCAGATGGGAGTCTCTATGTCTCCAGGGCCGCTCGGAAACAATGCTTGCATACAGCATTTGACCATGGAAGTTACGCTTACGAGATACGCTTTCCCTGGCAAAAGGCCACAACATCTGTGATCCGTCCTTAGAATGTAACTCCCATTCGCGAGTTGCATAAAGAAAGGCTCTATCTGCGTTGCAGGTGTGACAAGCTGGTGGCATGAAAGGTTGTTAGAATTACCTTCAGAGGCTCCGTGTAAATTAATACCCTGGCACAAACGTATACCGCTTAGTGAATGTTTACAATTTTCACCACTAAGAAATACATTTTTGTTGCTGTCACTGTAGCATGTATGTGTGTATGGTAATTTCCATGCTGATTTAATGTACCCTTTACCCATTCGTTCATACTGGCCAGTAGGTATGTATTCAAGGCAATTTTTAAATCGGAAAGTTGTTATCGGAATTGTGATAATCCCATGTATTATCCATTCAATGACAGGACTTTCTGACATTGTCAATGGCAATCTCTCAAGTTTTTCGATGCTCAGGATTGTATAGTCTGCTCCTTTCTGTGCCAAGCTGATTTGTTTATCAGTAAGGTTAAAGATGGAAAACAATGACGTTGTGTTGATTAAACGCCAAGGCACATAGCCTGAACGAAGATTTTGCAGCGTCCAGCCTAATTGTACAATAGAACGTAATTGCGACTGGCCATGCTGTAACATTAGCAAGTCTCTGTCTATTATATCAAAGGCAGAGGATACAATATTGTCCAACGAATATATTCTGGAGGACAAAGTCATTAACCCATTGTCCACTACAGAAAGTGATTTTTCCAAATTAATACAATCAATTTTTTGTATTTTTTCTGCTGTTTCAATTTGCGTGACTTTCCAAGCCTCGTTGTATGCACCATAGATACTGGTCGCTATGAAACGCTTTTGACGCTGTTTGCGTGGTCCCAGAATGAAATCGCGCAAATCAGCACCATCTTTAAGTAAAGACAAGTGTTGCTTAATTTCAGCCAGTGTGGATGATCCTAGCCATTCAAGGCAGAGTTTCCCTACACTGTATGTTGTTACTATCCCTGGATGTTGTCTCTGGGAGTATCTAGGGTCTTGTCTGGTCATTTGTAACCCCTGTGTTTTATTCAGGAATCTATCTTGACAGTTGTTTGTGTCAGTTGGCCAGATTAACCACTTTTTCCAATCAGGATGTGTTCTGTTTAAATGTAAAATTTTGGATACGTCTATCTCAATATCTGTTGTTGCATTCTCAGGTATTGGCTTTGAAATAGACGGTTTGTTAAGGTCTTTGATCTTAGCTAAGCCAAGGCAGGTTGTTTGATGAATTGTTTCATTTAAAAACATCATTTGTTCTGGGATCATGCAGGCTCTGAATAATGCTTCTAGACCTTGTACCTGCCACTCTTTTGTACCCCAGATGGTTTTTGTTTCAATGTTATTTTTCCAATAATCAAAACCAAATGTCATCATTTTTTCATAAAATGCTTCTGAATATATCAATTTAGTATTTGTCAGCATTGTTTTCAACCCTGTTTTATCTAATAGTTTATAATAAAACGTTTCTGCATCACTGGTGTTAAACCCTGAGAAGTACTTGAATTTCTCATAGAATGTTTTAGAACTGCTTTTAGGTGGTGTAGCACAATGTTACCATTGATTATACTTAAAAACATTTCTAGGCTGTGCAGACTTATGTAAGTAATGATCACCATAATGTGTGAAGCAGAACATCTGTTCATAACTAGACGAACCTTGTAAATAATCATGATCTGTGAATCTAGCTGACATTACCAAATCAGACATCATATTGTTAATACTTTCAAAGTCCCAATCATCAGAGAATGTACTAGGTTTTACAAAGTCACTTAAGGAAACCTTGAATTGATGAGTATACTTCAGGATCTCGACCGGACCATAGATTTCATAGTCAGTTTTCTCCCATACTACCCCACCAGGTATTGGAATGGCTGTGACATTTACTGTTGACAGTTCTCTTTTCTTCACGTGGGATGATCTGTGTGGTTTGAGGACTAAGTTGATGTTCTGACTTGCTGTGTCCATTGTACTATATTTTCCCTCAATGAATTTTCCCAAACAAAGTACCATGATGAGCCAAAGCAGGAGGAAAAATACACCTAGACCGAACCAGAACTCTAACCATGGGGAAATAATGTAAATTCCCTTGAGTTGATGAAAGAGTTCTGTTGCTTTTTCTTTAAAAGTCTTTTTCATTTCTGGCATCACTTCATGGTTGCTTTGATCTTCAGAGAAGTTGTCGAAGTTGATGAAATAACCAGAGGCAGTTCTGTCAATTGTTGGAATTGTTCTTTCAATTTGTCTTTTGGTAGCACATTCAGATGCCATATCATTGTAGACTGGTGTTTCTTGACGAATTGTTTCAATCTGTGTTTCAAGAGGCACGAGTTCCATGGCATTATTGCATAGTCCCTCTCTGTGCACTGCAGGCTGATCGAATGTGATTAGTCTTTCAGTTTGAACCTCTTGGATTGTTGCAAGTTTGGGTATTCTGTTGTTTCTTGGGAGTCCACTGGGCCTACTGTTGATTATAGGCCACATGCTTGTGGTTTTTACAGGTCGATTGATACAACTCTGTTCTCCTTTTTACCAGCAAGGGGCGGTAGTACTACTGATCTTGTTCCGTTGATAGCTAAGACAGGTACTGCTTTTCTGTAAGAAGGCCCAAATTCCTTCTTCACCGCTATTTTTTCTCTGACTAGATCCCCAATCTTTGGAATCCAGATAGGCCTTGCTGGGGCTGTTGCTGGTGGTGCCTCGTCAGTGGTAGCTGGCTGTTGCTTTAACTTTATGTTGCTTAAGGATTTTCTTGTTTCATTCAAGTCCTGTAAAACAGCCAAACGATCTTTGAAGTCAAAGTCTGTTTTTTTATCTTGTACCACTGATACCTGACTATCTAAGTCCTGAATTCGCATTCTAGTTCCGAACAATAGTTCGTATGGGCTGAAACCTTTTAGAGAATTTCTTGGCAAATTATTAAGACTGATCTGGACACTTATTAAATGTTTGACCCACCCAGCGCCTGATCCTAATACCTTCGCTGTTATAGATTGCTTTATGTCCCGGTTTTTTCTTTCTACCACACTGTTCCCTTCGGGGTGTGACGGACAAGAATACCGCAACCCAACTCCCATGCTGGCCATGGCCTCCTTATAAGCTCGAGAGCTGAAAGCAGGACCCTGGTCAGAATGGAACATGGCAATTGCGTATGTGCCGATAAAGACTCGCAGATCTTTTATAACCGTTCTGGCGTCAGCCGAGCGCTGGGGCCACATCCTTTAAGTGGATTTAGCCTTCATGATTAATAGGACGCAGGATGGCATGTAGACAGCGTTACGCTGTTTCTGATTGGTAGCCGGTAGCGTAGTTCACTCCTGCGATCCCTGTCGCAGTCGGGACAATTCTTTACATATATTTGATGTTGCACGCTCATTCCCGGCCACCAGTATACTGATTGTAATTCGGTCAGAGATTCTCTCATTGCATTATGCCTTGGACCTTCACCCATGTGTGCGTCTGCTATTAATAACTTTCTCCGGTTCATGTTTGGAATTACCCTATCCCCCACTCCAGGGATTCGAGCAAAACGAACGGAGTTTGCATCGATTACGTATGCATAATTGAGTGGATAGTTCACGGGTAGTGCTGCACAGTCGCCTTTTACGGACGTTTTGACTGCCAGCATGGTTTCCCCGTCTATGTATTTTTCTGCACGCTTTTTTGTGGCCACGGAAGCCGGTTTAGTTGCTTCCGCTGTGGCTGTGTTAGCCAATGAATTCCCTGCAACATGAACGCTATCACGTTGAAGACTCTGTGCGTGTATCACGTGAGTCTTTTGTAGTTCTTTCTGTAAAAGAGCTACTTGGTTCCAGATCAATTTATGCTTTATTGTGGCACCTGTGTCATCTTTGTAATCGTTTTCAATCCAGCTCTGCAGCTTATTATTGTACGAGTTGACGCATAAATGAGAATCACACACGATTAGTGTCGGGAATTCACGTTCTGCATTTTCGAGCGCCATCTTTAGAGATCTGATTTCAGCTCTCTGAGCCAAACAGTACTTCACTGATTCAGTTTTTGTTATTTTCGGTCTGAATTTACCGCTCAGCCAGCGACCTTTAACAATCGCGTAGGCTGCATCGTAGGATTTGCTCTCTACGTTGAAATGCTGTACAAATCTATCTATATAGATTATACAGGCGTACTGTGGGAGAGGCAAAAGTTCGATTGGCAGAGGATATTCTTCTTCATAAGTCAAATCATTCAGTTTTTCGAATTGCGGGGCGAAATAGTATTTCACATCTTCCGCTCCAAGAGAATCTATACACTGTAACCATTTCGGATCCAGTGACACTGTAGGCAGGTTTACATGGCTGAATAGCGTCTCGAAGGCGGATTCCGCTGTGAGGATATTAATCCTTTTGCCGTGTGCTAGTTCTCGTTCATTCACTAATGCAATTTCTACTGCTTTCACAGTATTTTCTGTGAGACTGAATGTTTTTTCTGCTTGTGTGTACAAGTGAGATTTAATTGAAATTGGTACCTTTTCTCCCTCATTAGAGGTCAGGTACGTGAATCCGCATCTTCCTGGGATGACTCGGATTACAAGATTGCGTGTGTTGTCACGTGTATCTAATTTAGTTTTTGCTAACATGTCTGTTTGCAATGATCTCAAAATTTCTGTGTGTTTTTCAGTCCAGGTGATTTGTTTAAAATCAGGTTTGATTAGTTCGTAGAGAGGTTTAACCCTCTCTGCGTAATTTAGAATGTAAGTTCTACCGAAATTCAGAAAGCCTAGAATCGATTGTAAGTTCTTCAGCCTTTTTGGAGCTTGGAGTACAGCGCACTTCTCTAAGAAGTTGTCCGCTAGACTTTTTCCTTCACTTGATAAATCGTATCCTAAAAATAATACTGTCAGATGGGCAATTCGGGACTTTTTAAAGTTGAATTTGTAACCCTCTGCTGCGAACCCAAGTATTATGGTGTTCACTCTTTTCAAGTGAGTCTCCAAGTCGTCGTCTGTGAGATAGATATCATCTACGTAAGACAATGCCTCATCATCATATATTTGTAGTAACTCTGTTACTCTAGCTGAGAATAGTCCTGGGCTGTTCTTGAATCCCTGTGGGAGCCTACAGAAATTTTTCTGTGACCCCATTACTGAGAAAGCGGTCAAGTATCTGCTTTCTAGTGCAATATTTTGACAAAAGAAACCATTAGATATGTCTAATGTCGTTTTATATTTTTTCCTAACTATGTTATTCATTAGTGCAGCACTATGCAAATTTTGTACTGCAAAAGTTTTGCAACATGCATTAAGGTGTCTGTAGTCCAAAACTAGACTATATGAATTGTCTGGTTTGGAGACAGGAAACAAAGGATTGTTCATTTGAGAGGTGCATGTTTCAATCACCCCTTGGTATTCAAGTTGATCTAAAATCTCCCTGACTTGTTTTTTAGCTTCTTGCTTAATGGGATACTGCCTTTGTGCAGTCGGTTGACTTTTTAACTGGATTTTTTGAGGAGGAGAGTCCTCATCCCATCCTACATGATTTTTATATAATGCTGGTGCCTGGGCTACTGCCCATTTCCTTGCATAAGTATATTTTTTGTGAATCGGAATGTGATTCGAGAAGGCAGGCATAATCATTTCTTCGCCACGAGGGCAGTCCCTGACAAACTCTGGGGGCCAATCTTTTTCAGCTAACAGAATATCATAGCCTTTTGAGAGTTTATCCCAAAATAGACCCCTTATTTTCCTAGTCTTATCACCCTCTATACGCAATGTTATGTCGTATATCTTATGGGGCTCGCTAAGTCTGGTGTCGGCAGTTTCAACCTGAATGTATTCATTCGTGTCCACTGTCTCCAGATGACTCATCAAGATCTTGCGGGCTATACTGATTTCTGCTGCACTGTCTAGCATTGTCTGTGCCCACTCCCCGTTTTTCAACTGTGTCCTCAGTATTCTCGGCATGTTCGATTACTCTAATACTGGCTACCTTCTTTTTTGGAAATTGAGATTTTTTACTCTGAGCAGGTTCCTTGCCTTTGGACTTGGTGTGCTCTCCTGGGTCTGACCGTCCTCTTCTTTCCGATTTCTGCGAAAAAGATCGAGAGGGACGTGTATCAATACTTTGATATCTATCAGGTTTTTTCAAATTATCCCTATTTCTAAGGTTATATCTTTTCTCAGAGGGCTCCCTCTGGGGAGACTGGTGTTCTCGAGTCGGAGTTCTTTCCCTCCGTCGAGGAGACCTTCCTCTGGACTGGAAAACTTTTTCCTTGGGAGTGGATTGTTTATTTCCATCCCAGCTCTTTTTAGGAGTGTTTAAATTATTTTTTTTATAAATAATTTTACTAACTCTCTATAAGCCTTTGTTAATTCTCTTATGTTAACTAAGAGGTCTTCACTTGACATTTTTTCAATGTCTGGATGTGGTGTGTAGCTGGCTAGAACCGGCCACGTTGCTCCTGGTCTACCTAGTGGACCGAGCCTGGTAATATGATCATTATGTTTTAGGGCGCCTTTAAACCAAAGTAAGTGTTCTTGGTATTTTAATGGGATTTCAATCTCCTCAAAAGGAGCGTATTCATCCGGTGGAACTCATACTACGTAGTAGTGGAACTCGTGTGTTGCAGCGTTTGCCGCTGGAAATGTTATCCATGAATAGAATACCTCTGTCTGCCGATATTCGTGTGCCTCTATCACGAAGATGACTGTGCCACCTTGTGTGGTCAGTCCATTTTCTATAAGTTCTAACGTTATAGATTTTCTTAAATGTGCCGGGATGATTATTGCACCCGGTTCAGTAGTCCCGTTGGGACCCTGCTGAGTCGCATCTGCTGCGGCATCAGTTCCGTTTTCTAACACTGACATTTTATAAATGCAGGTTTTGCAGAGTAGGTCTCCAAGGAGACAAAGATTAGGTGCACAATATTTTGGAACACTGTATCCTTCAACGTTGAATAAACCAGAGCTTTACATAGGAATCTCTTCCTACTAAGGTCGGGCGGATTTTAACCTTTTACCCACTCCAGACGTCTATTGGAGTATTTACGGGAGAAAGGGGTCTGTGTGAAAAATGCACGACTGAGTTACTCTAACGTCTTGCGTTAGTTTATCGCCTTACCAAACGTTGGGCGCCATGTAGTGTAGTTCCTATTTTCCCAATAGGCCCTGCGCATTGGAATAACATAAACAGTAGTATTGACGTAGAAGTGCGGATCTTCCAGGCCTCTTCTGACTATGCTAAACTTAATTGGGTTTGTTACCAACTAGCTCAGAGGTCACTGGAAACTTTCTTGACTGAATAGGAAGTGATCAGCTTCCCTGGTACAGACAAGAAGGGATTCAGTTTTCCAACAACCGTGCAACATGACAACTTTGCTCCTCAGATAAGAGTCAATCTCTAGAGTCGTGTGAAACAATAGACAGTTATTTTACTCAGTCAGTTGTTGTGCAGATTACTTTCACAATATGTAGAGAATAGAGAGACGGGCGTTTTCAATAAAAGTGTTATTTATTGAACAGTCTTTCTTCTCATACAAGAGAAATGAATTGCCACAGTTGCAAGACTTGTTATTATAAAAAGTATGTACAGTAAGATGAGTATTGCGAAATAATACTGTAAAAGCATTGATATGGTTTCTTAGCCATACAATGGTTTAAAATGAATAAAACATATATACATTCATATATACATTAGGCTAAAATACTCAACTGGTGCTTCTAACTACGCCTACCCCAGTGTACCTGACCTAAGCCTAATACTTGGGAGGGGAGTAAGTAAGTAGCTTTAGTTAAGTTGGTTTTGCCAAGGTTTGCTTCAAGAATTCTCTCTAAGGGTTTAGTCAACACCATACCTCTGGAATAGAATGTTGGAGGTCGGGTATCTCCTTCAGGGAACTCGATATCCCAGTCACTCGCAAGAGTAGGCTGGAAACGCCGGAGCTGGATTTCTCTGCAGGAGAAAAGACAGCGTCTCTCTCAGCGCGTCGAGGAAGAGGAGGAGGGGCAGCGTCTGCGGGCAGCTTGCATCTGCTGGGCTCCTGCAGGGGACGGCTGTTCAGCTCCTGTGTTCACCACACCATCGTTCGCTCGTTCGCAGCGATAGCATCAGCAGCGATAACGGCAGCGGTGTCTATGAGGCAGCTAGCCAGCATCAGCATCAGCGATGGTATTAGCGTTTGCTTAAGGCAACGTTGGTAATATTTATACCTGAAAGGTGCCTTGTTTGACGTAAGTTTTTGGACATATGACGTCAATAAAGATGTCACTAGGAAGTGATCGTCTATCAGTGCTCATTAGAGTTCTATTACTAATCAAAACATAGCAAGTGGGGCTTTCCCAGGTTGCTGAGTTTTTATCTTGTTGAAGAACTCGGAGTGTTAATCTAGGAATCTTAGATAGTAACTTCTGCTATGTCATTGCACTAATGAGCTGCAAAGGAAGTTGCAGAGGAAGCGATTCTGAAATGTGGCTCTGTTCGTGTGAGGCCAGAGATGAGTTTCTGAATATTGCATTTGATCGGTTATGCCAACATCGGGAATAAATGGATTTATAGTAAGCATGGGCGAATTTTGCGGATCTCACGTTCGCGGATTTTGCGGATTTGCAAACTCGCAATCCGCAAAATCCGCGAATTCTCGCGAATTTGCGGATTTTTTTTTTTATGTTCGCACGGGTTTTCGCAAGTTCGCGAGGGTTTTGTACAATTTCGCAAATTGCGAAATTGTACAAAACGCGTGCGAACTTGCAGCAACCCGTGCGAACACGAAGAGAAAGAAGCTCCTGGTCACAGGAACAGCACGGGGATTACGCTCATGAAAGTCAAGGATGCAAAGGCCTCTACCCAGCATCACAGCTGATTTTCCACGGTAGATTTGGGAAGAGGCACACCTGTCCAGCCTCGAAGACGCTCATGATTGTTTTTGGGCTAATGAATGAGTCACTGAATTTGAGCATTAACTAGTTCGAGCGACCATGATTTGCGGATTTTGTGGTGGGGGGTGCTTCCATGCGAGTTCACATGCCTCTTGTATGTATAAAAGGTCAGAGAAAGATCGGTTCAGCAGATGAAGAAAAAGAAGCTCCTGGTCACAGGAACAGCACGGGTATTGCGCTCGTGAAAGTCAAGGATGCAAAGGCCTCTATCCAGCATCACAGCTGATTTTCCGCGGTACATTTGGGAAGAGGCACATGATTGTTTTTGGGCTAATGAATGAGTCACTGAATTTGAGCCTTAACTAGTTCGAGCGACCATGTGTGTGTTACTATGCAATCGCCCTGAAGGGCGCAGGGGTCCCTTGAGTGACCTGTAAGGCTGCGCTGCCCTGTAACTATTTTACAATGGTGCCAGCAAGCTGCCAGCGCCGTTGTAAAATAGTTACAAAGTTAGCTTGCACAGGAAGCACCTGCTTCGTTTTATCTAGTGGTTCCTGTGCAAGCTAACTTTGTAACTATTTTACAACGGCCCTGGCAGCTTGCTGGCGCCATTGTAAAATAGTTAAATGAGTGTGGGTTCAACTTTTGAACCCGTTACGTTCGCGGATTTGTTTTTGCGGATTTTGCGGGAAATCCGCAAAATTCGCGGATTGCGGATTTCCTGAAAATCCGCAAAATCCGCGAGCGTAACGGATTTCACGCTCATGCTTAATTTATAGCCGTATTGGGGCATAAGGTCACAGTATCGATCAGGGTTCTAGATTAGAACGCAACACAGGTGGCAATAGAGCTCATGCAATTGTGGAACCTCTCCTCCGCCTCCCTTTTCGCTCCCTCCGTCAGCGACAACACAATTTGTGTGTCATCAGCGTAGGAGGTGAGCTGGAAACCAAACGACCGAATGACACTGGCCAGGGGTGCCAAATAGATGTTAAAAAGCGTGGGGCTCAACGCCGAGCCTAGTGGCACCCCACAGGGGAGTAAGAAGGGTTCCGAGATGTTACCGTCTAGATCCACTGTCTGAACTCTGTCCGACAAAAAAGAATTTAGCCATTTCCATGCTGAGCCCCTCACCCCAATGTCCGAGAGCCTATTCAACAGAACCTTATGGTGGACCGTATCAAAGGCCGCGGATAGGTCCAGGACGATTAAGATGGCATTTCATCCCTCATCCAAGGTTTTTCAAATTTCTTGGTTGATTTTATTAGCGCCAGTTCCGTACTGTGAAAAGCTCTAAACCCATATTGCGATGGGTCCAAGGAATTATTGGCAGAGATAAAATTGCTTATTTGAGTATTCATTTCTTTTTCCAATAGTTTGGCAGGTAGTGGGAGCCTAGAGATAGGACGGTAGTTGTTCACGTCCTTGGGGTCAAGGGATTGCTTCTTTAAAAGAGGAAGCACCGAGGCCTTTTTCCTGTTTTTAGGAAAGATACCAGACCATAAAACTGCATTAAGCAGAGGTATAAGAGCCGTTCCAATAGATCCCGGGATTTGTTTAGCAATTCCAGCAGGACACGGATCACTGGGGGTACCCGATTTTATCTTAAGCAAAGATTTAACCTGATCTGCTTTCTCAATAGGTGAGAAGTGTTCCAGTACTTCTGCCGGGGCACCTAGGCTTCCTGGATCCGATTGACTGAACTCAGTCAGAGTGTTATTAATCCTGCCTGTGAGTGAGGTAAAAATGGTTTCTACTTTGGTTTTAGAGAAACTAGCTACAATTGATATGGAAGGCAGGTATATACTGCTACAGGGAGGGAATGCTTTGTAATACTCCAGTTGTAATAGTAAACACCTACGGTCCTAATACAGATAGTCCAACATTTTTTCAGCATGTCTGGCAAGGACTTAAGTCAATGGGGAGGGCTGCAGTGTTATGGGGGGTGATTTCAATGTTGTGATGTCACTCAGCAGACAGACAGGGGGTGTCCTGCGAGCATCATCCTAAAGCAGCGGCCATGTTGCTGGATATTGTAGAAAACTTGCAATTGGTGGATACATGGCGATTTCTGCACCGAGAGGGGAGAGAGGGCATGTACGTGACACAACATCGGAATGCTTGGTCCAGACTGGACTATTGACTGGTGTCTAGGGATCTACACACTTGGGTCAAGGAAGTCACACATCATCCATGCACATTCTCTGATTATGCACCAATTCAGATAAAATGGCAGATTTCACAGCAGTACATACAACCATTAAGTTGGAGATTCCCCTCTACGGCATTATGGGATCAGGTTTTTCTGGAAGAACTTAGGGAGAAACTAGTTGAATATTTTGAGATAAATGGGGAAACAGTAGATTCGCCTGGGACTCTGTGGGAGGCCTTAAATGTAGTCACCAGGGGACACTGTATGGCAATAAAGTCAGGAGTACTGAGGGCTATACGTAGCACATTACAAAACCTGGAGCGAGATATCCGGTACTTGGAGAGGGACAACCGGGTGAGCCCATCTAATGCTACTAAGGCACAACTTAGGGCGAAATTAACTGAATTTCAGGAGGAAGCAGAGAGGGAAACGGCGGATATGTATAAACACGCTTAGGCCAGGCGTTATAGTGAGGGGGACAGGGCTGGGAAAAAGTTGGCTAACCTACTCCGTGCCCCAAGAGGCTCTGAGTACATTACTGAACTGCACACAGAGGCCGGGGAGATAGTCAGAACTCCACAGGACATCCTCAATACTATGGCCCAATGTTACCAGTCATTGTACACATCTCGCACTGAACCGTCCGACTCGGACATTGCTGATTATTTGTATTCAATTGCACTGGCATGGTTCAATAATGGTGCAAGAGAATATATGGAATTGCCTATTATGGTAGTGAGGCAGGTAATTTCTGGTATGCCAGCGGATAAATCCCTAAGGGCAGATGGACTCACCGCTCAGACGTGAGTCCCAGGCTCTCCACATCACTGGAGTCAAGCTATCCAGGCTGAAGAAGGCTGATAGCCAGAAACCGGTCCTTGGATGCTTGATTCCGGTCTAAGAAAGACATGGCTTGGTAGTTCGGGCTGGCCTGTTCCCATGAGTCACAGGGTCAAGGCTGATTTGCATATAGCCAGTGTCTGACCTAGGGTGGTGTGGAGAGCAAAAAAACGATGTATTTAGGCCCAGATCTTTGTGCTGGGGTGAATGTAAGACATTGTTCTGCATTCTGTCCATCAACTGTGTTTTTTGCAATTTTCACCCCGAGTGGGCTGGGTATGCTCAGAAGTGAGTCCCAGGCTCTCCACATCACTGGAGTCAAGCTATCCAGGCTGAAGAAGGCTGATAGCCAGAAACCGGTCCTTGGATGCTTAATTCCGGTCTAGGAAAGACATGGCTTGGTAGTTTGGGCTGGACTGTTCCCATGAGGCACAGGGTCAAGGCTGATTTGCATATAGCCAGTGTTTGACCTAGGGTGGTGTGGAGAGCAAAAAACGATGGATTTAGGCCCTGATCTTTGTACTGGGGTGAATGTAAGACATTGTTCTGCATTCTGTCCATCAACTGTGCCTCAAAGCTGGGCAGATTGCGGGCCCCGCATCACTCTCCATCCCTGTGGAGGCAGCCTCATGTGCAGTAGGCTTTCAAGGGTGCAACTGGTTGCCAATCTCACCCCGATACTGCATCAATAACGAGAAGTAGGTCTGATAAACTTTCTGGCCGGCAGAGCCATTTTGGCAGGAGACTATCTCGCAACTGGGCTCACTGGCACCCCAACCTTATTCAACATTTACATCCATCCTGTAGCACAGGTTGTGAAATCCTTTGGGCTCTCGTGGGTATCATACACAAACGACACCCAGGTTATTATTTCACTCTCGGATAATGCAACTCAGGACGTGGCCAACTTTCAGAAAGGGACGCATGCTTTTTTCCAAAGTGGATGAATAACAATTATTTAAGTGTTACAGCAAACAAATGATGGATGGAATGCTGACAATGCAATAATTCTCCCCCAGTCAAAAGATATGGGTTAAATCCATCGTTCTTTATCCCACTACACCACCCCAGTTTGGATCCAGCAATATGTAAATCAGTCTTGACCCTGTGCCCCATGGGAACAGTCCAGGCCGAACTGCCAGGCCAGGTCCTTCCTGGACCGGAAACAAGCATCCTGGGACCGGTTTCAGGGTATGTCACCCTGATAGTATTGAAATCTTCACCACAGGTCGACATTTACCTCAACCTACCTCTGATTATTAACTTGTTCATGTTTAATGATAAAAGTTAACCTCGATTACATGGAACACTCTCCCCGAACACATTGCTAATATTACTTTACACTTTGTTGGTTACACTTTGTTGGTTACCCTCGTAAATGCCTGCTGGTTACAGCGCGTTGATGCCTATGGTTTAATACCCTTTACAAACAAATTTACAATTACATTTGTTATGACTTTCCTATCTGTTTATTTATCCTCCCATATTATATCTTAGTTAATCAGGGGCATTCCATTAAATAGATATGAGTACGATGACTAAGTATGTTCAGGTTACATGCTATATTCAGAATACATCAACACTTTCCACTGTTTTAATGACAGCAGGAAGCAATGTTAAAAGGTCTTTTACCAATAATTCTTGCCATTGCCACTGGATTTTATATTTTTATCCATTTACATGCCAAAGGGCCATTGGCGGATGACTCACCCTATTTGGTCAAATATGCTGCATAATGTGGTCCACCCCACCTCATAATTTCATTGGCCCCGATGCTATTTAAGTACCACACCAAAGCTCTTTCAGTTGTTGCTGAAATGTTTTTTTTTCTTCAAAAAAATAAGTGCTTCAAACATTTGTTTTCAAAACCGCCAAATTCTCCAACTGTCTCTTTCCCTCTGTACTACCGTTCTTCGTGCTGTGGGTCATGGTCTGATGATTGAAAACATGTCTCAGTGAACCAAATGAGTGACTTGGTCCAAACTTGCAGCCACCGGCACACATTAAGCAATAGGTATCTAATGTAGCTGGAAACCTCGGTTGCAGTAAAAAGGCTGGGGAAAGTGTCAATACAACATTCCTCCTAATTTGAGTCATTTTCATGGCTTGTTATTGAAGAGACTTTATAAGGGAAATAATCATAGATAATAAAAAAAAACAACTCTAATGATAACACGGCTCAGTGAAAGCAGATAAGAACAAAGAAAATATGCATTCAATAAAACAAGTCTAACGCCAAAGTCAATCAGTTTCAACCACAAATATTATTTCATGCATAAAAGGGAATTAAAAAACCAGGCACGTCTCTGAATATCGGCATCGGAGTGATTATAAAATGAAAGTAAAGAAATAAATAGAAGAATTACAAATTGAAATTCGACAAGAGCGTAGTTTGATCACTGTGAAGTGATGGACAATGGAAATGACTGAAACATCTATCAGAGCGCCGCTGCTGCAAGTTAAAAAAAAGTTCAATGCAGGCCTCAGCCCCTGATGGTCCCTGCTCATGACAAATGTATGAGGTAAACGTCTGTTTTCCGGGCTCTCTGCAGTAAAGCAGTCTTTAGCACTCAATTCCAGAGCAGGCCTCGCGCCAAGGTGTCCGATCAGGGATGGCCATTTGTGTCAAGCTGAAGGATCATTCGGGACAGACGTGCGCAGCCCTGCCTGTCTAATACATTTTTTCCCCATTTAAGTCCAGACTAGTGGCTTTAGCCAGCCCTGGGGAGCAGGGTCAGTTCCTAGTCATCTGCCCTAGGCTACGGCGTCACTTGACGGGAGGCGGCCTGGAGATTTACCGGCGGAGGCCGAGGCTGGCTGCGGCGTTTCACGTTCTCACACTCGCCTCTCTGAGGCTTCTCTCAAGGATTGAAGCATCCCGGACGCCTTGACAGGAATAGATTACCAGTTCTGCAGAAATAATTGGATTTCATGGAGGGCATTACTTCCAAATGTGATGCCAAGCCTGCTTTATAGGCCGAGTATTTTGGGACAAAAAAGGTTACAGCGGGTGAGGAGGCTACAGCAGGCGGTGGAGGGAGTTCTGCCTGCACCAGGCATGCAGGCCACACACATTGGTACCTTGAATAGATTTTATGATTTTACTACTGAATGTCGAGGCTAAGAATATTGAGATACAAGAATATCGCAGACAAAATAACGAAGACCAAACCATTGAAAGGCAAGTGCATGTAGAGGAAATATAGATTTACTATTCCTTCCTCCGCACATAGGTACCTTATCGATGTCAAGGTATGTATATTTAGAAATAGGTATAGATAATCCATACTTATGTTTCGATATTTTGGGTTTTATATTTTGTCTAGGTCTGGGTGGAATTTTAATTACATCAGAGTCATCTTGTGATAACACACTTGTCTTTGAAGCAAAATTCCCAATAATAGTGCAATTGCACCTGCCCGTGTAATTAAGAGAAATTTTGGGGAAAAATATCCTACCCAAGAGCACATTTAGCCAGCGGGCGTGACTGCTCATGCTGCTGTTTATGTTCTGTTGCATTTAAGGCTATTTTCGCAAAATGCATCTTCATGTCCACCTTAGTTGCAAGGGTGGGTTTTGAACTAAGAAACTAGCAATAAATGCTGGGCCTAATTTGGGGGAACTTCCTATCACAAGTGCACATTTAGCAAACGCGAGCGACTGCTCGCCATCTCTATTCACGTTCTGTTGAATTTGCCACTATTTGTTAGTGCAAAATGCATCCTTGTGTACATTTTGGATGCAAGGGGGCATTTTTGCCCCAAGAAAATACCGTTCAATGCAAAATTACTGTTCTCCTGAAATTCTGTTAACCTAGAGGATTATTTTGGCAATTCCATGTAATTACACTACATGGAACTCCGCGAGTTACATCCACTCCTAATTTTGTTTTTAATATTTGTATACTTTGATATTGTACCTTCGATATTCAGGGGGCATACCATATTTTATATTATTAAATTTGCATTTGTATCACTCATGTCAACCCTTAGTGTGGTCTCTTAGAGCGCTCAGGTGTTTCAAGTCTGTTTGTCAACTGAGTTTGGGTTGAAAAGGAAAGTGGGCTGCAAGGTAAACTATACAGTGTTGTATATTTACAGCAACTCTACACCTAGATCGGTAGTGTTTTTTCTGGCAATATCTAACGTTGCACCAACTTCTGCTTCATAAGGCATGTGCTCCTGTGTGTTTAATGCAAAGTTGGTGCTTTGATAGTCTGCACCACTTAAAAGCACTATGCTGAGCGAGTGATGGATCTGGGCCGGGCAAAATAAAATGAAGATGGACGAGGCTCTTAAAGAATTAGATGGCCTCTCCTTTGAAAAAAGATAGTAGTTTCTTGGTTTTGAATAACATTTTGTATGGAAACAGATAGTGAAAACAGGAACCAATTGCTCCCTCCCATAAAGGTACAATTGGGGCGTATCAGAATTCTTCATCTATGTACTACACTATACAACAGCAAAATGAATCCCACAATAGTATTTATGAACATGTGTTGTATGAATCTGCCTAGGAAACGGCAGAGCTCTGTACATCTAGCGGCCACATGCATCATCCCGGCCTTTTGCGAATTCCAAATTGCGAAAAATAGGGAATCGCAATTTGGAATTCGCAAAATGGGATGCCTGTATATTTTCGCAAAATATTTGCGATTCGGTAAAAATCGCAATTTTTACCAAATCGCAAATATTATGCGAATTCCAAAGTGCGAATTCCAAAGTGCCAAAAGGCCCATAAGGATCAATGGGAAGGCTTTAACAAATTACGATTTTCATTTTGAAAATCGCAATTTGTTAATGCATTCCAAGGGTGCAGAGGGGGGTCCAAAGGACCCCCCCTGCACCCCAGAAATGTAATTTGAAGTGCATGTTTCATACACACATGTCCTAAGGACATGTGAGTCTGAAACATGAAAGTTTAAAAAATGCATTTTTGAGCATTTCAACCTCGTGATAATTTGCACCTCCTAATTGCTAATTCGCAATTAGAAAAACAATCATGCATTGCTTTTAAGGAATCGCAAATTTGCGATTCCTTAAAAGCAATCGCATTTTTGGAAATCGCTAAAAATAGCGAATTTCACAAAAATCCATGATGCATCCCAAAAACTTATTTAGAAAGTGCAAACGGCCGAATTTACCGACTCGCACCGTTTACACTTCCTAAATAGGTTGATGCATGTGGGGGTAGGTGTAGTAGAAGCGATTCAAGATTGTGCACAACATTAGGAAGGGGGGATGTCCAGTTTGCACAATTTCTTTCGGAATGAGCATGGCCGTTTTTGAGGCTTTGGGTGTTAACATTAGCTTTCGGCTATTGTCAACAACACACAAAAATGGCTTGCCTTTAGCTCAGAGTTTCATAGTGATGACAGCCTGAAGAATTCATACTTTATGGTCTACCCCCCACTCATACTCACTTTGATTTGCACAGACCAGCTTTTAAATATCGTAAAATCTGTCAAATTGTTTTTTTAACTTTGTGGAACTTTGTGAAACTTGAAAAAATATTTTTAAACTGTTAAAGGCACTCACACTTTCTTCTAGAGCCCAAGGTGACCTGGTGTACGCCGCAATGAAGTGCGGGTCAACATCTTGGTTAGCACTCTAGTTGTTGCAAAGGAGGAGACTACCCTCCCTACATAAACCGATGCAAGCGCGAGCGCAGGGACATTAAGGTCTACTCGCCGCTCATATTCACTTTGATTTGCACAGACCTGCTTTTTGTAAAATCTGTCAAATTGTTTTGTAACTTTGTGGAACTTGCAAATATATTTTTAAACTGTTACAGGCACTCACACTTTCTTCTAGAGCCCAAGGTGTGCTGGTGTACGCTGCATGTAACAGCGGGTCACCGAGCACATGCCATCTTGGCTAGAGCTCTAGTTGTTGCAAAGGAGGAGGATACCCTCCCTACATAAACCGATGAAAGCACGAGCGGCACCGGTGCACCAAAGGCAAGTCCTTCTGCGACCGTCCACGCGCCGGCCTCACACAGCACCAGCCACGCTGCTGGTTTGGGATCACACTATACAGAGAGCACCTGCCATAGATACAGAACAGAACAGCTCCTGAAGATAGGTGAGCAAGGGCGTGATGCTCCCAACAACATTAGGAAGGGGGGTTGTCCAGTTTGCAAAATTTCTTTCGGAATGAGCATGGCCGTTTTTGAGGCTTTGGGTGTTAACATTAGCTTTCGGCTATTGTCAACAACACACAAAAATGGCTTGCCTTTAGCTCAGAGTTTCATAGTGATGACAGCCTGAAGAATTCATACTTTATGGTCTACCCCCCACTCATACTCACTTTGATTTGCACAGACCAGCTTTTAAATATCGTAAAATCTGTCAAATTGTTTTTTTAACTTTGTGGAACTTTGTGAAACTTGAAAAAATATTTTTAAACTGTTAAAGGCACTCACACTTTCTTCTAGAGCCCAAGGTGACCTGGTGTACGCCGCAATGAAGAGCGGGTCAACATCTTGGTTAGCACTCTAGTTGTTGCAAAGGAGGAGACTACCCTCCCTACATAAACCGATGCAAGCGCGAGCGCAGGGACATTAAGGTCTACTCGCCGCTCATATTCACTTTGATTTGCACAGACCTGCTTTTTGTAAAATCTGTCAAATTGTTTTGTAACTTTGTGGAACTTGCAAATATATTTTTTAACTGTTACAGGCACTCACACTTTCTTCTAGAGCCCAAGGTGTGCTGGTGTACGCTGCATGTAACAGCGGGTCACCGAGCACATGCCATCTTGGCTAGCGCTCTAGTTGTTGCAAAGGAGGAGGATACCCTCCCTACATAAACCGATGAAAGCACGAGCGGCACCGGTGCACCAAAGGCAAGTCCTTCTGCGCCCGTCCACGCGCCGGCCTCACACAGCACCAGCCACGCTGCTGGTTTGGGATCACACTATACAGAGAGCACCTGCCATAGATACAGAACAGAACAGCTCCTGAAGATAGGTGAGCAAGGGCGTGATGCTCCCAATCACACCAACCTGACGCAGGTGAGAAAAGTAAAAGTGGTTAGCCTCAAATGCCAACAACCATCTTAGAGGCGTCCAATAAAACTAGAAGCATATTTAAAATAATAAATGACCTTTCCATGCCCGACTGCATAAAAAACAAGATCATCACGACCCAAGTCCTATGTAATGGTCTAGAGACTTCTTTTGAGGAGAAAATACTAAAATAATCAATGGTCTTGAAGTAGATCGGGTAAACGATAGGGAAAGTGAAATCAGAGAGACAAAGGTGCTGCCGGTGATTCAGAAAGAGGAAGGGGCAAGTGAGGACAAGTCAGCGACTCTAGATCACTTTGAAACCCCTACCGAGGAAGAATTTCATAGACTCACTCTAAGCAGTGTTTTAGAGTCCCCTATGGACCCTCTCCCTCATAAGATATGGAAGGAGCTCAGTAAGGAGCTCTTCTCACAGCTCCGTCAGATCTGCTGCCAGTCTTTGAGCAAATGGGTAGTCCCTGCATGCTGGAAACAAGCAATTGTGACACCAGTTAAAAAAAGCTACACTTGATCCCCAGTGCCCAAATAATTATAGACCCATTTCTCTTCTACCTTACCCTGTGAAAGTTCTAGAGCGCCTAGTCAGTAAAACCCTCTCGCAATTTTTAGAAACTACTCAAAGGATGGAAGATGTACAATTCCGCTTTCGCCTAGGTCATGGAACTGAGACTGCATTAGTAACAGTCCTGGATGAAGTTAGAATGCAAGCAGTCAGAGGTCAGTCGGCTATATTGATCCTACTGGACATGTCTGGATTGGTGACGGTACAACGCGTACCGTCACAACGCGTGCTGTTACAACGCGTCCCTTACAACGCAAGTCGTTACCACGACTTGCGTTGGGGGCGCGGATATCGAATAGTATAATTTACTATTCTAACACCAGTCCCCGTGGACACTAGGGAAGGTGTTGGAATAGTAAATTTACTATTTTTAATCTTCTAGCGCCCTCCAGCGCAAGTCGTGGTAACGACTTGCGTTGTAAGGGACGCGTCGTAATAGCACCGCGTTGTAACATCCGCGTTGTAACGGATGTATCCCAACATGTCTACCACATTCAATACCCTCATTCATAACATCCTTCTGAGGCGGCTCATGGAAATTGGGATTGAGGGCATGGCACTGAAATGGTTTCAGTCTTACCTTTTGAATAGACAGCAAGCAGTAGCTTCTATCGAAATATGGTACCAGTCAGCATGGTGTCCCCCAAGGATTGGCAATCAGCCCGATTCAATTTAATATTTATGAGAGCCCATTGATTCCAATGATCAAATCTTATAAAATCAATTTGGTGTATTATGCGGATGATAGGCAAATCATTTTGTCTCTAGAGGGAAATCAGTCAATACCACTCAATAGTTTTCATGAATGTATGAAATAACTGCTAGATAGCTTACGGACAATTTCCTGCAGTTCAACTGATAAAAAACAGAAATCCTGCACTGCACGGCTAAGAAAGACCCTCTTCCACTCCCGGCTAACTTCTGGCCCATCCCTACAGATAAGTCCCCAACACCCTCTGAGGCAGTGCGCAATCTGGGGGTGGTTTTTGACGACAAGTTGAGCCTAGAAATCCAAGTAAACAAAATGGTGGGAACATGTTTTTCCCTTATCAGAGCACTGCGGAAAATACTCCCAACGCTACCAATGACAGCCAGGGCACTTGTGGTGAGAAGTGTCATTCTGAGTCGACTGGACTATTGTAATGCTCTGACACTGGGCACCCTAAAGTCCCTGATCAGGAAACTTCAAAGAATTCAGACAATAGGGGCAACACTCGCTCTAAAGAAACCACACAGATTTTCTGCCTCTCTGTCTCTTAAAGAGCTCCACTGGATTCCTATACCACAGAGGATGCAGTTCAAATCACCCAGTATCATCTTCAAGGCCCTGCATGAACTTGGACCGGCGCCACTGCAGAAAAAATGTGTCTGGTATGCCCCGACAGGAAGCCTCCGATCCTCTGCAGCTCATGTGGTTTGCACACCCAGATTTATAACCACCAGGTTTGGAGGAAGAGCATTTAGCTCTGCAGCTGCTCGTGTATGGAACAAACTCCCCCCTAATCTTAGGCAAATAGAAGATTTCTTACACTTCAGGAAGAAGCATAAAACATGGCTCTTGTGGTGTTTCCCAGGAATAAATTAAAGAGGAAACAAAGTGTAGGTTAGGAGTCCAGTTTATTCGCCTCATCCATCAACAGCTTCAGGTCGTAACTGACCTGGAATTATGCGTACATTCCTATTCTAAGAACCTAGGAAAGTTCCTATTCTAAGCAAGAGGGATAGAACATGGGAAGGAGGAAAGCAAGTAATAAAACACAACATGACACATCTTCCATCTTTACCAAAACATAGTGAACAGAAATTAAGAAGGCAAAAAAAAGATAAAAGAAACTGATAAGCAAACGAGAATCAATGACCATAACTTACACATAATCTTTCATGTACATTGGAGCACTGCGTAACCTTTGACTCCTCATGCGAGAACTGGATGGAGAGTTGTGACAAGAGCGAGAAGAATTGCTTATGCCAAACAGATTAGATGAGGTATTAAAGTCAGACTGAGAAAGGTTCTTTGACTTAACCACTACAACTCGACTCTTGTTCCAAATTCTCCCATCCTGTGTCTTTACGGCATTACCAAAGACTTTAATGACAGGCCTAACATTGGTATACTTGGACCACGGCCGTCTCCCTACCGGTGCCTTTATTTTTATAAAGTCACCTACCTTTACATCATGAAATTTAACACGTTTGACTTTGTCAAAATATGCCTTCCTACAAGTTTGTTTCTCAATTTCTCTCTCTCTCCAAGCTCCCACATGATTATCCACAAACCCCTTCTTCATGTTCATCCAACCTGGACACCACATCGTGTTCGGAACTCTACCTTTAAATAGCTCAAAGGGAGATTTTCCAGTGGTCGAGTGAGGAGAGTAACGATAAGCGTCTATTCTTTCTCTTAATGCATCCTTCCAATTTAAGCCACTAGCTCTTGCGAGCTGAATGCACTCTTTCAATGTACGATTGACCCTCTCAACTGCACCATTTGTTTCAGGGTGATATAACGATGTTCTCTTGTGTATTATTCCACATTTTTTAAGATAATCTTCAAAGACACTAGAACAGAACTGAGGACCGTTATCTGACAGTAAACTATTAGGGAAACTCTCTCTCAAGAATATGTCCGATAAAAACTTTATGACAGAATTAGAAGTAATTTCACAGACTGCACGGACCTCAATCCACCGTGAATACAAATCAATTAGTACTATCAGATAGGGAGTGTCAGAAACACCCGTAAGAGGCCCTAAAATGTCAATTGCCAACTCATCCCAGGGATGATCAGGTAACTCCCTACACACCATGGGCATTTGCCTGACTTTCAGAATCTTATCACTTGCACAGCATTCCACACACTCCCTCACCATACGTTCTATTTCTAAGTCCATCCCTGGCCACCAAAACTGAGTACGAACCATCTCCTTGGTTTTTACTATTCCCAAATGACCCGAGTGTGCATGAGAGAGCAATTTTTTCCTTAAAGCGAAAGGAGGTATAAGTCTCAACCCACGAGTTAGCATGTCATCTGAAATTGAAAGTTCATGAGAAACCAGGGACCAAGGCTTGTCCAGACGTTTGTTATCTTTTAATAAGGACATTACTTTAACCAACTCATCATCCTTTGACAATTCCTCTTTCCACTCTTCTTTACTTACAACACCCTCGGTGACCTCACAAACATTTACATAATCATCTACATCAATATAGTCATCTTCATCCCCCGTATCATCACTTTTAACCAATCTAGAAAAACAATCAGCAGCCTTGTTAGACACACCGGGTAAATACTGGACTTCAAAGTCAAATTCCTGTAAAGAAATGATCCATCTTCTTATCCGAGAAGAAATGGAATCTAGTCCTTTTTTACAAAATACTTCCTTCAAAGGCTTATGGTCAGATTTAACAATAAATTTAGTCCCCCAAACTAAATTCTTAAACTTTTTTAATGCCCAATATATCGCTAATGACTCCTTTTCGATTACGGAGTAGTTTAACTCTGGACCACGGAGGCACCTGGAAGCACATGCAATTAAAGACTCATGGCCTTGTTTATTCTGTACCAACACCGCCCCTAATCCCTTTTCACTTGCATCAGTAAAAATGAACGTAGGTAAACCAGGAACAAATGCCTGTAAGGACGGAGCTTTCTTCAATTCCTCTTTTATTCCCTCAAATTCCTTCTTACACTCGTCTGACCAGACAAAAATGACACTTTTTCCAGTGAGTCTCCTCATATTCTTCGTCTTGTCCGCAAAATGTACAATAAACTTCCCATAAAATTCTACCATCCCTAAAAAGGACAATAACTCCTCTCTATTGATAGGTTCTGCCACATTACTGATGGAAGTAACTAAGTCCGATTTAGGAAAAACACCTTGACTCTTAATACAGTGCCCTAGGTAATTTACTTCTTCTAATCCAAATTTACACTTCTCTTTCTTAAGAGTCAGACCAGAATCAGCCAGTCTTTTCAAAACTTCACACACACGCTCATTGTGTTCCTGCAAGTTCGACCCATACACTAGAAGATCATCCTGGTAACACTTTACCCCAAGAAGACCTTTAAGTATGTGTGTCATAATCCGCTGGAAAACCGAAGCAGCTGATATCAATCCAAAGGGCATCCTTTTGAACTTAAAAGTCCCCATCGGTGTTACAAATGCAGTTAAGTCCTGACAAGAAGTGTCTAGTTCTACCTGGTGGTAGGCAGAAGCCAGATCTAGGGTAGTGAAGTATTTCGCACCCTCTAATGTGCCTACAATTTCATCTATGTTGGGTAACGGGAATCTGTCCACCACCACCTCTTTGTTTAGCGCTCTTAGGTCAATACACAAACGAATCTCGCCAGTGGGCTTCTTCGCAACCACAATGGGAGACAACCATTCCGTGGCTTCTACAGGCTCTATAATGTTATTTGAAACTAACTTTTCTAACTCTTCTTGTACCTTTACCTGTTCTGCTAGTGGAATCCTTCTAACCTTCGCTACTACAGGGATAGCATTTCTCTTAAGCCTGATACAATGCTTATAACCAGTTAAACATCCCAACTTGTCTTCAAAGACAGCTGGAAATTTTCCAGAAAACATGTCAGCAAGATTTTCCACCTCCTGAATTCTCACCTGAGGTGTGGCATTAGGATCAAGTGTGACTCCAAGATCACGTTGGTCACGCCAACTAATTAGAGCATCCCCAAAATTGGTAACATAAATTTTTCCAGGAATGATTTTACATCCTAATTCCATAGTGGCAGTAAAATAACCTAAAATCTTAATGGGTTTACTGCCATACCCTAACGGTAAGATGTCGCTTTTGAACAGTTTTACATTTTTTCCAAAGGTTTTGTGCAGAAGCTCCTCATCAATCATAGTGATCTGGGAACAAGAATCAAATTTAAATTCAATCATGGCATCATCTACTTTAACTAAATGTGTGGGGTGTTCTAATATTCCATCACTAACTTGAAACGTAACCGTTTTCACCTGTGGTTGTGCCCATTTCTTGTACGTATTATCCCTTTTATTACCTTTTGTCCTACAACATTTTGAAAAATGACCTCTTCTCCCACATTCATTGCAAATAACTTTCAAGGCAGGACAATTTGGTGAGTTAGCTAAATGTCCGGGATTAGCACACCTGAAACAAGAAAATTTGTTAGACATATTAAAATTCGGATTATATCTGTTCGTCATATTGTCATTCCTCCCACTGTCTTCTTTTCCCTCTTTCTGAACCTGACAAACTACTTCTTCTACTTTGGATTCAGTTTTCTTTTCAGGTTCTACTGTTTTCTCTTTTTCTCCTTTCAGTTCATCTACGCATTTGGTCATGTGTTCGACTTGTTTTGCTATCACAAGTACTTCTTCCAGGGGTGGTTCATCCTTTAGCCATAATTCTTTACGAATGTTGTCATGAGCACATTTTAAGACGAACTGATCTCTTATCCTTTCTTCTAATGTCTGTCCAAACTTACATGAAGACGCCAATTTCCTTAGAGCGGACACATAGTCTTCTACAGACTCATCTCTCTTCTGACCCCTCAAACCAAAATGGTATCTCTCCATTATTGTGCTCAATCTTGGAAGATAGTGACGATCTAATTGCTCTATTGCGATTTCATACTCGTTTAGGTTTCTCTGTTCCGCTGCTGTGAGCTCCGGCAAGTGTTCTAGTACGTCTTGTCCTTCACCACCTAGACAGTGTAACAGTAAAGAAAGCTTCCTTTCCGCACTCAGGTTTGTACCACACACTCTCGCATAATTCGCAAAAATCTTCTTCCATTTCTGCCATTTCACACTAGGTTCACCTGGACTTATCAAGAAAAATGCTGGTTGTGTGACATTTTGCATATTTAGCTTATTTCTTTTTATTCTATGTATAGTATATGGTCTTTTTTTTTTTTTTTTTATCCTTTATAGTGCCCTTAAAAAGCTTTTCTTTATCTTCTTCTATAAAGGAATGTCATTAATAAAGATTTAATTGTGTTAAAAAAAATGAGCTTCTCTTTGTCTATTTTTTTTATTCTCAGTGGAGCAGGCTTTGTGAGATCATCCTTTTTTTTTTTTATATAAAGACACGTTCTATATCCCTTCAGAAACGTTCCTTTTCACTGTTCACGAAGACAATTAGGGTTCTTTTCTCTATATCGAACGTTCCTTCACTCTACGCTCTTTTAACTGTGAGCACATAGAGTTCAACAATCAGGATTCTTCTTTTCTTTAAACGCGCGTTATCCACTGCGCGCAATGAGGCTTGAAACGCACGGTGACTTCCTTCACACGCTGCGTGTTGCGTCACTGAACCGCATGACGCTTTCCTTCAGTACGCGCTGAACTCTCTCGCGCATATAGGAACAAGCAGCGCGAGCGCCTTTAACGACTCAATAAACAAACATCGCGCATTTTTTTATGTTCCTTCTTTTACGTCCCCTTATTATTTTTTTTTAACCTCCCTCCGTACTCCTCACCAGATTAAGGAGTTTTCTTTCTTCGTTTTGTCGCTTCAGCCGCTGGGAAGGCTTCGCTTCCTTCGAATGTAATACAGCCGCTGGGGAGGTACTTCAAGCAGAGGACAGCTGGGTGTTGAGGCGATGTGAGGTAGGATCGTCGCCAATAATAATGTGGTGTTTCCCAGGAATAAATTAAAGAGGAAACAAAGTGTAGGTTAGGAGTCCAGTTTATTCGCCTCATCCATCAACAGCTTCAGGTCGTAACTGACCTGGAATTATGCGTACATTCCTATTCTATGAACCTAGGAAAGTTCCTATTCTAAGCAAGAGGGATAGAACATGGGAAGGAGGAAAGCAAGTAATAAAACACAACATGACAGCTCTTCCCAAGGGTGTAGTCATCTTCATGGTAATATGTGTAAATAGGGGAGCTAATGCAACCTCAGCGCCAGGATACCCGTGGGGTGACAGTGCGCTTCATAAGACTATATTACATTACATACTTATAAAACATTGATGAGATAGTTTTTGATGAGCAGTATTGCTGTTTGAAAGGTGTTCTTGGTCATGGTGGGTCACTTGTTTTTGATGGTGGCATTAGACGGACGCCAGGGATGAAAGTAATAGGTTGAGAATGTTGTCCAGGATGAGTGTAGATTTTATGGCAGGCTATGTGTTCAAGTGTGCGCCTAGGCAGATGGAGAATGTAGCTTTCATCTTCTAGACTGACGATTCTCCACAGTGGTTGAAGTGTCCGAGGGAGATGGTGCTTATCTGATAGATGTGCATGTGTTGAGGTGCATTATCTCCTTGATGAGGGTGGGGCCCTTTATTAGTGGTTTGTAGGTGGAGCCAGAGACAGACAAGCTTTGTGGGAGGGGTGCTAATGCCAATTTCAGTCTCTAGATGGAAGAACAGACTCTGCCACCCAAAAAAGTGATGCAAAATTGCAGAATAATCATGTATTCGGTCATCAGCTAATCGCAATGATTGAAATATTTCATGACGGTTCTGCAGTGGTGTGATTGTAATAACTTGAAATGTAGTTCACTCTAATGTGGAACTGTGCATTCTGCCTCTGGCCAAAACGGTTCCCTGTTCCAGGTGGATACTTTTAGGTACGTATTTTGATAGAACGCCTGTCAAATAATATATTTAGAGTGGGCTTTGGGGCCTTCTTTTGCAACTTTTGGCTTTTTTGTCCATCCTCTTTCAACCATTGGCTTCAATATTTGTATATCAATTCTTGGCTCAGCACAGCGGAGTTCTCATCTTTCACCTAACCCTAATCACTATTTAAGTGTATCCTTCCTCCTTCAGTTGAGTATTTTCAATGAACTCCATAAGGAACTACTTTGCAACATTAACCCTCAATGTCCTCTCCTTATGGCTCCTTCCCTTGTGTCTTGCTCTAATGTGCAAATGGCAGATGTCTTAGCTCATTAAAACCTGACCTATTGGCTTTGCTAATACTTGTCCGCTGGTGTCCAATTAGTTTGTGCTATTGGTAGCGTATAGTTGCATGGGGTTTTTGAATAGAGATAAATATGCAAATTTGAAGGATTTCAAACAGCTGCTCTACTTTACAGGAGTGACAAATTAGTATAAAAGTGTTTGCAACAACACAGACAGATAGGTTATGCTGCTAAGGGTTTGCATTGCTCAGCACGCGCTCTTCGCACGTCACTTACTGTTGCTGTTATTCATTATTGTACCTTGGTGGTTCCTTCCAGGGCAAGGTAGACCCGAGGGGCGCCGGGCCTACATTCTTTCTCCAAACCGATGTGAATGTAGGTATATGCAGCACTTTTACCTTTTATTGAGCGGTTACAGGCTTGTCCTCTATAGGAGAAACATCCGGGGTCTTTCTTCATCTGTTGCTGTCTTGAATTGTTTTTTTTTTTATTTTATGAAAGTTGTCATTTTAGCTTTGAGTCATTATGATAACAAGATTCTTTTTAGGCTAATAAAAAACTTGCATGAACTGAGGGCCATATTATCAAGAAAGGGCGCTACATTATCGACGCTTTTATCGGCATGAAACTGAGGCTAAACCGCAATAATGGGCTTGACCTTGTGAATTCCCATAGAAGTCCAGGTTCTGGTGTTAACCTGGGCTTCTACGGGAATTCACAAGGGCATATTTTCAAGCCCATTATCGTCGCTTTAGCGACAGTTTCCTGCCGATAGAAGCGGCGATAATGTAGCGCCCTTTCTTGATAATATGGCCCTAAGAGACCGCATTCCACTTGTAAGCTGAAGCAGTCTTGTCTGCTGAGGTCATTGCATGCAAGGTGCTTTCTCTCACGGCATTCCTCATATACACCATCCACAGGTTAAGCCTGTCTCCGTCATGTTCGGCCCATTATGAAGGCCCTGTGAGATTCTTCCCATAAATACCTCCGACGCGCCTCTCGAAGTCTGTCTTTGTAAGGAAAATATGAAAGAAAGCAGAGGTCGAAAGGGAAGGTGCCCCTGTCAGGCAGCCCGCCTCGGGTTTCAGCAGCCCGGCTGCGACGCCCTCCCAGCCCGCTCCCGCCAAGGCCTGGCAGCCGCCCTTCTCTTTCGATTGAGGGCGGGCTGGTGTACACCTAAGCATGCAGAACGGAGGGGTGAAAATGTCAAAATGAACCCTTTCTGCGTCGCATGAAAGAGTTTGACAAGGTGTTGAGAGAAGATGATGCTTGGACGTTCCAGAGTGCGAAAGAGTAGTCCATTTATCTCGCGCCCTTTCTCCACAGATCTCTGTATTGTAATCCGCACTCGCCTATTTCGCAGTTCTCTGGCAAAACCAATATTTATCCTGGCGCTGAGATTAAAAGTCGGGTCATCTTCTTTTGCTTGACTAGCGTACATCTCTTGGTTGAACTTTATTTTTCGTACCACTTTTTCAAACAGACTGGAAAAGTGACAGTCAAGAGGCAACTTCTGTGATGTGTGTGCGTTTGTATTTACCACCCCAGGCGCTACAGTTCTGAAGAGTGAAACTTTCCAGCATGTGGGCTTCACAGGCCTGACTTGAAATGGGATTTCAAAGGGGCTTCTTTGATGTGGTGGGTTCTAGAATGCAAAGAGCCAACTGTTCGTTCTTTAAACTATATTCAGTAAATGGCTGAGTCGCTCAAACTGAGAAGTTAAGAAATAGCAGCACCGGAGGTCTGAGTAAGAAACTTTATAAAGAAAGACCTGTCTACGCAGCTACGTTTGAATTAATAACTAGCTTATTTTTTGACAGCACTTTATACTTTAGTTTTTGCCCTTTCTAATTACTTGAGTTATTATTGCCCAATTGGAATGACGTTCAAATATTGACCTTGGAAGAATGAAAGGTTGATTTAGCTCTATCAGGATATGAAGGTCAGCTGCAAGTACATAACCCACAGAACTTTCTTGCCAACCATAATGTAGTCATTGTAGGAGCCCTTATTGTACTAATCATAATAATATTATTGACAGGTTTATAGTCCACGCGCCACACACTGAATTTGCTATACCTGGTAATTTTCACAAGAATTGATGTGAAACTATTTGGGAGTCTCTCAGAGAAATGTGTGGGCATCTTGCATGTATTTCTTTATATCGGGTGTTAGACCTGGCATCCTTGGCATGGCTCTTCCCTAAACTTTTGCCTTCACCCTTCCTGTTTTTGCTGGCTTTATGATTCTGTGCACTTTACCACTGCTAACCAATACTAAAGTGCTTTACTCTCTTTAAAACATGGCAAACACCCAATTGGTCTATTTAACTTATTTGTAAGTCCCTAGTAAAGTGGTACTACATGTGTCCAGGGCCTGTAAATTAAATGTAACTGGTGGACCTGCAGCACTGATTGTGACCCCCACTTCAGTAGCCCTTTAAGCATGTCTCAAACCTGCCATTGCAGTCTGTGTGTGCAGTTTTAAAATGCAATTTCGAAAGTGCAAAATAAACCTTCAGCAATACAAACTGTTAATGGATGGAATGCTGAATATTGGCAAGCATTCACCCCCATCACAGATCTATGTTAAATCCATCATTCTTTTGCATGCCACACCACCCTAGTTTGGACCCAGTTGTATGCAAATCAGTCTTGCCCTTGCTCCCCATGGGAACAGTCCCGCCCGATCTGCCAGGCCAAATTCTCCCTGGACCGGAAAACAAGCATCCTGGGACCGATATCGGGGTACTACCTCTCATCTGCCAGACTAACTTCAATCCAGTTGCATAGCGAGCACAGGACCCTCTTCTAGATATACCCTTCCCACTAAGGGCGACTTATAGCAAAACAAAAAGTCGATGGAGGGAATGCTGTACATTGTCAAGCATTCACCCACAGTAACAGATCTGGATTAAATCTATCCTTCTTTTGCTTGCCTCGCCACCCCAGTTTGGACCCAGCCATATGCAAACTAGTCTTGATCCTGCTTTCCATGGAAACAGTCCTGGCCGAACTGCCAGGCCAGATCTTCCCTGGATCAGAAAACAAGCATCCTGTGATCGGTTTTGTGGTATCACCCACCATCAGCCAGGCTATCTTTAATCCAGTGGAATAGCAAGCACGGGACCCACATCTGGGCATACCATTGTCACAAAGGGTGACTTATTGCAATGCAAACATGCCAAGCCATAACCTTCTTTTTTAATACATATAAACCTACAGGGCAGGTTGCTGTGTATTTAAGTTTTACATGTACTAGTAGAGAAAATCTTCTACATTCGTTTTTCACTGCTCCCCTAGGATAACAGTAGAGTTACCTTATTACAGTTATTACGCTGTAATATCCATTTGGGAGCAGGTAGATAGGTCGAGATTGGTGTCAAAAGAATTGTAATTAAAAGCCCTTTTTAATGGCAAACTTGGATTATTAATCACAATTCTGAAAATATCACTTTTCGAAAGTTGGCATTTTCTTCTCCTAACCATTTGGTGCTTGCAGCCTGATCCTGGGTCACATGACAAGGTTTAGCTGGCAATTGGATTTTGTGTATTGCTCACAGACAGTCAGACAAAGGGAAATTAAGAGTTGGCAGGATGGTTTACTCTGAGATAATGAGGGGGAGGAGCTGTCAAGTACCCTACTTGCACAATGCAAAAGCTCTGCCTGAGCACTCCCACAAAGACTTGTCACTAGTCTACTTTGAGCCCAGGTAAGCTGGGGACACAGTAGACTAGGGTAGAAGTGGATGCCTGACACCAGAGGGTGGTGGAACCCTCCAGAACCTTCCCCAACATCTAAGTAGGCACTAGAAATAAATATTGGACCTCAGTCCTGTGGATATTCTGCCAGGAAGAAGGACTGCGTGCTGCTGAAAGGTCACCCACTCTGGTAGACTGCTGCTCTGAAGGGCTGCTGTCCTGCCGTACTGAGCTGCTGCTTGTTTCCCTCCTGCCTAGACGTGAAGGACTGGACCTGCATCCGCTTAACCCAGGATCACCAGAATGAATACTAGGGCTAGTTTGGTTGCCTCCTGTCCTAAACCTTACGGACAGAAGGCTCCAACAATCTTGACTCCCGCATCTGGACTCTGCTAACTATGAGTCTATCCTCCCAAGTGGTGCCTCCCCAGTCCTGGACTCGTAGAAGTGGCCCTAAGGTGGTGTGCTAGTATCTGTGGGTCCAGCTAAATGGATGCATCTCCTCCGCTGTGCAGTGCAACCCCAAGTAGAACAGACACATCACTGCTGGTGAGTGGCTCAGGCTCTGTCACAAAGATCTGCATCACTTTGTAGCCCATATCGACATCCAAACTGCCACTTTGAAAGTCATTCTCTGTGCAAGCCCTCGCATCCCTTGTAGACGATAGCCTCGCAGCTCCTCAGAACTGACGCATTGCCTTGACTGTGTGATGCATCCTCAACGCCGGACTTTGCAATGCTAGCCTTCGTTGACAGGATCCTGGACGACGGCGCAGGACCTCACACCACACCCTCACTACATCTCGGAGCCAACGCAACACTGCACAATGCATCTTCTAAGCTGACCCATGGAACAGTCTGCAAACCAAGATTAAAGGTACTTTATTCAGCAGGCCTAACTGGATCCTTCTAGCCAGCCCACACTCCATGACAGTCGGCCTGAACATTTATTTTTGTCTAGTCCGGCATGACCGATATCCACAGCTGGCACTTTGTGCTTTTTGATACTATTTTCACTAGGTCTAGGCATAAAACACTGCTCCAATCATGGAATTTACAGATTTCTTCAACTCCACATTTCGAGGAGAAAGCAAAGTTACCCACAAACTCCATACTCTGCAACGGAGCAGAGTTTTCTTTTGTTAGCGCACTCAAATGTCCTTTGCGTGTATGGGAGCAACTAGCAAGGCACACGTGATCGCCCACGAGATTTTCAGAGCCAATTGAGTGCGCCACGAGATTTGCTAGGAGTGAGATTTTACGATCGCTCACAAGTCATTCGGGCATGCCAGTTGCTTCTGGCAGATGTTTTTTGCTGTACCAGATTCCGAATGTGCAGGATCTACCGCAGCTGCAATCTGTGGAAGATTCTCTCCTTGATAAGCATCAAACTCTCCACACAATTACGATTTGGAGCTAAAAACCTCCTCAAGTGGACATTTGGCGCTGTTTTTCTTGTGCATGGAATCCTTTTTTTAAAAACTTTTTTTCTACTGGAAGGAAGTGCCCCAGAGTCTCCAACTTCCTGGTCTTGTCCAACAGGCTCCTCCAAGTCCTTTGTTCCTCTCCTGGTCACTTTTCATTTGGATTTTGAGCTGGAAGGATCACGTTTTGCGCCGGAAACATATACCATTGGACTTAAGGACTTTCGATTTGAGATTTCACAAGTAAGTTGAAAAACTGGTGTTTGTTTGATTGGGGCCATGCACCTTGAATTAGTTGTAATTTTCATACATTCGTAAAATGTATTGTAGTGAGTGGCCTGTAGTTTCAGTAGGGGCCTAGTTATTTCTATCTAATAAATATTTCTTTTTTTATGAAGGAAAAATGTTTTACAGTTCACTCCGTTTTTTCAATTTTTTTTAATACATTTTAATTATTGATTTAATTCACTACGTGGCCTAGTCTACCAATTGGCCTTCCAGCCAGTAGACCCAGTGCTAGTCATGGGTGTATGAAATAACTGTTTCTGTGGTGTCTGTTGAATTTGAAACATCATTTAGGCCATGGATGCATTCGAATTGAAATACAAAATGTGTTTTTTGGTGGTATTTCACATTGTTTTTCCTGCAAACTCTGTTTATGGGATAATGCCTTTGGAGGATGTGTGTTGTTGTAAACATTTTTAGCCCTGTTTATTTACGTTTTTGGCATTGCTGAATTAATGCTGTGTTGTCTGTTTTACCATGCCTCTTTTGTCTGGACTGTGTGTGTGTTTGCCATTGGCCACCATTTGCCTTTGTACCGCATGCCATGTGGCCAGGGGCCATTTTGTATAGTCAGTATCTATTGGCCTGCATGTGTTCTTTGTATTCCAGACCTCACCCTCCTGCCTCTTGTTGTGACCATGTGGCTGGCTGCCATTTTGTGTAGCCTGCCAGTGTGTGAGTTTTGCCTTTGTTTCACACGCCATGTGGCCAGGGGCCATTTTGTACAGTTATTGTCCATAGGCATGCATGTGCTCTTTGTTTCCCAGTCTTCCTGCCTCTTGTTGTGACCATGTGGCTGGAGGCCATTTTGTGTAGCCAGCCAGTGTGATTTTGCCATAGGCCTTCATGTCTTCTTTGTTGTGGCCATGCCTTCTTGCTGGTTGTTGGGACCACATGGCTGGCAGACATTTTGGGTAGCCATCCAGTGTGCTTTCCCCATAATGCTGCATGTCTTCTTTGCTTGTTCCCCATGCCTTCTTGCTTGTTGTTGTGACCATGTGGCTGGTGGCCATTTTGTGTAGGCAGTCTGTGTGTTTTTTCTATAGCCTTGCATTTGTTCTTTGTCTGTGGCCATGCCTACTTGCTGGTTGTTGTTGTTGATTTGCATGTTATTTTTCTTAATTTGTACAGGGAAAATGTTGCTCAGTACATTTTCTCCATGTTTTCTACTATACGTGCAACATTCTTTTGAATCCCTATGTGGCCTAGTCTGCCAATTGGCCTTCCAGCCAGTAGGCACAGTGCTAGTCATGGGCGCATGAAACAACTGTGGAATTTGAAACATCATGTGTGTTTTTTTTGGGTGGTATTTCATGTTGTTTTTCCTGCAAACATTGTATATGGGATAATGCCTTTGTAAGATTTGTGTTGTTGTAAACATTTTGAGCCCTGTTAATTTTCATTTTTGGCATTGCTGAAATTAATGCAGTGTTATCTGTTTTACCATGCCTCCTTTGTCTGGCATGTGTGAGTGTGTTTGCCATAGGCCACCATTTGCCTTTGTTCCGCATGCCATTCTTAATTTGTACAGTCATGGATGCCTGAACAACTGTTTTTGTGGTGTCTGTCGAATTTGAAACATCATTTAGGCCATGGATGCATTCGGATTGAAATACAAAATGTCTTTTTTTGGTGGTATTTCACAGTGGGGTAATGCCTTTGGAGGATGTGTGTTGTTAGAAACATTTTTAGCCCTGTTAATTTTCATTTTTGGGATTGCTGAAATAATGCTGTGTTCTCTGTTTTAGCATGCCTCTTTTGTCTGGCCAGTGTGTGTGTGTGTGTTTACCATAGTCCACCGTTTCCTTTGTTCCGCATGGAATGTGTCCATTGGCCTGCATGTGTTCTTTGTTTTCCAGACCTTACCCTCCTGCCTCTTGTTGTGACCATGTGGCTGCATGTGTTCTTTGTTGTGGCCATGCCTTCTTGCTGATTGTTGTGACCATGGGGTTGGTGGCCATTTTGTTTAGGCAGCCAGTGTGATTTCCCATAGGCCAGCATGTCTCCTCTTTGCTCCCAATGCCTTCCTGCTCAGTGTTGTTGTTGATGACCATGTGGCACTGACAGGCAGGCATTTTGTGCATACAGCCATTGTGGCACTTTGCTATAGTTTTGCATGAATGGTTGAGCAATGAGGTAGCAGTTTAATAAATTAATATTATATCTTTGAGGATAAGTTCACTTACCTATAAAAAACAATATTTGAATTTTTCATTTTTTTATTAATTGGTGAATTAATGTTTTTCTTTTCATTTAAAAAAAAAATGTTGTTGGGGTTTTTTTCAAACCATTTTCACTACATCTGGCATTGTTGTGAATGTATCTAGGACACTAATGAGATATTCCCGATTTATTCCCTTATGTGGTTATAATAAATCATATCCTTATAAAGGCATAAGAATCATATCCATTTTAAGTCATAGCCAATGCAGTCCAAATACGGCAAGGCTACTCCCATAGACTCCTAGAAAGTACAACACGTTCTTAAACAAACCAAGCCTTCAGCAGCCCGGGAATTCCCCCTGCTTCTGTAAGAACTGCCAGTTCTTAGTGATGTCTTATGTCCAACCTTACGTCAAACTCGGCACCTTCCAGGTATAAATATACCAGCATCTGCCTTAAGCAACACACGGCGGTTTGGAGCAGAATCGGCTATCTACTTGCCCGACACCCTGCTGATGCGAGTGCCGAAGGAAGCCGACCATCCCTGCTGACGCACTGAGAAAGACGCTGTCTTTTCTCCTGCCGAGAAAATCCAGCTCCAGTGTTTTCCGGTCACCCTTGCGGGTTTCTGGGAGATCGAGTCCTGAGAGAGAGATACAAGACCTCCTTCATTCTATACCTAAGGTACGGAGCTGATTAGACCCATAGAGAATTCTTGATTCAGATTCTTGGGAAAAATCTGTAATTCATCTACTCCTTCCCACGTACTAGTCTTAGGTTAGGTACACTGGGGTAGGTGTATCTTAGAAACACCAGTTGAGTACGTTTAGTCATTATTTTATCATTGTATGTATTTTATCCATTTTAAGTATCCTATGGCTTAGAAACCACATAAATGCTTTTACAGTATTATTTCATAATACTCCTTTTCCTGTACGCACTTTACTTCATGACAAGTACTGCAATTGTGGCAATTCATTTCTTTTGCATGAGAAAGAAGACTGCTTAATAAATAACCCTTTTATTGAAAACGCCCGTCTCTCTTTTTCTCTGCTTTTCTGGTGAAAAGAAGCATGCACAATTGACTGAGTAAAATAGCTATCTATTGTTTCCGCGACTCTAGAGATATATTCCTTATTGCAGGGGGTACAAAGTTGTCATGTGATATGGTTGTCAGAAGCTAATCTCTTCTTGTCTATTCAGGAAAGCTAAACGCCTTCTTGTTTACTCAAGAAAGTTTCTAGTGACCTCTGAGCTAGCTGGCACACACAAGTACGTCTAACATATTCAATAGAGACCTAGTCGACCTCAGTCCTACGTCTAAGCTATCGTTTATGTTATTCCAATGCACAGAGCCAATTGGGAATATAGGAACTACACTACATGGCGCCCAACGTTTGGTAAGGCGATAATTTAACGCTAGAAACTAGAGTAACTCAGTTGTGCTTTTCACACAGACCCCTTTTCCCGTAAAAACTCCAATAGACGTCTGGAGTGGGTAAAAGGTTAATATCCGCCAAAACTTAGTATGAAGAGATTCCTATGTATTAGTTATTGGTTTAGTCAACGTTGAAGGATTTAGTGTTTCAAAATATTGTGCACCTAATCTTTGTTTCCTTGAAACTTGATCTGCAAACTTTCTGTCAGCAAAATGACAGAGAGTGACGACGAAAGGGATAGAGCTAGACTAGCAGCTCAACTTTTGACGGAAGACACAAGTCTCCAACAAGATCAACCGGATGCAATACTCATCCCGGTAAATGTAACCTTAACTATAAAACTTATAGAAAACAGAGTATCATCAAGAGGTGGTACAGTCATATTTGTTGTCGAGGCACATGAATATCGGCAGACAGAGGTATTCTTTTCATGGATAAATTTTCCAGCAGCAAATGCTGTAACACACGAGTTCCACTACTACAAAGTAGAGGAACCTCCAGCGGAATACACTCCTTTCCAGGAAATTGAAATTCCAATAACTTACCAAGAGCATGAGCTCTGGTTCAATGGCGCCCTAAAACATCAAAATCACATTACCAGGTTTGGTCCACTAGGTAGACCAGGAACCACATGGCTGGTTCTAGCCAGCTATACACCACATCCTGACATTGAAAAAATGTCTAGCGAAGAACTTTTAGTTCGAATAACAGAATCAACAAATGCATATAGGCAATTAGTTCAATTGACAATTGATGGTACAACCTACCGCCAAAAATTAAAAGAAACAGATATAGCAGACCAACCTTTTGAACTTGCGAGAATAATTGAAAAATCCTATGAAGAATTAGGTTGAGACAGTTTGGGTGGGAAACCACTGAAACCACAACTAACTGAAAATCCTGAAAAGACTTTCATTAAAAATAATCTCAATTCTCAAAAGAAGAAGTGGGAGGGTAATAAGCAAACAACTCCCAGAGAAAAACATTTTCAGACCAGAGGAAGGTCTCCCCAATGAAGAGATAGATCTCCAGAAGGGGCGGGGGGGGGGGGGGGGGGCAAGTCTCCACAACGGGAGCCCTCTGAAAAAATATATAACCTTAGAAATAGGGAAAATTTGAGAAAACCTGACAGATATCAAGATATTGATACACGTCCCTCTCGATCTTTTTAGACTTCCTCACAGAGATCGGAAAGAAGAGGACGGTCAGAACATAAAGAAGAGTGCATCAAGTCCAAAGACAAAGAAGCTGCTCATCAAAGTAAAAAATTACAATTTCACAAAAAGAAGGTAGCCAGTATTAAAATAAAACATGCAGAGGATCCTGAGGACACAACTCAAGAACAGAGAGTGGGCCCAAACAATGCTAGACAGCGCAGCAGAAGTGACAATAGCTTGCAAGATCCTGATGAATCTTCTGGAGACAGTGGACACGAATGAATACATTCAAGTGTAAACTGCAGACACCAGAGTTAGCGTGCCCCATTAACTATATAAAATAACATTACGTATAGAGGGAGATAAAACTAGGAAAATAAAAGGTCTCTTCTGGGAAAACCTATCTAAAGGCTATGATATCCTTCTAGCAGAAAAAGACTGTCCACCAGAGTTTGTCAGGGAGTGCCCACATGGCGAAGAAATGATTATGCCTGCCTTCTCAATTCACATTCCAATACATAAAAAATACACATATGCAAGAAAATGGGCAGTGGCCCAAGCCCCTGCATTATATAAAAATCATGTAGGATGGGCTAAGGATTCTCCTCAGCATAACTCCAGTTAAAAAATCAACCAACTGCACAAAGGCAGTATCCTGTTAAGCAAGAAGCTAAAAAACAAGTCAGGGAGATCTTAGATCAACTTGAGTACCAGGGGGTGATTGAAACATGCACCTCACAAATGAACAATCCTTTGTTTCCTGTCTCCAAGCCAGACGATTCATATCATCTAGCTATGGACTACAGACACCCAAACTCTTGTTGTAAAACATTTGCAGTACAAAACTCACACAGTGCAGCACTAATGAATAATATTGTGCGCAAAAAATATACAACAACATTAGATATTTCAAATGTTTTTTTCTGTCAAAACATTGCACCAGAATGCAGGTATTTGACCACTTTCTCCAGCACGGGTGCCCAAAAGCAATTTTGTCGTCTCCCACAGGGATTCAAGAACAGCCCAGGATTATTTTCAGCTAGGGTAACAGAGTTACTACAAATATATGATGATGAGGCATTATCCTATGTCGATGACATCTATCTTCCAGACAATGACCTAGAGACACACTTGAAAAGAGTGAACACCATCATACTTGGGTTCGCATCTGAAGGGTACAAATTTAACTTTAAAAATCACGAATAGCCCACCATACAGTCCTATTTTTAGGATATGAATTATCAAGTCAAGGCAAAAGCCTAGCAGTCAACTTCTTAGAGAAGTGTGCAGTACTCCAAGCTCCAAAAATGCTGAAAAACTTACAATCAATTCGAGGTTTCCTGAACTTCGGAAGAACTTACATTCTAAATTACGCAGAGAGGGTTAAACCACTCTACGAATTAATAAAACCTGATTTCAAACCAACTAATTGGACTCAGAAACACACAGAAATTTTAAGATCATTACAAACAGACATGTTAACTTAAACAAAACTGCAAACACAGGCAAACAAACGCAACCTTGTAATCCGAGTCTTTCCAGGAAGATGCAGATTTACATACCTGACCTCCAATGAGGGAAAAACAGTACCAATAGCTTACAAATCACACTTGTACACACAAGCTGAAATTCTAACTGCGGTACAAACTGCTGTAGCAAAAGAAAGAGCCCTCGCACAAGGTAAACTTATAATAATCGTTACACCTGTACCTGCTTTAGAAGCAGTAACAAGAGCAAGCATTCCAAATGCTAAAGCATTACATCCGAGATGGATACAATGGGTTAATTCTCTTGCTGCACCAGACGTAGTATACGAATTTGATCCTAACCTAAAAACACAAGAATTTCTACAATACGAATACGAATGTCCTCTGCCAACTGAGATTCTTCCTCTGGAACATTACGGCTGTATAATGTATACAGATGGTTCAGCACAGCCCGCAGTTGGGGGTAAACAAACATATAGTGCTGCATAGGAGATTGTTAAAGGTCAATGGCACAAAGAAAAATGTAGACCATTGGTCACTAAAACTCAGTCACTCGGGGATTGTACAGCTCAGCGAGCTGAACTACAGGCTTTTAAAATGGCGCTCGAAAATACTGATCGCGAATTCCCCACACTTATAGTGTGCAATTCATATTACTGCATCCAGTCCTACAATGATTACTTGCAGAACTGGGTTAAAAATGATTTCAAAGATGCAAAAGGTGTCACAATCAAACATAAAATGCTTTGGGAACAAGTAGTTCTTTGCAGAAAGAACCACAAAAGACTCACGTGATACGTACACTGAGTCATCAGCGTGATGGCGTTCACGTTTCAGGGAATTCATTGGCTGATGAAGCCCCGAAGGCAGAAGTGAAAACTGCTTCCATAGCTGCAATCACCCGGTCAAAAACAAAAATAGACAGCAATATATTGCTAGCTGTCAGTGCTTCAGTAAAAGACAGTGGTAAGACACACCCGAAAGGCTTTCCAGTAAAGTACTCATACAAAACTGATGCAAACAATGTTCCTCTTGCTGTAATCCTTGGAGTGGGGGATAGGGCAATTCCAAACATGGAACACAGGTTAGGACTAATTTTAGCGGCACACGAAGGGCTCGCCTCTGCACATGCAGGTGTTTCCGCCACAGTATCATTATTAAAACGGAGATACCGGTGGCCACGCATGAGAAAACAGACTAGAAACTATGTTTTAGAATGTGAAATATGCCAAAAAATGAAGGTGTCAACAGTGAAACGACCTGCGCAGACGCCCCTTCTAATCTCAGACAAACCATTAGCATGTGTTTACCTGGACCACTGTGGTCCCTCACAAAGGGATGAAAATTATAAATATATCATGGTCGCAGTGGATTCCTGCACAAAATTCATTTGGATGTGGCCCCAGCGTTCGGCTGACGCCAGAACTGTTATAAAAGATTTGTGAGTCTTTATCCCCACATACGCAATAGGCATGCTACATTCTGATCTGGGTCATGCATTTAGCTCTCAAGCTTACAAAGAGGCCATGACCAGCATGGGCATTGCATTGGGCTATTCCATTCCATCTTGAGGGAAATGCGGTAGTGCGGTAGTGGAGAGAAAAAACAGTGACATAAAGCAATCTATAACAGCGAGGGTATTAGGTTCGGGTGATGGGTGGATCAAACATCCAATAAGTGTCCAACGTAGTCTTAACAATCTGCCAAGAAATTCTCTGGGTGGAATCACTCCGTATGAACTTTTGTTTGGTACAAGAATGATTATCGAAGACCTCGATAGTCAGACCTCAGTTGCTGTTTTACAGGACTTGAATGAAACAAGAAGAAGTCTAAGTAACACAAAACTAAAGCCAACAGCCATTGAAGAGAAACCACCTGTACCAGCAAGACCTGTCTGGATTCCAAAGATTGGGGATCATGTCAGAGAAAAGATTGCGGTGAAGAAAAGCACCTGTCTTAGCTATCAGCGGAACAAGATCAGTAGTACTACCGCCCCTTGCTGGTAAAAAGGAGAACCGAGTTGTATCAGTCGACCTTGTAAAACCACAACCATGCAGCCAATAATAAGTAGTAGGCCCAGTGGACTCCCAAGAAGTAGCAGAAGACCAAACCTTGCTACAATCCAAGAGGTTCAAATTGAGAGACTAAGCACATTTGATAAACCTGCAGTGAATAAAAAAGGACTATGCAACAAAGCCATGGAACTTGTTCCTCTTGAAACCCAAATTGCAACAGTTCGTCAAGAAACACCTGTCTACAATGATGTAGCCTCAGACTATTCTAATATGAAAAAGGAAGAAGCAACTGCAAAGATTAATAAAAATCCTGATGCCATCCAAACAATTGACAGAACTGCATCTGGCTACCTTATCAATTTCGATGACTTTTCCGATGATCCAAGTGAACTTGGAGACAAGCCAGTAAACAAAACTTTCAAAGACAAAATTACAGAACTCTTTCATCAACTTGGAGAAACATATCTGACTTCACCCTGGATTGGACTGTGGATTGTGTTAGGTGTACTTTTCCTCCTGCTCTGGCTCATCTTAGTTTTAAGAATGATTGATGGAAAATACAGTACAATGGACACAGCAAGTCAGAACATCAACTTGGTTCTAAAACCTCACAGACCCTCTCACATTGAAAAAAGAGAACTATCATCAGTGAACATCACAGCAATTCCTATACCTGGTGGTGTAGCATGGGACAATACTGATTACAAAATCTATGGCCCGGTTGAACTCTTGAAATATCCACATCAGTTCAAGATTTCTTTAAGTGACTTTGTATCACCTAGTACTTTCTCTGATGATTGGGACTCTGAAAATATTAATAATATGATGTCAGATTTAGAAATGTCAGTTAAATTTACAGAACATGATTATTTACAGGGTTCATCGAATTATGAAGAAATGTATTGCTTCAATCATTTTGGGGATTATTATTTGCATAATTCTGCGAATCCTAGAAATGTGTTCCGTTATAATCAATGGGAACATTGTCCAACTCCGCCAAAAGGTAGTTCGAAAACATTTTATGAAAAATTCCCATACTTCTTAGGGTTTAATGTCACTAATCCAGAAACGTTTTATTTTAAAATTATAAATAAGACAGGAATGAAAAACATGTTGACAAATACTAAACTGATTTATTCTGAAAAATTTTATGAAAAAATGTCTACATTTGGTTTTGAATTTTGGAAAAACAACATTGAGACAAAAACTGTCTGGGGTAAAAAAAGATTGGCAGGTACAAGGTTTAGAATCATTATTCAGAGCCTGCATGATCCCAGAACAAATAATGTTCTTGAATGACACCATTTAACAAACAACCTGTCTTGGTCTAGCCAAGATAAAAGATTTAAACAACCCGTCTATACCAAAGCCTATGCCTGATAGAAACAACACTACAGATGAGGGGTTAGACGTGTCCCATATTTTAAAACAAAACAGAACAAATCCTAATTGGAACAAATGGTTGATCTGGCCCACAGACACTAATAACTGTCAAGATAGATTCCTGAACAAAATACAGGGGTTCAAACAGAATAGGCCAGACCCAAGATATTCCCAGAGACAGCATCCAGGGATAATTACAACCTATAGTGTAGGGAAACTATGCCTCCAATGGCTACAGAAATCCACACTACCCGAAATTAAGCAACACTTGACTTTACTTAAAGAAGGTGCTGACTTGCGAGATTTCTTACTGGGACCTCGCAAACAGCGTCAAAAACCTTTCATATACGCCGGTATATACGCAGCTTACAATGAAGCTTGGAAAATAACACAAATTGAAACTGCAGAAAAAATACGAGAAATTGATAATATTAATTTGGAAAAATCACTTTCTGTAGTGGACAATGGGTTAACGACTCTGTCCTCCATAATTTATTCACTGGACAGCATTGTATCTTCTGCTATTGATATAATAGAACAGGATATGCTAATGTTATAACATGGCCAGTCCCAGTTACGTTCTATTGTACTGTTAGGCTGGACGTTACAAAATTTGCGTTCAGGCAACGTGCCATGGCGTCTAATCAACACAACGTCATTATTTTCTATCTATAACCTTACTGATAGACAAATTTCTTTGGCAAAGAGAGGGGCAGACTAAACAGTGCTGAGCATTGAAAAACTAGAAAAATTACCATTGACAATGTCAGAACGAGCGGTCATTGAATGGATAATACATGGCACCATTAAAGTCCCGATAACAACGTTTCAGTTTCAATGCTGCCAAAAGTATATACCAGCAGGCCTGTATGAAAGGTTGGGTAAAGGATACATCAAGTCAACCTGGAATTTGCCTTATACACATAGATGTTGGAGTGGGGGCAAGAAAGAAGTATTTCTTAGTGGTAACAACTAAAAAAAGTCACTAAGCAATACACTTCTGTGTCAAGGAATTAACTTTCATGGAGCCTGCGAAGGTTCATCAAATAACCTTTCATGTCACCTGCATGGCACCCCTGCTACACAGATAGAGCCTTTTTTCAGACAGCTTTCTAACGGCAGCTATGTTATAATAAGTGACCACAGCTGTTGTGGCATGGTGCCAGGAAAAGTCTATCTCGTGAGCGTTACTTTAATGGTCACTTGTTGTATGCAAGTATTGTATCCAAACAGCAAACCAGGCATGGAGGCGGCAATATGGCCTTCTTTGAATATCTCTTCTATTCGAATTGATACTTTAAGCAGAATGAAGTCTTTTCTTTTACAAACAACTGTGCCTTTAACCTCGTCTAGAGAAACATATGATCTGCAAGTTGCAAGGACAGCAGCAGAGATACATGCATTATTATCAACACATTGCCCCGTACATTTCGTAGAAATGTTAAGTCAAATCTTAAACATGTCTGATACCAGCGGCATCGCACATGTATTTAAGACAATTTTTTCGGGACTGCTAACACCCTTCAAAGCAGTTCTTGGCATCTTACCGAATTTTGTGCATTCTGTGTTTAACTGCCTGCCTCTCATCTTGGGACTCTTAGCAGGAATCTTATTTTTGTTCCTTCTGCTCCGATATGGGAAGTCAAGTCACAGACAAAACTCAGGCTACAATGGAAGACACGATCCTAGCAGTACAATACCGAGAGCGGATCACTAAAGTCCTCGGCTTGGCTCGGCTAAGAGATCTGAATACTACCTGGTTTCTTTCATTCAGACCAATCTGGCAAGATTGCATCTTACCTGTTCTATGATGCTTGCTTTGTGGAGAAGAATGCGTGTTAGACGTCTGTCTCACACTTCCATCAGCAGTAACTATGGATGTCGATACTTTGCTTGGTTCAATAACGGCTCATGCAACGTGTTGTCCCCAGCGGCTACCCATTCAGATGACAGCATTCGTTGAGACCTCACCATTATGATTAGGTGGCGGTGAGGTACGAGATGAAAGCGGCACACAGGTACAACCTTCCGTGACCATTGCTGATCTAAACACCGATGATTGCAATGCATCGCACATATGCACTATTTCCACCTTTTCAAATTTGGCCCAACCTTCACCAAATGTGGTAGACAAATTATTTGCCTGCCTATCTGATGTAATGTTCTCTCCTAACAACGGGAATAATATTTGAAATAGCGAGCACACAGCGCTTCCTGAACTTTGAATTCGGCCTTCAGTTTTGATAAACAGAACTTCTAAAAAACATTGGGACTATTTTTCTTCCCGAAAGCGAAATTATTTCTCCCCAGTTCCCAAAATATTTACTTTTTTTTGGCACATGATACTCTGCTTAAAGTAGAAATATTCTTAGAGAACAAGATTTCTATTTTTAAAATACCTAGAGATAATATTTTGACTTAACCTCTAGCACATGTACTGCCTTGTATAAACATGTGATGAAATGGTCTCGACCTTCTCATCTGTATTAAGAGCCATTTCATAAATGTAATTTTCGGGATTCATTCAGTCAAAATTCTAAATGTACACTATATGCATTAACTGAATGATACCACTGCTTGAAAACGTACAGTATTATACTCATTTTTCGTGTATACACCATTTCAAATGCAAACTATGTATTTTGGGGTGGGCTGAAAAAGACATGCATCGTTATATGTTTAGTATTGCTTAGTATTTAGTAATGATGGACATTGTATGTGGAGTGGTTGTTGTGAATGTATCTAGGACCCTAATTAGATATTCCTGATTTATGCCCTTTATGTGGTTATAATAAATCATATCCTTATAAAGGCATAAGAATCATATCCATATTAAGTCATAGCCAATGCAGTCCAAATACGGCAAGGCTACTCCCATAGGCTCCTAGAAAGTACAACACGTTCTTAAACAAACCAAGCCTTCAGCAGCCCGGGAATTCCTCCTGCTTATGTTTTGCTTTGTCCTAGAACTCCTGAGAGTCCTGAAAGAACTGCCAGTTCTTAGTGACGTCTTATGTCCAACCTTACGACAAACTCGGCACCTCCCAGGTATAAATATACCAGCATCTGCCTTAAGCAACACACGGTGGTTTGGAGCAGAATCGGCTATCTACTTGCCCGACGCCCTGTTGATGCTAGTGCCGAAGGAAGCCGACCCTCCCTGCTAATGCACTGAGAAAGACGCTGTCTTTTCTCCTGCCGAGAAAATCCAGCTCCAGTGTTTTCCGGTCACCCTTGCGGGTTTCTGGGAGATCGAGTCCTGAGAGAGAGATACAAGACCTCCTTCATTCTATACCTAAGGTACGGAGCTGATTAGACCCATAGAGAATTCTTGATTCAGATTTTGGCAAAAAAACTGTAACTCATGTACTCCTTCCCACGTCCTAGGCTTAGGTTAGGTACACTGGGGTAGGCGTATCTTAGAAACACCAATTGAGTACATTTAGTCATTATTTTATCATTGTATGTATTATCCATTTTAAGTATCTTATGACTAAGAAACCATATAAATGCTTTTACAGTATTATTTCATAATACTCCTTTTACTGTACGCACTTTACTTCATGACAAGTATTGCAATTGTGGCAATTCATTTCTCTTGCATGAGAAAGCAGACTGCTCAATAAATAACCCTTTTATTGAAAACGCCCGTCTCTCTATTTCTCTGCTTTTCTGGTGAAACGAAGCATGTACGATTGACTGAGTAAAATAGCTATCTATTGTTTCTGCGACTCTAGAGATATATTCCTTATTGAGGGGGAACAAAGTTGTCATGTGATATGGTTGTCAGAAGCTAATCCCTTCTTGTCTATTCAGGAAAGCGAAACGCTTTCTTGTTTACTCGAGAAAGTTTCTAGTGACCTCTGAGCTAGCTGGCACACACAATTAAGTCTAACATATTTAATAGAGACCTAGTCGACCTCAGTCCTACATCTAAGCTATTGTTTATGTTATTCCAATGCGCAGAGCCTATTGGAAATATAGGAACTACACTACAGCATCAATGAATCAACTCCATGCCTGCTGTAGGTGCACAATAGCATTCATTGTCTAAAGATTATTCCATTGTAATTTATCAGCTGCAACTGCTATAAGTGCAACATCCCACGTGATGTGACACACATAAAGCAAACAGTTGCATCTGTATGTTATTGTTGCTCTTTCTTTTTCTTCTGAGTATACAGTCAGTCACCATAAAAGTTTATGTTGGTGTAGTTTTATGTTTTAGGAATGGATACACTGTATTGTTAATTATTCATATTAAGTGTAACCAGTGACCACACTAAATGATAATGTGTTTGTTTGTACTACTAATTGAACTTCAACAATGCCACGTTTCACTGATGTTCTTCTTGCTTCTTTTCTTTTAGGTGCTCAAGAGACAGCATCACCCACAGTACTGCCAGTCAGAAGGCCTGTGACGCGTGACCCACACATCATAGACACCTCTTCAACTTGTGAAGCTAAGTGCCACCGCTAACTGGCAGCTTCAAGATGGCCCCAAGAAAGGTGCTTCCAAGAAAGTGGCCAGTGGTATGTCAACCCAGATCTTTTTAGGGGAAAAAACGGTGCCTGCCACACCTTCCTCTGGGGAGCAAGCTGGGAGCAGCACACCCACAGTAGGTCCACCTCAATCAAGGCTCAACCCAGGCCTGTCACAGAGGCAGCAGGCCTAATTACAGCAACGCTGATGAGCTGTGATGTTGAAATTGACTTATCTCTATCGCAAAGTAGTACCCAATTGTTGCAGGAAACTCAGAGAAGTGGACAACAATAACAATAGCTGCAACCACCAATTGTAGTTCCTCCCGAAGTAGGAGCAGTTCAAGAGATCAAACTTCATGCTGATGAAGTAGAGGAATGTTGGACTTGGCCCTGCTGGCAGGTTCACCCCTGAACTTTTTGCCTGGTATTATTAAATAATTATAGTGATTTCTGGTCTTTGCGCACTTTCACTGTGTCCCAGTGGAAAGTGCGTGCGCACTCTGAGTGTGTGGAGTAAGGTTGGCCTGCCCTCCCATAGGAATGCATGGGGAATGTCTGTGTCCCTGGTAGTTCCTGATGCGTGAGGTGTGCAGGCTCGAGTTTGGTATTTGCGGACTCGTGTGATTGAATGCTGCGAAATGATGTATGCGGCGTGTATGTGTCTAGTGTGGAAGTGCCACTTCTAGACATGGCTGTGCGTGTGCTGTAAAGCTGCTGGCGTGTGATTGGCTGGAGCTAGCTGGGGTGCCAGGCTCCATGAGTCATGATGGGTCTACCCGGTGGTGAGTGTTGAGATTAGCATGTGTGATGTGAGGGAGTGGTGCACCTGGGTCCTGAATAGGGCTGGGCTGTCCCCACACAATGCTGGCTCCGCCCCCTGTGGTGCGTCTAACGACCCTAGCCCTGCCAGTGAATAGAGTGAGGGGCTGAGCACATCAAGAGTGCTCCCAAACCAGCTGCGCCTGGTTTTCCCCCCACCCTGCACCTTCAGACAAATGAATTTAATGTATAAAAAGGGGCTGGGTCTCCTTCTAAAATTTTCTTGTTCTGACACTTGAATCTGCCAGGGGCATGCTGCTGCTGGGGCTCCTGGGAAGGCTTGCCTCCCTGGGTCCTGCCCAGCCCCTGGATACCTGATGGACTTTTCCTGATCCTAAGAAACCTTGGATGTTATTTACTTTGGTCCTGGGAGGGCTGCCCCTCTTTAAAAGCACCTGGCTCCTTTGGTAGCATGGGAGCGCTGTGCTACCTTTCTTTTAAATTCCCCTACTGGTCTCTGCAGCAGGCGAGGGGTTAATTGGCGTCATCGGTCTGGTCTGCTCTCCCAGCTCGTGGGCATGAGGAGACTGGGGGGGCTCGTGCCCTGATCACCGCCGCCGCGATGGCGTCTTTAGTGCTATTTATGGGGCTATTGCCTTGCAGGTGCCACCCTGCCTAAATGTATTTTATTTTAATACCGAGGGTGCCCACCCCTCCTTTCTGCTCTAGAATCACTGCCGCAGCCGAGGGTAAAACCGGAAGTCAGGCGGCATCACCCCTGGCTGTAGGCAGGACTTCCGGGTTGCCGGAGGAAGTCCCGCCCGCTACCGTGCAGGGATTGGCCCGCGTTGCCGGAAAGGAAAGAGAGGCCGGCGCGAGCTTTCGCGGGGGCTCCCATGTTGAGGGGAGAGCCCTGCGGGGATGGCCCAAACCCCTGGGTCCCAGGGGGGGCCCGGGTGAAGCTGAAATGGCGGCTGAGGCCGCCAATGGAAGTGCGGGGCTCCCGGAGTCCAGGGAAGCCCCGCGCTGAGGGAAGACACCGCCGAGCCTCGCAGGCTCCTCTACGAGCCCCGGTCCTGAGATGGGGGACCGGGTGAGCAAGGGCGCTGTCGGGTGGAGCTCCCAGGAATCCGGAGAGCGCCGCCCAAGGAAGAGGAGCCTCCCCCAGCAGCCCGGTGAGTGTTTAAAGGCTGAAGGGGGGAGAAGCTCTTTACGTGTGTTGGTGCCTGTGTAGGCACAGCGTCTTGGTGCATTTAGGCGGCCCCAGATGGCAGTGGGCCACCCCAACATTTTGTTTATTAATTTTGCCGAGCCTCACATGGCTCAAATGATAAGGGCATGCTTATTCAAGGTGCTAGGTAGCTCCCCCGCCCCCCCATGAGTTGTTCAGAACCCCATGGCTCCAATGCCCTGGGGGCAGTCTGTTTCGAGCCCCCGAGGCTCCAGATGGGCCTGTGTTCTGCCCCTGAGGGCCCCTGTTGTTTTCAGAGCCTGGAGGGCTCCCAAAAATGGACGTGTGTGCAGAGCCTAGAGGGCTCCACCGTTTGCGTCCTATGCCTTGTCAGAGCCCCGTGTGGCTCCCAGTTGGCGCAGTTTTCGTTCCTGAGGGGCTAGTGAGAGCCACTGTCACAATTTGCTACTGCTGCCCAGCAAGTAGTGATTTAGAAAAGGGGGTGGTGATGAACAGAGTGTCTGAGTTAAACAGACCACTCTTACCCAGTCCAAAGATCAGGGCTTGATCCATCACCGTTATTTATCTCACTGCCCCATCCCAGCTCAGAACCTGGCTATATGCAAATCAGTCTGTCCCTGGTCCAGTGCATCATGGGAACAGGGCAGACTAAACTACCAAGCCAATTCTTCACCAGAAAGGAGACAAGCTACCGGGGACCGGTTTCTGGCATTTCAGCCTTCTTCGGCCCGGCTTGCTTGAATCCTGATGGAGCAGTGAGAAAGGGACTCATGTCTGAGTATACCCTGCCACACCTATAGTGGCCAAAAACGATTTAGAAAAGGGGGTGGTGATGAACAGAGTGTCTGAGTTAAACAGACCACTCTTACCCAGTCCAAAGATCAGGGCTTGATCCATCACCGTTATTTATCTCACTGCCCCATCCCAGCTCAGAACCTGGCTATATGCAAATCAGTCTGTCCCTGGCCCAGTGCATCATGGGAACAGGGCAGACTAAACTACCAAGCCAATTCTTCACCAGAAAGGAGACAAGCTACCGGGGACCGGTTTCTGGCATTTCAGCCTTCTTCGGCCCGGCTTGCTTGAATCCTGATGGAGCAGTGAGAAAGGGACTCATGTCTGAGTATACCCTGCCACACCTATAGTGGCCAAAAACGATTTAGAAAAGGGGGTGGTGATGAACAGAGTGTCTGAGTTAAACAGACCACTCTTACCCAGTCCAAAGATCAGGGCTTGATCCATCACCGTTATTTATCTCACTGCCCCATCCCAGCTCAGAACCTGGCTATATGCAAATCAGTCTGTCCCTGGCCCAGTGCATCATGGGAACAGGGCAGACTAAACTACCAAGCCAATTCTTCACCAGAAAGGAGACAAGCTACCGGGGACCGGTTTCTGGCATTTCAGCCTTCTTCGGCCCGGCTTGCTTGAATCCTGATGGAGCAGTGAGAAAGGGACTCATGTCTGAGTATACCCTGCCACACCTATAGTGGCCAAAAACGATTTAGAAAAGGGGGTGGTGATGAACAGAGTGTCTGAGTTAAACAGACCACTCTTACCCAGTCCAAAGATCAGGGCTTGATCCATCACCGTTATTTATCTCACTGCCCCATCCCAGCTCAGAACCTGGCTATATGCAAATCAGTCTGTCCCTGGCCCAGTGCATCATGGGAACAGGGCAGACTAAACTACCAAGCCAATTCTTCACCAGAAAGGAGACAAGCTACCGGGGACCGGTTTCTGGCATTTCAGCCTTCTTCGGCCCGGCTTGCTTGAATCCTGATGGAGCAGTGAGAAAGGGACTCATGTCTGAGTATACCCTGCCACACCTATAGTGGCCAAAAACGATTTAGAAAAGGGGGTGGTGATGAACAGAGTGTCTGAGTTAAACAGACCACTCTTACCCAGTCCAAAGATCAGGGCTTGATCCATCACCGTTATTTATCTCACTGCCCCATCCCAGCTCAGAACCTGGCTATATGCAAATCAGTCTGTCCCTGGCCCAGTGCATCATGGGAACAGGGCAGACTAAACTACCAAGCCAATTCTTCACCAGAAAGGAGACAAGCTACCGGGGACCGGTTTCTGGCATTTCAGCCTTCTTCGGCCCGGCTTGCTTGAATCCTGATGGAGCAGTGAGAAAGGGACTCATGTCTGAGTATACCCTGCCACACCTATAGTGGCCAAAAACGATTTAGAAAAGGGGGTGGTGATGAACAGAGTGTCTGAGTTAAACAGACCACTCTTACCCAGTCCAAAGATCAGGGCTTGATCCATCACCGTTATTTATCTCACTGCCCCATCCCAGCTCAGAACCTGGCTATATGCAAATCAGTCTGTCCCTGGCCCAGTGCATCATGGGAACAGGGCAGACTAAACTACCAAGCCAATTCTTCACCAGAAAGGAGACAAGCTACCGGGGACCGGTTTCTGGCATTTCAGCCTTCTTCGGCCCGGCTTGCTTGAATCCTGATGGAGCAGTGAGAAAGGGACTCATGTCTGAGTATACCCTGCCACACCTAAAGTGGCCAAAAACGATTTAGAAAAGGGGGTGGTGATGAACAGAGTGTCTGAGTTAAACAGACCACTCTTACCCAGTCCAAAGATCAGGGCTTGATCCATCACCGTTATTTATCTCACTGCCCCATCCCAGCTCAGAACCTGGCTATATGCAAATCAGTCTGTCCCTGGCCCAGTGCATCATGGGAACAGGGCAGACTAAACTACCAAGCCAATTCTTCACCAGAAAGGAGACAAGCTACCGGGGACCGGTTTCTGGCATTTCAGCCTTCTTCGGCCCGGCTTGCTTGAATCCTGATGGAGCAGTGAGAACGGGACTCATGTCTGAGTATACCCTGCCACACCTATAGTGGCCAAAAACGATTTAGAAAAGGGGGTGGTGATGAACAGAGTGTCTGAGTTAAACAGACCACTCTTACCCAGTCCAAAGATCAGGGCTTGATCCATCACTGTTATTTATCTCACTGCCCCATCCCAGCTCAGAACCTGGCTATATGCAAATCAACAAGTATCAACAGAGGGAGGTAGAGTATGGAGATAGGATTCTCACTCCACGGGCACTGATATTTAAACAAGAAGAATCCTACTCAGGGTGTACACCTTAGGGAATGGGGGACACCCAGTGTTGTGTTTAATACCCCTCACACACCAACAGGCCCCTTGGTGTCATGCTTCATCATCGGTGTCTTCGCACCCCACTAGAGGGATGCGGCGTGCTACGACCAGCGGCTGCGCGGGAGCACTAGAGTGGTTGACTATGTGTGGTGTGTGTTATGTGCTTGTGCTGGGGTATATGGGAGAATGTGAGTGACGGGTGTGGTGAGGATTAAAAAGACACCTGGCCAGTAGGTTGTAAGAAAAATTTATTCGAAAACTCCGGCTGGTGCTATTAAAATAAGTGCAAGGCGAGGTTAGTAGTCTTGATTATGGACTTTACCTCTGGTGTGCGTCAACATGTTTCGGAACTTAGTGTTCCTTCTTCAGGACGGGTGCACAACTTCCCAACCCTACTCACGTGTGTTTTTTATTAAAAAAGTTGTTTACTAAATTTTTAGAAAAAAGTGAAAATTATTTACAGTGAGAGACTAGGCTATAATGTGCCTACAGCGGTTTGTCGGGATCATGCAGTTGCATGTCCTGAAAAAGAAAAGAAAAAAGTTTTTTAAGTTTGGTTACCACTCGGGAATAGCTCAAACAAGTGCAGTCACTTGGAGCCCCAAACGGTTGAATAAACCTGTAAAAGAAACACAGACACAAAGGATACATAAAAGACACACTTTTTGTTACTAATAGTTCTGAACTCATACTCATTTGGACTGTCATGTTCTGCCTTACGAGCATGTCCAGAAAGCCAGGGTAGGTAGGTGGACTCCTAATCTGTAAAAGGTTTGAGAAAAAGGGGGATTTAGTCCTTTCCTCACTATTCTCAGTATGTTCAGTGGATTTTCGTTGTAAAGGAAGTTTCTTTCTTTTCTCATACTCACAAAATCCGCCAAAATAGGCCTCTTTCCTCCCTGCTATACTCCGCTGGTAATGTTTAGCGCGCAGGGTTTGTGGTATATATGGGGCCTATGGCGCTCTATGATTCGTTAATTAACGGATGTGATTTTTAAGACCATATATGGAACATCCGTCTTTGTGCCTATCATGATCATTGACCTGTTGGAGGGGGTGACGTGTGTCGATCTGGGCATGTAAAATGGGTTAGTGACTCACTTACTTATCGCGCATGCGCATGTCAGGTTGTCTTGATGGGTTTTGACTGTTATGCGCATGTGTAAAAGGTTGCGTGTGTTTTAGGTACACTACTCCTCTGTTTACATAGATCTGGCACGGTTCATGATCTGGGCATATGTTTACCTGTGAGTATTATTAAAAAGAACCACTTGTACTTGATAAAGTGGGGGGCGGACAAAGGGAGGTGTGAGCACGGCTACCATTATTTTGCGGAATCAGAAGACAATTTCTGTTACTTCTCCGTTGTTCTATCCGGATAATTGACCCCAAGGAATATCATCATTCAGGCCGTCCAGATGAGTGCCCAAACGGAAAACCCAGCGCTGTTCTTTTTGAAGTAGGCCATTTTCAGAAGGCAAGCGTTCAATTACAGTCCAGTGCAAGTCATTGACACAGTGTTGTTTGTCCAAAAAATGCGTTGCCATTTTTGTAGTTGTTTTTTTGCATCGCACATTACTTTTGTGTTCTCCAATTCTTACTTTCACTGGTCGGGATGTCATGCCTATGTATTCAAGGCCACAAGGGCATGTAATCATATAGACAACATTTTTTGTGTTGCAGTTCGAGAATTGTCTTTGCTCCCATGAAGTGCCATTTCTGAAGTTTATTTCTTTGCTTTTGCGTGTGAGGTGGCAGCTGCTGCAATCCCCGCAGGGGAAATGTCCTTGTACTCCAATGTTGGTTTGTCTGCCCGTGGGGTTCTGACGAGGTCTTGTATGGACCAAAATGTCTTTGATATTTCTACCTCTACGGTGTGCATACATCGGTTTTTCAAAGTTTAGCTGGCCACAATTCAATATTCTCCAATGTTTGTCGATTACTTTCGACACTTCATTCGACAGGGTCGAGTATGTTGTGACACATATTGGTCTGTTCTCTCCTTCCTTTGACTTGGGGTTGTCTTCTAGGAGTGCTTCCCTGTGATTATTCTTTGCCCTCTTCAATGCCTTGTTTATTGTTTTCACTGGGTATTGCCTCTGTATCAATTTCTTCTTGAGGTCCTTTGCCTGGTTGTTGAACTGGTTCAGTTCCGTACAGTTTCGTCTGAGGCGTAAGAACTGCCCATAGGGCAGGTTCTCCCTTAGGTGCCTGGGGTGGAAACTGTCGTATCTCAGTAGGCAGTTCCTCGAGGTGGGTTTGAAGTGAGTTCGACTTTTCAATCTACCTCCCTCGCTGTATATGTTCAGGTCCAGGAATACCATGCTGGTGTTTGATATTGTGCTCGTGAATTTTAGAAATCGATTTTGATCATTCAGCCATGTTACGAACTCTTGGGCACTCTCCATATTTCCATCCCAGATAATAAAGATATCGTCAATGTACCTCTTCCATGTGTTGATCTGGGAATGGTATGGATTGTCGATGTTGAGGATTTTTGTATGTTCAAGATGGTACACATACAGGCCAGCCAGACTCGGCGCAAAAGTGCTGCCCATGCTTGTCCCATGGGTTTGTAGGTATAGCGTTTGGTCATATTGGAAAAAGTTCTCTTGTAAGGCTATGGAGATGCATTCCATGACCAAATTACGTGGGGTCTGATATTTCCATCTCTCGCTGAAAAGTACTTCTTCAATGATTTGTAGTGTTTCGTCATGCGGGAGGCTTGTGTACAGGCTCTCTACATCGAGGCTTAGTAGGAACTGTCTAGCCGGGTCGAATTGTTTGTCTTCGAGGAGTTGTAATACGGCTTTGGTGTCCTTGAGGTAGGTGCTGGTGGATTGAACCAGAGGGCGCAAGAATGCGTCAGCAAACTTAGATAGTGGTTCGAGAATCGACCCTATCCCGGAGACGATAGGTCTCCCCGGTGGATTGCTGATGTTCTTGTGAATTTTGGGTATGCAGTAAAAGTACGGTATCTTCGGTGATGGTTGTTGTAGGAAGTCTGCCTCTTTCTTACTAAGCCAGTTATGGGTTAGACCTTCCTCTACCATACCTCCGATCTTTATCCGTAGTCTCTCCGTAGGGTCTTCTTGGAGGATTCTGTAATTGCGCTCGTCAGCTAATAGACGCTTGCATTCTATGTCATAGGTCTCAAGGGTTTGTAGGACAATGGCTCCCCCTTTGTCCGCTGGTTTTATTATCAGTTCGTTGTTACTTGTTAATTCCCTCAGGGCTCGATGTTCTTCACCGCTGGTGTTGTGAAAAATGCTCCGGTCATGGTGGTTCATCTGATTCACCTCCGTAGTGACTGCTTTTTCAAATGTTAATATTTCCACCGGTATCGCTGAGTCTGGTGGGCTAAACGTTGATTTTAACCTCAAACCGGTGTCTGTGTTGTCCTCCGGTGGTGGTTTATCCTTGAAAAAGGCTTGGAGCTTCAGTTTCCGAAAGAACTCCTGTAGTTCCATGTTCAGTTTGAATAAGTCCGGTTTGTGGGTAGGTACGAACCCCAAACCCTTGTTTAACACACTCTCTTGTGTTGTTGTCAGACTCAACGGTGTTAAGTTGACTATTAGGTTCCTCTCTTGCTTGTCGATGGCTGGTTGGGGAGGGACCCGGTCATGCTCCTGGTTGTACGTGTGTTGGGCTGTTCCTGGTCCTGCCATGCCACGTTGTTGCCTTTCCGGTTTCTCCCTCGGGATATTTGGCGTGTGCCTAAAAAAGGCTGCTGTTGACCTCCGAAAGCCTGTTGTTGGCCGTAGAAACCTTCATTATATTCTTGGTTCCACTGTGGGTAGTTCATTGCCATTGGAGTTGGTCCAAACTGGTAGGGGTTGAATTGAGGGTGGCCCATATATTGTGGATACTGGTTTTGAGGCTGGTAACCTCTCCATCCCCTTTGCTTTGGGAATTGTTGTCTCCGTTGTCTCCATCCACCTCGTCTTTGTCTTGATCCTTTGTTGCCACTTGAGCTTGATCCTGACGAGCTGTTATCTGAGACGTCGCTATCAGCATCACTGTTAGTATTCCTGGAGACATAGTCCGCTTTGGTTTACGGATATGCGGTCTCTGGAGAGAATTTAGCTACATCTTTTGCCAATTTGTTTGTTTTGCTTTGTTTCAAAGTACACTCGAATTCTGTCATCTGCTGGTTCAGTTCCTCCAGTCTGGTTTTTAGTTCATCTGTACTTATGTATGTGTTGAGTTGGACCTCAATTTTGTTGATTTCAATTTTCAGTTCATGTGTTATCCTTGCGGCAGTTTTTACTATAAGTACCAACCAGTCTCTCGAGCAGTGCCAGGAAATCAGCGACCATTCTTTTTTAAAAACCATGTCGTTCTGAAAAATAAAGGGCTCGTTTTTCACAATTAGTCCTGGTGGGGCCATTTTGTTGCGTAGGTACTCGGTCATGAAAAGGCCATGAAGGGCAGCTTTTATTTGGCTGCGTCTCAAGTTCAACAGTTCATTCCAGTCGTTGGTGTTAGGACCAGTTTCTTGGTTGCTCAAACCCTCGAAGAGGTTAGAGTCTGATAGGATTTTGTCAATTTCATCCTCAGGAAAGGTAAGTCCATGCTCGTCCTCCATTTGCGAGAGTGTCTGAGTTAAACAGACCACTCTTACCCAGTCCAAGGATCAGGGCTTGATCCATCACCGTTATTTATCTCACTGCCCCATCCCAGCTCAGAACCTGGCTATATGCAAATCAGTCTGTCCCTGGCCCAGTGCATCATGGGAACAGGGCAGACTAAACTACCAAGCCAATTCTTCACCAGAAAGGAGACAAGCTACCGGGGACCGGTTTCTGGCATTTCAGCCTTCTTCGGCCCGGCTTGCTTGAATCCTGATGGAGCAGTGAGAAAGGGACTCATGTCTGAGTATACCCTGCCACACCTATAGTGGCCAAAAACGATTTAGAAAAGGGGGGTGGTGATGAACAGAGTGTCTGAGTTAAACAGACCACTCTTACCCAGTCCAAAGATCAGGGCTTGATCCATCACCGTTATTTATCTCACTGCCCCATCCCAGCTCAGAACCTGGCTATATGCAAATCAGTCTGTCCCTGGCCCAGTGCATCATGGGAACAGGGCAGACTAAACTACCAAGCCAATTCTTCACCAGAAAGGAGTGGGCAGCAAGTAGTGGGCAGCTGCACCGTTTAGGGTTCTTTCCTTTCTAGGGACTGGTTCTTGAACTTAGGAGTGAGGCGCACTCCTTCATCCCTACCTTGGCCTTCCCCAGCTGCGCAGCACTTAATGCCAGCTGCAGCGTTTAGGCCCTGTCCTATCTTGTCCTCAGCTGCCCAGCAAGTAGTGGGCAGCTGCTACGTTTAGGTGTTGGCGGAGTGGCGCAACCTGGACTTTGATGTAAGTTCTGTCCTAAGGTGATTTTTGCGCAATTCTGTTTTCCTGCACCTCTGAATATGTTGATTATGCGTCATGTACCTTGTTCCTTACCCCTCTGCATGTATGTTTATGCATCATGTGTTTTGTTCCCAGGCCTATACCCCTAAATGTATGGTGATACTTAGGTAGTTGTTTTTCTCCTAGTACAGGTGTTGCTAGTGAGGTTCTGGTTCCCTGCGTGACATTTTCCTAAGGGGGATAGGGTTGCGTAGGTGGAACTTACCTGTTACCAGTAGTTACTGGTTGTGTGTTACATTCTCTAATTTGTGCTACAGTGATTTTATATTCCATGATCTAAGTGCCAAGTTCTAAAAGTGCCTATTCCTGACAGTGCCCAGGTGGCCGTGTCTTGTACATATCCCCTGTAAATTCTGCCCGTGCCTGTTGGCACATTGTAAAGTGTGTGTTCTTATCTAATGTGTTTTGGTATAATAAAAGGCTATTTTTATATATATAACCCTGTGTGGAGTTTCCTTTGTGGTGGGCCTTGGGCGTTGTTGCTGGGTGCGCGCGCAAGCACTTAACTCACATAGCCTCCAAGTTTAGCCTTGTTGCTCGTGTCACGTTACCTAGAGGGTGAGCAGGGGTTATCTTGGTGTGTAACTCCCTTGCCCTGACTTGGGAATGGTGGTCTCTGACTGACTTTGGCGCAAGCCCTTGCCAGCCAGGGATCCCATTTCTAACAAGGAATCTGCTCTTTCAAAAGATCCATTGTCTTCCAGATCTCCAGCTAGAAAAAGGAGTTTTAGTAGTGCATCATCTTCTTCAAGCCCCCCTTCTGATGATTTAGACACCACTAGGATCCCACCTCATTCTGAGAGTGAGACAAGCCATGAGACAAGGCTAGGGAAAAGGAAGGTTCCAGAAAGCCTTAGAGTTATGAAGGCAGATGTAGAAGAGGAGGATGAAGACGAGCCAGTCATCATGAATATTAGCCCAGCCCCAGTGGAGATTGATGTTACCCCATCCCAACTTTTTGGGAGGGATGAGGGAGTAGCATCACAGATACAACCACCACCAGCTGCCATATTTGCAAAGTCCCGCCAGCGACCTACATCCACAACCATCTCAGTAGAAGTAGGTACTGAAGAGAGTCAAATGTCAAAACGCCCACCTACCATCAGTTCATTCGACATTGGTAGTGACACCAGAATCTGAAAGTTGAGCTCCCCAGTTTGGGATTTGTTTTTGGTTATTAAGAAGGAGGTGAACATTGCCATATGCTCTCTTTGCGGAGCAAGTGCTAGTGAGGGTTAGCTTGGTACGAACTATGGTACCAGAGGCCAAACAAAACATTTGAGAAAGCACCATACGATCCCTAACAGCCAAAAAACTGGAAGTGTTGTTGGTGAAGGGAGTGAAGGCCAGCTGAGGAGGGAATCTGATCCTATCACGGTGGAAGGTGAAGAAGAGGAAGACATTTTATTTTTGTTACGCAAAGCAACCCTCTGCCCAGCAGTGTAGTAGTATCGGCTACATCAGCAACATTGCAATGGCACAAGGCTCAGGTCAAGACACCAAGCCAAGGGACTGCCCCGCTAAAATGCATATTGAGCCCACCACTGCCTGCTCTCAAGAAGTCACCTCCATCAGTGGCATCAGAAAAGAAAAAAATCCACGCAACTATTCCTGGAATGTTTATACCGGATGGGCAGTATGAACGCAACCACCCAATCGAAAATGTGTACAATGTGAAGCTGACTAAAATGTTAGAGCTGGACCTCCTCCCTTTTTCTTTTGTGGAAGGGGTGGGTTTTCATGAATTTGTGGCAGCCATCTGCCCGAAATGGAAGGTTCCCAGCTGGCCCTATTTCACCAGAGTTGCTGTTGCAGCGTTACATCTCAATGTGCTGGAATTGCTTGGACAAGCTTTGCAGCAGAGTGCTGTTCACAATATCCAACTGACAACAGACATGTGGACCAGTTGCCAAGTGACTAATTACATGTGCATTACTGAGCACTGGATCTCTTTTGTGGGGCCTAGAGAAAATATATCTGCTGAGATTTTTAATGCTGCTTCGAAGCATGCGCCAGTAGCCATGTTTGCCATGGAGAAATCCCATAGCAGCAAACATTTGATAGACTTTAACAATAAGTTCTTTGAATGGACAGTTGCAGTAACATGGGAAGGCCAAGACAGACAGTGGCAATTTCAAAGTCCTGTTTTGGCGCACTTCAACATCATTATACAAAACTTTCTAAAAAATGAAAACCAAGTAAGCAACTTAGAAGAATCTGCACTCATTTCAGCCATTCATGTAAAGCCCACAAACAGCTGAGAGTAATTCATCATGAAAATAGGATGCCAGTTAAAGCACTCATACAGGAGGTTCGAAAACGTCGGACCTCAACTTATTACATGCATGAACGTCTGTTTGAGCAGTACAGACCTATCAATGAAATGTCATGCAAAGAAGTGATGCAACTGTGAAAGGCATGATCATTGAGTTGGACCAATGGGGCCTAGTCAAATGCCTGGCAGAGATGCTGCTTCCTTTTGAGGTATTCACACAGGAAGTCAGCAAGGAGGACAGTACCATGGGCCAAGCTATCCCATTGTTGCACATGCTACAGAAACAGCTAAAGGAGGTGTCTGCATTGTACACAAGTGTGGAGGAACAATTATGCATATAACTTGGTGGAGAGCTTAATCTTTCACTTATCTGATAAGATAAGGGTGCAAAGAAACATTGTGTCATCCAAGGATTGCATCTGTGCCACAATTCTTGATCCATTTTGCTACCCATTACTGTCCACTTTCATTTCTTTTTCAAACGGGATGTTTAAAAATACAAAATATGAATAGCTCAGCAAGCCAGTAAGCTAGAAAAAGAATGAAAGGGAATTAGGGGCCCTCTCCTCCAAGGCACAGGCCAAGCAAGGTGGAGCACCAATGACCATTGAGCAGACCATGCAGGTCTATCTGAATGACCCAACAGAGGTCTACCTCGATCAAAACCCTTTGGAGAATTGGTATGGGAAGAGGCGCCAATGGCCAGTGCTCAGCAGGCTGGCAATAAACCATCTGGTTTGCCCGGTAGCCAGTGCCTCTGCTGAGCGTGTTTTCAGTGCTGCCGGTGTCGTTGTCACAGTGAGAAGGACCAGTCTCTCGTCCCAAAACATGGAAAAATTAACCATGATCAAAATGAATCAGAACTTTATACAACTGGATTTCTCCATGTCTGAAGTATAACAAGAGAAAGATGAGGGAGACTCAGGTCACGGAAGTAGTTAGATGACCTACTCCTGGGCGAACGAGCAGAGTTTGAGGATGAGCTCCACTTCCCTGACTGCTAGGCCTGGGCAAACAACCATAGAACTTTCAGTTACAGACTCTATAGCTGATCTGCTTTCTTTCAGTGACACCAAAGGAAAAAAAGTTATATAGCCTGGGTACATTATTAAATTTCATTTGTTTATGTCTGGTTGAATAAATCATCCCCACCCTCTTACTCTTAGACACATTTTATTGCCGGTTTAGAGTTGCAACAGTGTGCAGTGAAGAAGCCCCCACACCCATTTCCCTTAAGGGCATTTGATGGAAAGAATACAAACAACTGTGTGCCTACCTCCAACCCTGCGCCGTAACTATCTATCTTTTCCTAGTTTACTACCCTAGCCGGACTGCCCCACATTATTTGATTTATACTGGCCAATGTCTACTTCGTGAACAATCGATCTGCATTCTGCAACATACCACAATAACGGTTACCATGTCTGAAGGACACGTAAATGGCATGCATTGCACGCTGAGTGATTGTTGTTTGTTGTGAACTTGTGATGTGTGTTGAGATGATTCATGTGGTGGCAGGCAATGTGTGACACTGGGTGTTTGTGTATCTGTAACTATTACACTTAAACGTGTTTGTAATGATTTACAATGTTGGTGGCCTACTGACTGCTAATCATTTTTTCCCTGATGGAGATTTTTTTTCCTTCCCCTTTGAGAACGAGCGAGATTTCTTCACTGGGCCCACTCCATACTGCTTTGTTTAATTCTTTTCTACTTTATACTCCTCACAGAGTTACACCTGACCAGTCACTCTTTAACAGATAACACAAACTCAAATCTAGTCTACACCAAAAATGACCCAATGCTTGTCTTGTGCAACAAAAAAATTGTACTACAAGTCGATCTATTGCATTTGAGTCGGAGCACAGTTGGGACAAAGTTGGATACCTTACCTGGAGTCAGGAGGATCAGAGATGATGGAATGACTCAAGGCGTGGGCATGATTACTACGAGTACTGCCACCAGAAGAAGGAAGTTTTCAACCTCACGGAAACCAACCGATTTGGTGATGACTTTGAAGTGGCCTAAAATTGAACAGACCTACACAACTCTGTGTAGTGGTGGTGAGTGGTGACAGCAGTGCATTGATTCTACTTGATTGGGAATATGCAGTGTTGCCGGGTGTGTGTGTGTGTGTGCTCAGTGCGGTCTGGCTCAAATTTGAAACTAAGTAGTGGTTGGGTGGGGGCCTGTTGTTGAAGGTAACTGGAGACAGACATTTAGTCAAGAATGATATTGGCATTATGCATGTGCTGTTAGGCTACATATTATTGGTATGATTCTAAATGATAGATTGATGATCATGACAAGTGTAAATTTAATCAACCTGATACCGATAGTTACATGCATCCACTTTTTGTGTGATTTTTGGTTGTTGTAAAATTGCCCTCACCTAATTGCTCACACACCATGTATAAAGTGAATGAGCAGAAAAAGGACTAATCTTCTCTTCTCTCTTGTGCTGCCTCTGAGGCTTCTTGGTGCACTCCTTATGCAGTTTGACTTCTTTCTCCTTGGTTCTTCAATATCATTTTTGTTTTTCAATCTAAGGGCCCTCTTACCCTGTGCCATACTGGAAACATACATAACACACTTATGTTACCAAACCGCATCCGCCAGGCACCCAAGATTGACAGACAGTCCAAGAGGAATAAAGATACAACTCCCAATTTGGCAATACAGTATCATTTTTTCTCTTAGTAATCATTAGAACTGTGTGTTGTTTACTTGACTCCAACAGATAATTTAATTTGTAATATATTTGCTATCTTTCAAAGCTCTGTACCACAGAACATTTAGATATATAATGTAACGTGGGTATCTCTAGGGGCAGACCGACAATTTGGTTTGGTTTACCTGTACTCCTCATTCCTTCATTTCCTTTTCCTCCCATAACAGATTTATGATGGTCGGCTGCTCATTGCCAAGATGAATGTTGTTCTTTTCAAACGTATCCCCAAATATCCCTTCCAATCCATTCATGAACCCCCAAACCCTCTTCCCCCAGAGTCTGGGTCCACTCCATACTGCTTTGTTTAATTCTTTTCTACTTTATACTCCTTGGTGGGGTGGATGTGGTGAAAGCAACACCAACTCAGTGCAGGGCGAGGATCTTCAGCTCTAAGTGTAGCCCACACAGGCAATATTATATTATTGCCAGCATCATAATTTAGGCACTGCATTGCATCAAAGGTTACCTTGGTCTACTTTGTAGCTCGGTCAACTTCAATTTGTAACTTTTACTAGCTCACCATTGCTCTGAATAATTCAATTTAGCATTTCTTATCATATTTTCTCTATTGTCTCTCTTCTTTTATACTAATAGTCTAGTCACTGGTGACTGTCTCTTTTTTTAAAGCTGGCATGTATTAATGGCATTAACTCCGTTTTTATTTCAATTTGTTTAGTTCCGTGTGATGAATAGTCCTTATCCTACAGTTTGAGTTCGCCTAGGAAGGAGTTGGACCTTGCTTCTGTTGCCGTCACTGTTAGTGCACTAGCATGCTGCTACCACTGTCACCACCAGGGCACCTTGGGAAACCATGCTGCCCTGCTCCATCTAATCAGGTAAGAAAACTGCGGTTGATTCATTATTGAACTGCAATCATTCTATATACAATGGAAATTCACACACCCACCATCTCCGAATCCTTAGGGGTTAATATAGTTGGAGACTGCCTAGACTAAGAGTAGTAGGACAAGGGAGGGTACTGCAAAACTATTTTGTTGTTACACTACCAGCAGATTTTAAAAACTGGCTGTGGCAATGGCAGTAGTGCAAAGTTAAACCGCACCCCCAGCAAAAAAGATTACAATTCTAATGTAAAAATATAAAACATTTATCCTCCTAACAAATTATACTAGTAAACCCACAACTGTCCTACCCCTCTCCCTAACCCCAAACAATGTCCCAAGAAGTGTCCAAGTTCTAAAAACAATTCTTCATAAGGAAAATCTCAAAAATGCCCCCTCTCCCACATTCCCACATTCTCTCCACAGCAAGTCCCACCCTAAAAAAAGGATTTAAAAGGGGACAGAAGAGTAGGCCTAACGGCAGACTAGAAGATTCTAAATGTGCCTCTCCAATGTCTCCAACTGTTCCTCCTGCCTGGGTTCCAGGGGCGTCAGCCTCTGCATAAAACTGTGCTAAAATGTGCAGGAATAGGGGGGAGCAGCAGTGGTGGAATGGCAGCGGGTGGCTGCATTTGGACCACGGCAACAGTGTACTGGGGCCCGGGTTGTCAGCAGCTGCTGCTGCTACGTCCTCCTCTTCCAAGGCCACCAGCTGCTGGAACTTGTCTCTGATGGCCTACAGTTTCCTCTGACGGGTCTGAAAAAAAGACAACTTGTAAACATTGCTATTAGCAAAACACATAAAATTATATAGTGGCACAGTAGTAGTACATTTGCTGGTATCCTCGTGCCATTCGATTTTGATGTGATTAGAGTTTAAGGCATTATGCACTATGGAGTATACAAGTATTCTTTTTCTTTTAGTGAGAAAAATTATTATAGCCATCCTGTCTCAGCTGGCGCCTTAGACATACTCATGTCATGTTACTTTACTACTGTTTGCAGGTGGGGGAGCGCTTCATATTTCTTATCATGGCGATGCTCTGTTAAGAGCCTCAATTTCACCCTTACTACCAGGCAATGAACAGTTCCTATGAAAGATCTACATCACGTGAGGTACTATATAACAATAATTCTGCAGACAGACTTCCTCCTGTCTGCCCGTCGGAAAAATAATGAACTACAGTACAGGGAAAGGATTAAGGAACAGGATGGCATGTTCATCACAGACTATCCCATCCGAAAAATGCAAAGGCACTTACTCTTAGTCCCACTTTACTCCTTAGCCTCACCCTCTGTCCAACAAAATAGATTTGCTTGGCAGTAAGGAATTTAATTATCAACTTAGTCTAGTGCAGGTAAGTTAACGGGATTAGGCCAGGTAGGCAGAGGTTTCACATATCATCATCATCATCAAGTGCCTAAACCTTTGCTAGTTGTGAGTCGCTTTGTTCGGCAATTACAGAAAGGGAAAAACCTGAACTGATATAATCCATTATAAAAGCAAGAATAAACTATATCACTTGGCCAGAGGAAAGTGGTGCATGCAAAGAATGATTTATTTCAAATTTTATGGAAAGCTGAGACAAAAAGAACTTAGGAAAGGAGTTATGTACTAGGAAGTGACAGAGTGGGCACTGGGAGTGAAGAGAAACACAACTATTTTTCGCGTAGCCATGAAATTTGTAAATAGGCCTACACATTAACTGAAGCAGAAGTACATTGCACAGGTACCAATGCAGTGCCACCGATGTAACCATGCAGCTGATAGGTCATCCACAGGTGTCACTGTCGAAATGCCATGGGTAGGGAAGGAGAGAGGTGATTGATGATGGGTGGGTAGGATGGAGACATAGTATATGTTGTGATTGAAAACTACTGTGAGTCAAGGGCGTAGTCTGAAATACCACCTCAATCCTTTAAATCAACAACCTTGATAAAAACTATTCCAAGCAAGTAAAGGTGAGAAGAAGGCTACTACAGAGGAGCACCCTAGTCCCTTGTTTATTCTTCCCAAGGATTTTTCCATTCTTCATTGCATTGTTCTTCTAGTATTTTTTATTCTTCACCCTTGGCGTTGGCACTCACTGTTTAAGTTTTACATTCTCTCAAATCAGTCTTCACCATTGAAAACCATCCTTCCATCCATATATTCATCCATTCAAACAGGGCTATCAGTCTCAATATACTTTTCACCAACATACCTTTGTCATTTACTCACCCATGCATCATTTCACCCATCAAACCCACCTGAGGATTTCTTTCACCCACTCAAGCAGGCAGCCTTTCACCTATGCACTTTCACCCACCCAGGCAGCCATCCTTTCACCCCTATACTCTTTCATCCTTGACACACCAATCTATCCTATCATCCACCGGTAGTGTATGTATCACTTCACCCATGCAGCCTTCTCTTTCAGTCATATTACATTTCACCCATCTTTTCTGCTTCCATCCTTCTTTCCCTTTTCCATCAACCCATCATAGTTAAAGGTCTTCATGAAACTTTCTCTAGTGAGTTGTAGATAGAAGAGGCCATTAATTACTCAACTCAACTCCCGCTGTATATGTTAAGAGGGATATGTTCAACTGTTCACAAGTCAATAGTACACCCTTTCAGGGAGTACATCATTAATTGTCAATAAGCAAGCAATATTTATCACGCCCTCCACTGCTGCTGGCTCACCCCCTACCGCTGAGCATCGGCTGACTGGCTGGCACCGTCACTGCTGGCCCGGGCATTGGTGATCGGTGCGGCTAGAAAAAAATATTACACATTTTTAGATGCCAGAAAGGGCATATTAATTTTATTAATAGCATAAAAATACACCACATGCATCACTTAAATTCGTCTACAGACAGTATCTTCTATCAAAAATATCAGGTTGGGCAGGTTGGTGGCAATTTTTAGAAAGCCTCAAAACAAACTTTAAAGGAGTGGCTAGAGCTATTGATGAATCTCAGTATTTGAAAATAAATTGAAGAGTGGACAATTGAATATATGGTCTTGGTTGGCAAATGCAATGGGGCCGTCCTCCTCATACGTCTTTCCAGCCATGGTGTATGGTCATCAGTTCACCTACTGCTTCTAATAATACTAGGTCTAGCTCAGAAGATTCAACCTTGGGCTGTCCAATATGACCATGGCCACTCTCTCGATTTACTGACTGAGCATGAGAAAGTAAATGAAAGCCTTCTCATCTCAACAAACATGCATAGAATACTTTACTTGGGCATGCAATCTGCACAGCAGAGTAGCAGTAGTAACAAGTGACCAAAGGGTTCTATGAGTCTTACAATACCACCACTAATCTGGCCACAAAATATAATATAAGGGGAGAGGGAAAGCTGACTGACAAAGCAGAATAATGTGAGCAGCATGCTTGCTATTTGGGAAAAGAATATTAGCAATAGCATAGAACACACGAGTAATACTAATATTAATAATTAGATACTCACCGAGCCCTGCGACCTCAACCGCCTAGCATTCCAGCAGGTCCTGCTCTCTGTCCAGGATGTCAGACCACCAGTGCGTCAGCTGATTATGAATGAGCTGGACTCCAAAGCAGTGATACATTGTTCAGAGCACCCTCGCCGAGCTCTGCTGGCAGTCCCAGAGTCCATACCCAGACCCAAGCCTACCGCCTGCTGCCAGGGTGGAGGGGAGGTGGCTTTGGACATAAAAAACGTGCATTGCAACCTCAGTTTACAACTCGGAAAACAAGGCATGGGGCTGCACCCCTTCCTGGCGCCACCTTCCAGCTCCTTGTTGAGGGCCTTTTGGGGGCACCATTATCTGTCATGGCGCGCAGGGGAGAAAATGCAGCAACAGGAATAAGAAGGAAGGAAGGAAAAAAAATTGGGAAAGAAGTAAAGCACAAAAATAAAATACAGAACTCACAAACAACACACAAAAAATAGATTTTTTTTTAACTACACATTCAGAAAGACAAAGGGTAAGATAATAAACAAAAACAATGGTAAAAATAGTATTATAAGACAAGGGTTACAGAGATTAAGGAAGGATGAAAAAGTAGTCCCCTGCACCATAAACAGAGTGAGAAACAAGATGGCTACACCATGCTCGACCGCGTGGTGCAGGAAATGCGATATTTCTGCCCGAAAATACAATTTGGGTTGCCGTATTGCGGAAATGTCACACAAACGGGTGGCACAAGGAAACTCAGTGTAGTGCGTAACTCCGCATTGCCCCAGAGTTTTTTTTTGCCACTTTGCTGAGTTCCGTGTAGGCAACTACGTGAACTCCACCCAGGCTCAATTTTGACTGAAATCTTTCAAGTTGAATATCTCCAGTTCTACTGATTAGGTTTTTGTAATTTTGGTCTTGTTTTATTTATTAAAAAAATTATATTCCTCTAAACTACTTGGTGCTCCATATGTAGTGTGTTTTTATTGTCTTACTGTTTGAAGTGTTGTAAAAAACACTTTACACATTGCCTCTGAGTTAAGCCTGACATCCATTCCAAGCTATCCGGGGGTTGCGAACAGGTTAATTTTGGGTTTGCTTGTGACTTCCCTCTGGCAAGGATTGTGATAGATGCTTTAGGAGAGTTTCATCCCTGTCAACCAGTGATCCAATATCTTACAAGTCATATTTGCCATATTTTAAACTCAGACAGCATGACAATTGCAAAACCATTGTTTGTACGCAAGAGGAACCATAACCTACGAGATCTACTGGAACATACTAGACCTAGACTAACAAAATCCAGTAGAAATCTCACCCAAACTATTCTGGGAACTCCACAGAATAATAAGACACAATCCTGTGGCACTTGCAGTGCGTGCTACTTTACACAGCATACTGAAAGCCTGGACTTCGGTCTCTGGACACCGGGGAGACCAATCAATATCGCCAACTGACGTACTATATATTTCACTAAGTGTCCATGTGAACTCAGATAAATGGACATGGCGACACATATGTTCAAGCATTAAGTAGGCAGTCTTAAGTGAAGGGTTTTCATGGCAAGACAGAGAAACTACTCTATACAGAAAGCCAACGGATACAAATTCTTGTTCCTGGGCCATAGTTGTCATCTCAAGGAAAACTCCTGGCTGAAGTACTCAAAGCTTCTAGAATGGGTGTTTGAGGAAAATCATCTCAAGAGTCTGAATATTGCTTGATTTCATCCCAGAGTTTGCTGACTTCTAGACAGAGAGCGGAAATCAAACATAAAGTGATGATGGTGAGCACATTCTCTCCCGTCAGTAATGATATCCAGAAGATCATTAGATGACATTTGCCTTTACTTAAAGAAACATGAAGAACCTCCTTAATTTGCCTTTAAGCAAAGCGACAATGTTAGGGACTATGCGGTAAGGGCTGATGGAGAAACTGTTTTGAAAAGTGACATTAGAGCACTATGAAAATCACCTCATTTCTAAGCCACTACAGATGTGGTAGGTGCACTCCCTGGAAATTTACTTCTGACACTGAAACTCTTGCAATCAATAATACAAATTTCAATTTACAATTGTTTTCAAAGTGCAATACTCATAATGTTGTATATGTCATTATATACGCCTGTTTGAAGATATATATAAGGGACAGACAACACAAATGGTGGAACAGCATCTAGCCCAACACAGAAGGCAGATTAGATGCAAAGTGGAAGGAGCTCCTCTGGTATAACATTTTGAGGAATGTGAGCACACATTCTTGTTATTAAGGCCACTTTATGGGCGAGATGTATCAAGGCTTTTTGCCTAAATTGCGTATTCAGTTAGGGAATGCAATTTGCGATTCCTTATATGCAATGCAGGAAGAAATCGCTAAATGTGAATTTGCATTTTGCATAGGAATCGCAAATTACCATCAACTAACCCAGGGCGAAGTACTACGCTATGCTCACATAGTTTGCGCTACTTTGCACTATGTGAATTGCACGTAGCACAGTGCAAACACGTGTAGCGGTCATTTGTTGCTTGCTCGCCGTCCTCAACGTCAAGTTTGCGACTCTGAGCGAGGAAAATGACATCCCAGCAAGGCTTTTCCTCGTTTGCGATCAGCAACATCAAGTTGCCGATCGAGATGGTGTAAAATACACCTTGTGGAGAGTTTCTCAACATGGGGATGTCAGATTTCACATTGCGAGTGGTCATGTATGCTCGTGACTACTCGCGATGAGAAACTACTAGTCCGCGTTGAGAAAGATGCCGCTCGAGTAGAAATCTACTCGAGCCGCAGAAAACGACCGCTTGCACTGTGCAAGATGCGGTTTGCACTAATTGCACAGTGTGGACAAGCATATGGCACTGTGCAATCAGTGTAAACAGCACTTTGCGTATCTCGCGAAGTGCACTTTCGGTAGCTACGCGTAGTGCTACTACGCAAACTACGCCCAGGGTTACCATCAACATCGAGTTGATGGTAATTTGCGATTCCTTTGCACAAAAGTGAATTTTTCAAAGGGCTGGACTGTTCCCATGAGGCACAGGGTCAGACTGATTTGGTGGTGGAGTGAGCTAAAGAATGATGATGAATTAAACCCAGATCAGTTGACTGAATTCAAGCTAGCCTGCCTGATGGCGGCTGATTAGCCAGAAACCGATCCCTGGATGCTTGTTTCCGATCCAGGGAAGACATGCTTGGCACTTTGGGCTGGTCTGTTACCATGAGGTATAGGTCCAGACTGATTTGGTGGCGAAGTGAGCTAAAGAATGATGATGGATTAAACCCAGATCAGTCGACTGCATTCAAGCTTGGCTGGCTGATGATGGCTGATTATCCAGAAACCGGTACCTGGATGCTTGTTTCCGATCCAGGGAAGACATGCTTGGCAGTTCGGGTTGGACTGTTCCCATGAGGCACAGGGTCAGACTGATTTGCATATGGCCATGTCTGAACTGGGGTGGCGGAGTGAGCTAAAGAATGATGATGGATTAAACCCAGATCAGTTGATTGGGGTGAGTACTTGCAATGTTCAACACTCCGTCCATCATCCCCTTTGGTTTTACTTTGTTCGCCTTAAGTTGGCAGGGTATGCCCAGACGTGGGTCCCTTGCTCACTTTGCCACTGGATTCAAGCTAGCCTGGCTGATGATGGCTGATTAGCCAGAAGCCGGTCCCAGGATGCTTGTTTCCGGTCCAGGGAAGACATGCTTGGCAGTTTGGGCTGGACTGTTTCCATGAGGCACAGGGTCAGACTGATTTGCATATGGCCATTTCTGAACTGGGGTGGGGGAGTGAGCTAAAGAATGATGATGGATTAAACCCACATCAGTTGACTGGGGGTGAGTACTTGCAATGTTCAACACTCCGTCCATCATCCCCCTAGGTTTTGCTTTGTTCACCTTAAGTTGGCAGGGTATGCCTACACGTAGGTCCCTTGCTCACTTTGCCACTGGATTCAAGCTAGCCTGGCTGATGACGGCTGATTAGCCAGAAACTGATCCCAGGATGCTTGTTTCCGTTCCAGGGAAGACATGCTTTGCACTTTGGGCTGGACTGTTACCATGAGGTATAGGTCCAGACTGATTTGGTGGCGAAGTGAGCTAAAGCATGATGATGGATTAAATCCAGATCAGTCGACTGGATTCAAGCTTGGCTGGCTGATGATGGCTGGTTATCCAGAAACCGGTTCCTGGATGCTTGTTTCCGATCCAGGGAAGACATGCGTGGCAGTTCGGGTTGGACTGTTCCCATGAGGCACAGGGTCAGACTGATTTGCATATGGCCATGTCTGAACTGGGGTGGCGGAGTGAGCTAAAGAATGATGATGGATTAAACCCAGATCAGTTGACTGGGGGTGAGTGCTTGCAATGTACAACATTCTGTCCATCATCCCCTTTGGCTTTGCTTTGTTCGCCCTTAGTCGGCAGGGTATGCCCAGACGTGGGTCCCTTGCTCACTTTGCCACTGGATTCATGCTAGCCTGGCTGATGACAGCTGATTAGCCAGAAACCGGTCCCAGGATGCTTGTTTGCGGTCCAGGGAAGACATGCTTGGCAGTTCGGGCTGGACTGTTCCCATGAGGCACAGGGTCAGACTGATTTGCATATGGCCATGTCTGAACTGGGGTGGGGGAGTGAACTAAAGAATGATGATGGGTTAAACCCAGATCAGATGACTGGGGGTGAGTACTTGCAATGTTCAACACTCCGTCCATCATCCCCCTTGGTTTTGCTTTGTTCACCTTAAGTTGGCAAGGTATGCCTAGACGTAGGTCCCTTGCTCACTTTGCCACTGGATTCAAGCTAGCCTGGCTGATGACGGCTGATTAGCCAAAAACCGGTCCCAGGATGCTTGTTTCCGGTCCAGGGAAGACATGCTTTGCACTTTGGGCTGGATTGTTACCATGAGGTATAGGTCCAGACTGATTTGGTGGCGAAGTGAGCTAAAGAATGATGATGGATTAAACCCAGATCAGTCGACTGGATTCAAACTTGGCTGGCTGATGATGGCTGAATATCCAGAAACCAGTCCCTGGATGCTTGTTTCCGATCCAGGGAAGACATGCTTGGCAGTTCCGGTTGGACTGTTCCCATGAGGCACAGGGTCAGACTGATTTGCTTATGACTATGTCTGAACTGGTTTGGCGGAGTGAGCTAAAGAATGATGATGGATTAAACCCAGATCAGTTGACTAGGGGTGAGTGCTTGCAATGTTCAACACTCCGTTCATCATCCCCTTTGGTTTTGCTTTGTTCGCACTAAGTTGACAGGGTATGCCCAGACGCGAGTCCCTTGCTCACTTTGCCATTGGATTCAAGGTAGCCTGGCTGATGATGGCTGATTAGCCAGAAACCGGTCCCAGGATGCTTGTTTCTGGTCCAGGGAAGACATGCTTGGCAGTTCGGGCTGGACTGTTCCCATGAGGCACGGGCCAGACTGATTTGTATATGGCCATGTCTGAACTGGGGTGGCGGAGGAGCTAAAGAATGATGATGGAATAAACCCAGATCAGTTGACTGGGGGTGAGTGCTTGCAATGTTCAACTCTCCTTCCATCTCACTCTTTGCTTTTGCTTTACATTCCTGAAGGCAGGGTGCTTGGTTCTAAGTGAGAGGATGCCCCTGCATGAGCAGGACACCCCTGCAGCCTACGAAGTCCATTCTCCCGGGTTGTCAGTGAAGCAGCCATATACTAAATAGAGAAACATCGCATGACTGCTGTTAGAATCCCCAGATTCCTGGTTGGCTGAGGTAGGTACAGTAGGCCAAACTGAGGCCCAAGAGCCCCCAATGTTAGGGAAAGACAGGTCGCCTCTAGAGATAGCCCCCTCTCCACCCTCTTGGTAGCTTGGCACGAGCAGCCAGGCTTATCTTCAAGGCAAATGCGTGAAGCATTTGCAGTTACGCCCACAGCAACCCAATGATGACGCCACAAATAGACTCCACATGAGTTTCATAGAAAAACAAGTATATGTTTGTAAAAAGATATACGATGTGACCACACAATACTAACCCAAAATATGCATCGGGGAAAAGTTCTCCGAGCCGATTACTATTGAGCTAAACTAAACAATCCTATGTACTCCTAATATCATAATATACAGTTAGTTATGCAACAATCAGGTATTTCACATCATAAGAATAATGCATATTGTAATACGGCTTTCTGGCAATTTATACTGTTACTGTAATGCAGTGGGTAATGCAACAATGTTGTAAACTGTTATGCCCCCGTAATGCAATGCGTATGGTCCCCTTCAGATACTCTGTTAAGAGAAAGCAATGCAACATGTAATACAGTTATTAGGCAGTTCATTATCCGAAACAAATGAAATGCAGAACACATATATCAGGCAGTTCGGTATGCAACACTAATGCAATGTGTAATACGACAATCCATCAGTTCGTGATGCAGGACTAAGACAAGGCGTAACACATCTATCAGGCAGTTTGTTATGCAAACCAAGTGCAATACTTAACACACCTATCAGGCAGTTCATTATGCAAAACTAATGCAATGAGCAATACGACAAACAGGCAGGAATAAGGCAATGCGTCATACAATCATCAGATACTCCGTTATGCAGGAATAATGCAATACGTGATTTACTCCGCGATCTCTCTGTCACTCATGCTGGCTTGCGGTTAGTCTCTGGCCACAGTTGCAACCCCCCACATGGGTAAGATTATAACACAGTAAATGCAGCTTCGCACTCTGGCTTCGGTGCTGCCACTCCCTTGGCACACAGGCTGCGATCCGAGCCAAAGCTGAGGCTCGCGCTGCAGGACAGAGAAAGAGGCCGAGAGCGTCCCCTCCGAGCCCCCGACTTGCCCCAGGAGTAAACATGTTACCTGGGGGGCACAAACCCACTCTCTCTCCATCCAGTGACTTGGGCCTCCGATGCAATCACTCTGAATTTTCCAGGCAATGGGAAGATCCCAGGCTGCACACTACACCCGAACTCAGAGTCAATGAGACTCACTGGACTACGGGTGCACGATAACCAGACAACTCCTCATAAGGGTCTCAGGCTGCACATGACACACGCAACACAGCGTCGCTGAGACACACTTTATATTCTGGCGCCCCCGATCACAGTGCACAACTTGCGCAGGTCTCAGGCTGTAGAAAGCACACACACACAGCATCGCTGAGACACACTTGCCCTTCTAGTGTGCATGATCAAGAGCCAATCCAAGCGAAAGTCCCAGGTTGCACCAAGCACACGCACAAGCACACTGCGTCACTGAGACTTACTTGGCTTCCCGGTGCACACGTTCACAGAACTATCCTCTTGAATTACTCAGGCTGCACCAAGCACAAGCACACTGTGGGGCGGAGTCTCGTTTGGAACTCCACGTGCCCAAGATCACAGGGCACAACTTACGAAGGTCTCAGACTAGACAGAGCACACACACACACACATCGTCTCTGAGAGTCTTATTTGGAAACTTTTGTGTTTCTGTGTTTCCGAACAGGGAGCCAGCTCACCTCAGTCCCTTGGGGACTGTTACTTCAGGACACAGCACACAGCAGAGTCCTTGAAGCAGGGGGACACAGCACGCATCAACATCCCTTTAGACTTTCCTTGGTTGAAACAGCAAACTGCAGGCCAGCCCCAGATCACACAGCAAGAGCAGTCCTATCCATCAGTCGCTTCAGTTTTTTCTTCCTTGGCAAGGGTCCTCTTGACTACAAAGAAGCCCCAGTCTTGTTCACACTTGATCAAGCCATTCTCCAAATTTCAGGGGCTACAGCTGGCATAGTTATACCCCTCATTGGCTTTGAAGTCTTTGTGTTACAGGGGGCACAGACCCCTGCTCAAACCAGTTCTGGGTGCCTCCCTACCAGTGACACCTTCTTCCTTTGATTAGTGAGGTTCTGGATTCTCAATCACTCAGCAGGATATGGGACAATTGTTTTATAGCACCAGCCCAGGCCTCTTCACCTTGAGGGGCTTCTCCTTCCCTTATACTCCAGATCAGCCTGTGCTGTCTCATCTCCTACCCTGGGTCAAGACATTCCACAGATCATATCACTTTCAAATCCAGCCAGTCAATCCACAACCAGGCGGAGACACACAGAAATGATTAAAGGACAAAAAAACAGCCACTTCTGAAAGAGTGGCTTACAAACACATAATGCAAAAACTATCTTCATAAAAAGATTGTTTATTGCAGGGTGAGTCCAGGCATACTAAACTTCACCTTTCCATCTTAAGCCTTTGGGAAGATAGGCTGGAAAACATATTACACTGCCTTCCTATTCTATCCTCTGGGCAAGATGGCCTGTCAACAGTGAAAAACGAAATGGAGATTAGTTCACTGTTAGGACATGACACACACCTTAGTACATGTCCTACCTTTACCATGCACTATACCCTGTCCAGGCGAGACCCTAGACCTTCCAGTGCACAGAAAGGGAAGGGTAAGTTCTGGCAAGTGAGTGCACTTGACAGACAACAGGGCAGTTTCACAAACTGTGCATAGGCCCTGCAATGGCAGGCCTGAGTTCCTTTTTTAAGGCTACTTGTGCGGGTGGCACAAATAGTGCTGCAGGCCCACTAGTAGAATTTGCATTACCAACCCTGGCACAAATAGTGCACTTTACTAGGGACTTCACTTAGTAAGGCAAACATACCAATCATGGCCAACCAATTACCATTACTGGTACACAGAGAGCACTTGAACTTTTACACTGGTTAGCAGTGGCAAAGTGTCCAAAACATCTAAGTTGGCAACACTATATCCATCACAGTACCAAAAATAGAGGAGGTAGAGGCAAAAAGTCAGGGGTAATCACGCCAAGAAATGCCAAACCTAACAACCACACAATGATCACCTTGAAAACAACTGCAACAAATCCTATCATGTTTGGTGTTCCCGGTACCAGCCTTCTTGACCAGGACAACACAAAATTGTTGCTCATACCAGAGACACATTTCTGTCCTACTGCTGCTGAGCCAGCTCGAGAAGAGGAAGGCAGAACAATAGGCATCCTGTCACAGGGAGGTGTGACCACCTTCCAGACAGGATTAAGTGTATTAGGGCTGGTGGGTGCGCTTGCCAGTGCATAAAAGTCTCCATGAGGGGCACATTTGGTATCACTGTGCATAGTTCAGTTCAAATCAGTCCAGGGAGCCGTTGGCTCCCATTCTAGTGCGAAACTGGACAAAGGACATGGGAGTAACGTCCCTCCATCCAGACCCTCCCCTGGGGGGTTCCCTTGAATTTTCCAAACCCTTTCTTTAGGGTACTTAAGGGCTTACCTGGGTGTAGGTCCCTAGGTTTGTCGTGGACAAGATTCAGAACTAAAGCCACTGCACTTCTACCATCTGGGCACTAAGGACTTCGCTGGACTTTGTTTGAACCTGACTTCATCTCCCTTTCACTCTGCTGCTTTGTCTGTGCACCATACAGGATCTGTGCAGGACCTTTGGAGCATCCCAGACACTTGAAGATAATCTCCCTTTAAGTGAAGAAGTCACTTCTCTGCATTCGCAGGCACCTCAATACTGCTGACCGGTCTGCTGATCCCCAAGCTCCTGCAGACTCCGAAGGGTTCAACAACATAGGAGGTGGTTATCTACGTTTTGCAAGGCCCGAGCTGTCCTCTAACCGAGTTTGAGGTCAGAATCCCTCGTGAGGGCTGCATTAACCAGACCCTGTGCACTGCATACTTTTGCAAGGGCATATACATGTTGATAAGTTTGTGACAAGTGCATTGGGCTCCAAGTAGCCCCATCCTTCGTCAACTTCTTCCACCAAGATCTTTAGCCACACTGTCTTGTGGGCACCGTGGCCTGCCCTCGTTGGTGAGCTGCTGGAGGTACTCTTGCGACTCTAGTGCCTCCGGCCTGTGAGTCCATTTGGGGGTCACCTTTGTTTTCATTATGCTCCCCTGAGTGCTCCGGGCCTACCCTGACTCCCCTGTTTGTGGTGAGTCTCCTGGACCTTGCTGGTCCCAACCATGCACCTTCTTGATTTCCTGCATGGGTTGCATTAGGACTCCTAACTTTACTTCTCCTAAACTGAGAAAAATCCTAACTTTAAGACTTTTGGTATTCACAGAAGGCATTTAGGAGTCCTAAAGTTAGGAGTCCTAACTTCTGTGAATACCGAAATGAGTAAGTGCCTTCTGTCAATACCAAAATGAGTAAGTGCCTTCTGTGAATACCAAAATTGTAGTAAGTTTAGGATTTTTTCTTAAGTTAGTTCTGTAAATCGGGCCCTGTGTCCCTAGCTCTCTTTTGCCTCTTATCTCTCCTTCTCACCTGCTCTCTCTATCTTTTGCCTCTTATTGACTCTCATGATCTCTTTTGCCACTTTTTCTTCCTTGCCCCGTTTGCCACTTTTTCTCTCTTGCATTTTTTGATTCTATTCTCCTTTTTGCCTCTTTTTGTCTCTATTTTCTTTGCCTCATTTAGCGCTACCCACTGCTGCCCCTGCGGCCCCTACCCCCAGCGTGTTACTCCGGCTTCCCAGCGGATCACCCTCTCCCCAACCCCTACTTAATGGCGGCTTCTGTGCGGCCACTCAACTCAGTGCACCAAAGGCAAGCCTGTCCACGACCGCAACAAGTGCTAGGAACCCTGGTCCTCTGACCCCTGGCCGGTATGACCCCAGCACCCTCCACGCTCTTAACCCCGGATGCAACAACAACTGCCAGCACTTGATGCCAAGCAACACCCATGACCCAATCTCCTGTCGACACTGTTTCTGCACCTTCACCCACCTCCGGACCCCAGCAGTTGCCCCCAGCACACCAGCGAACACAAACCACTGAACTGCATTCTCCTCAATGAACCCTCCCATGCACAGACACAACAGAAATATGGGACCTGCTCAGCATCACAAGCCTGATGTTGCCTTCCTCACAGAGACCTGGACGAACACCAGCTCTGCACCTGACATCGAAACCACCATCCCCAACGGATACAAGATCCTGAGAAAAGACAGCTACACCTGCCTAGGACGAGGCCTCGCCATCTTCCACAAAAGCTCCCTCCGCATGACAACCACCGACTCAGACGACGCCTCGCCTTCCCACGGAACACATCCACTTCCAGATCCAGACCAATCCCAGAACGACGCTCCACGGAACCCTCATCTACAGACTGCCTGGCGCCCGTGTTCTGTTCCCCAACATCATCGCTGACCTCATCGCACCCCACGACCTCACCTCCACAGACCACATACTACTCGCAGACCTAAACTTCCACCTAGACAACCACGATGACCCCAACACTACCACCCTCCTAGAGAACCTCACCAACATAGGACTAAAGCAACTCGTCTCTGCCCCCACTCACACATCAGGACACACACTCGACCTGTCTTCACAGGAGGAAACAGTATCCTCTTCAGCCACCCCACGGAACTGCTCTGGATCGACCACCACTGCATCCATTTCTCTTTTAGAAAACCCACCACTCACAAACACGCTCACCACACCCTCGCAAAAACTGGAACAAAGTCTCAGAAGAACACCTCACCGCCACCCTCACCTGCAATCCACCCCCAGCTATGACAAATGCCATCATCGCGGCAAAGCAACCTCAAACAATAGATCAACAACTGCGCTAACACACTCCCCCCCTCCAGTAACAAAATAATGCAACAAGAAAGCAAACTGGTTTACCATGGCACTCCAAAAATCCAAGCGCTTCTGCTGACGACTGGAAAAAACATGGAGAAACAACAAAACCCTGGAAACACGCACTGCCTACAAAACAGCCGCCACAGCGCACCACCAACTCATCAAATCCACAAAGAATAATTTGCTACAAGACAGAATCGTCTCGAATGCCCACAACTCCAAGGAACCTTTCTCCATCATCCAGGAATTTGCCAAACCCAACTGCGAAACAACAGATGTCCCTCACTCCCTCCCAAGATCTCACCTCAAGATCAAGGCGCTCTATGACAACTTTGATGACCAAGACCTCATCACCGCCTCAACCCTAAACCTCAGCAACGCCACCCAACAGACCCTACTTACTTGGTCCCCATTCACGACAGAAGACACCGTGAAGACCATGAAGGGCATCCACTTCAGAGCACCTTCAGACCCCTGCCTGCCACACATCTTCTACAAGGCCGCCACAGCCATTGCACCCGAGCTAAGCCAACCCATCAACTGCTCCCTCGAGACTGCCACATTCCCCAACAACTGGAATCATGCTGAAATCAACCCCTCCTAAAGAAACCCTCGGCAGACCTGACGGACCTCAAGAAAGAACTTCAGGCCCATCTGGATGATCCTTTTGCAGTCAAGGTCATCAAAAGGCCGTCAACACTCAGCTAGCCTACTTCATCCGGATTCCGCAGCAACCACAGCACCAAAACCGCCCTCCTCGCCACCACAGATGACATTCGCGCCCTCCTCGACCAAATGGCAGCCCTCATCCTCCTCGACCTATCCGCAGCCTTCGACATGTCTCCCATCACACACTAGCCACCAGACTCCACGACGCCGCCATCCAAGGAAAAGCCCTTGACTGGAAATGCTCATTCCTCATGGGCAGAACAGAGAGAATAAGACTCCCACCCTTCCTATCAGAACCAACAGAGAACAGATGAGTACCTCAAGAATCCTCCCGCAGCCCCGCTAACGTCTACATGGCCCCTCTTGCCACCATCATCAGAAAACATGGGCTCAACATCGTCCCCTACTCCGATGACACCCAACTCCAGGTGTAAGTCCTCAGACCTCGGTCCTAGGATCTCACTCTCCTGGCAGCTCCGTGGTGTTCTGCGTCGCATCTTGAAGCCAGCCCGTCCGTTTCAGGGTTTGAGTCTACCCTGATTCCGGTTTTCCGCTTGCGTGCTGTGACTGAATTTGCTGTAATTGTGCCTGTTGCTGTTTTTTAGTTTGTTCATTGCTGTAAACTGTGCCTGCTGCTGTTTTTGGTTTGTCCCATTTTGTCTTCCCCCATTGCTGTGTGCTGTTGTTTCCCCTTCGTTTCCCCTATGGTTCTCTGCCGCCGCTGACCACTGACCCCTCTCCTACCGCTCCGCTCCCGCCCCCCAGCTGCATGTCCCTCCCCCTCCCCTACATAATGGCAAATGATTGGTCGCGCCGCTGGCGTGCTGAAGGCGCGCCTAAGGCAAGCCCGTCTGTGCCTGTCCGTGACCCGACCGCGACCAGTGCCAGAAACCCTGGCTCTCCTAGAACCCACCGCTACGACCCATCCACCCTCCAAGCACTCAACCCCAGTAGATACGCCAACTGCACAAGATCTACGCCGAACACCACCCATGGACAGTTCTTGTGCAGACCCTGCCGTAGACCCTTCACCATCGGCAAAGCTCCCACGACCGCTGAAGGCATGTCTGATGCACGCACCACCGAAACCCTGACTTGCATCCTTCTCAACGTGCACTCCCTGCACTGACACGCCATAGAGATCTGGGACCTGATCAACACCCTCTCACCTGACGTCGCCTTCTTCAAGGAAACCTGGACCAATGCCACCTCCGGCCCGACATCGCCACTGCCATCCCCGATGGCTGCAAGATCCAGAGAAAGGACCGTCCACAGCACCCAGGAGGAAGAATCGCCATCACACACAAGAGCCCCCTCCAACTCTCTATATCTGGCACGAGTGACCAGGACCTCACACCCACCCCGCAGCTACTATTGCTGAGCCCGCCGCACCCCAAGTCATCACCTCCACGGACTACATTCTACTCGGGGACCTGAAATTCCACCTCGACAATGGCAATGACCCCGACTCCACCACTCTCCTCGCCAACCTAGGACTGAATCAGCTCGTCAACACGCCCACCCACAGAGAGGGTCACACCCTTGACCCCATATTTGCGGGAGGAACAAACATCTACTTCTGCCATACCACCCAGCCCCCCTGGACTGGCCACCACTGCATCCACTTCACTTTCAACTCCACCACTACACCCAAACCGGCCCTGCGCCCACTACGCGGTCACAGAGGAACACCTCAATACCACCCTCCGTCAAACCCCCTCATCGCCATGACCGTCACCATGTCCACTGCCAGGGAATTTCACCGCTGGGTCTCCTGCTGCTCCGACAAGCTCGCACCCCTCCGCCCGCCAAACAACACCCTCTAAAGGCCGCCTGGTTTACCACAGAACTGCAAAAAGCCAGACGCTCCTGCAGACGCCTAGAGAAAATCTTGTGGATCCTGAAAACCACGGAAGCACGAAACAACCACAAGAGCGCCCTAAAGTAATACCACCAGCGCATAAGAGACACCAAACCGACCTTCATAAGAGATAAAGTCCAGACCAACGTGTCCAAATCCAAAGAACTGTTCGACTTCATACAGCAGTTCGCAAAACCCACCTGCAAAGCCATGGACGTCACACCTTCCCCGGAACTCTGCGACAAGCTCAGCACCTACTTCCATCTGTAGATTATGGCTCTCTACGACAACTTCTGCGAACCAACTACAAACACCACCCCCCTACCCACCACCACCGACGAGCCGACCATCACGTCCTAGGATCCCGTTACCATCAAACTCATCACTGTGACCATGAAGAAAACTCACCCAGGAGCCCCAACAGACCCTTGTCCACTGCACATATTCCACAGGGACGCCACCGTCATCGCTCCCGAACTAGGACGCACCATCAACACCTCCCTCAGATCAGGCATCTGCCCAGATGACTGGAAAAGGGCAGAGGTAAAACCCCTCCTTAAGAAACAGCAGACTCATTGTGGCCAAAGTCACCAAGAGACTCGTAAACGCCCAGCTGACCGCATTCATAGAAGAGAACTCCATCCTGGACACCTCCCAGTCTGGATTCCCCAGCAACTACAACACCAAGACCGCCCTCCTCGCCGCCACTGAAGACATCTGCATGCTACTGGATCAGGGTCACACTGCGACCCTCATCCTCCTAGAACTCTCTGCAGCCTACGACACCATCTCTCATCGCACCCTCGCAGCCAGACTTCAAGATGCGGGACGGCAAGGAGCTGCCCTCAACTGGATCCAATCCTTCCTCTCCAGCAGAACCCAGAGGATTCAACTCCCTCCCTTCCTCTCCAAACCCATGGAAATCAACTGCGGAGTACCCCAGGGATCATCACTCAGCCCCACGCTCTTCAACATCTTGTCCCCCCTCCCCACCATCGTCAGACAGCATGGACTCAGGATCGTATCCTACGCCGACGACACCCAGCTCATCCCCTCGCTCATGAAGAATCCTGAAGACACCAGACTCTGCTTCCAGGAAGGAATGAAGAACATGACAGCCTGGATGAAAGACAGCTCCCTGAAGCTAAACTCAGAAAAGACCGAGGTCCACATCCTCTGGCCCTGCACCACTGCCTATGACAGCACCTGGTGGCCCTCCGCCCTCGGGAGCCCACCGACCCCTACAGATCACGCTCGGAACCTCAGCATCATCCTTGACTCCTCCCTCTCCATGACACGCCAGATCAACGCCGTTGCCTCCACTAGTTTCAACTGCCTTCGCACCCTCCAAAAGACCTTCAAATGGATACCCCCGACTGCAAAAATACTGTTACCAATGCACTCATAACCAGCAGACTTTACTATGGCAAAGCTCTCTACGCCGAAATCAACAAAACTCTTCTACACAAACTCCAAACCATCCAGAACGCCGCAGCCAGGCTCGTCCTTGGGACAGCGCGCCACATGCACATGCCCCCAACACCTACGAAGCCTACACTGCCTCCCCGTCGAGAATAGGGTCACCTTCAAACTCCTCACCCACACTTACAAATCCCTCAACAACATCGGAGCCAAATACCTCAACAAGAGAGTGTCCCTCCACGCACCCAAAAGGAACCTCCGCTCCACCGACCTTGCCATAGCAGAGGTGTCCCGCATCCGCAGAAACAGAATCGGCGGGAGAGCCTTCTCCTACAATGTAGCCAAAACCTGGAACGAGCTCCCTGTGACCATCAGATGCTCCCTGACCCTGCACACGTTCAGGAAGGACTTCAAGACCTCGCTCTTCGACTGAGCCGGAGCCGCTCCCACCCAGCGCCTTGTGACCCTCACGGGTGAGTAGCGCGCTATACAAAACCCCTGATTGATTGATTGACTGATCCTCTCCCTCACCTTGGAACCCAACAACACCAGGCATAACTTCCAAGAAGGGATGGAAGTCATCGCAACCTGGATGAAGAACAGGTGTCTGAAACTCAACTCTGAGAAAACTGAAGTCCTCATCCTCAGCTCCACCCCCTCGCATGGAACAACACCTGGTGTTCCCCGCTCTTGGAAACCCACCCACCCCGACATACCATGCACCTAACCTCTGCATCAAACTGTTCTCATTGCTCACTATAAACTGCCAGATCATTGCTGTCTCCTCCACATGCTTCAACACCCTCCACAAATTACACAAAACATTCAAATGGATACACTCCGGCTCCAGGAAAACAGTCACTCACGCCCTCATCACCAGCAGATTGGACTACGACAACGCCCTCTACACTAGAATCAACAAAAAACTCCTCTGCAAACTCCAGACCATCCAGAATGCCAAAGCCAGACAAATTCTCGAAATCCCATGACACAACTACTGTCGGGAGCGTAGGGTGTCCAGGCAGTAATCCAATAACCCCAGGAGCGAAGCCAATGCCTCAACGTTTCCCAAAGGTGTTTCCCTCTCTGTGTTACACAAGAGCACAACAGCGAGGAAAGAACCCCTCCAGAAAATGAAGAGACCAAAGACAATATGGTCGTAGATGTGAGCCACCAGCAAGAAGGGCACATAGACTTCAGGTAGGAAGGGTATATAATCCCTGCAATATGGGAGAGAACAACACTAAGATAAGATAACAAGAAAATATAGGTGTAACAATCTCTTTTAACAAAAAACCCCGTAAAGTGTGCTATCCCAGACTTACCAAGGAACAAGTGGCAGAAGGATGGAAGCTTAACGTCTTGGTCTCTTAAATAAAGGTTCCTGGTTATATTCACCAGTGAAATAAGAATAGTGCTTTTACCTAACGTAGGCACGGCGCAAAATGGAAAACCACAGTCTTGAAATGTGCGTGGATATTCGGTCCCAAAAAGTATTTGTAAGATCCACAGTTATCTACTATGCAATTGCAATGCTTCTGTTGTTGCCAAAACAAATGTATCCTGAAAACAGCAATGAAGATTCAATGCTGTTAAAACAAAATTGAGTGAGTTTTCAATGAGACAGCTCTTTGTCGCGGTGTAAACGCAAAGAAAAAGGCACCAGGAAAGTCACTGAGGCAATAATATCCGCAATAAAGTTTTCAGTAAACAAACAAAAAATAAAGAGCGTTAGCCTGAAGCTCACGGGAACACCAGGGAACAGTCTCATCAATTAAGCACTTGCGAGCAATGCTGTGGAGTCACACTGCCGGGAATCAAGTTCTTCCTCCGAGCATCGAGGAAGGGGAGGGGGGGGCCAAAGCACTTCCGGACTCACGGTGCTCAGGGCGCGTGGCTACAGCCCTTCAGGACTCACAGAGCTCCTAGATCGCGAAAGAAATCTTCTCAGACTGAAAAGCGTTGTAGATGTCAGGAAACTGGGACCCAAGGATCTCTGAGGAAAACGAACGTTGGGAAGGGTGGAGCTTGACTGCTGGTCGCGGGAGTAAGGAAACAAGGTATCCAGGAAGGTAGGAATATAGCACAGGGCAGGAAAGCCAAGCGCCGCCATGACACCTCGAGGAGCTTAAGAACCTCCCTTCATACCAGGTGACCTATCGTACGGCAGTATAGAACAGCACACATTTCCTACATCTATGTTGCATTGTGGTTCTTGTAGTGCATGTAGGATATTTCTGTGTCGAGGTCTAACAAGTACATCACCTCCATGACCTCCACTGGCTCCCTCTCGAAAGAAGAATAACTTTTAAGCTGCTCACGCATACCTACAAGGCCCTCCACAGCAGCAGACCACAGTACCTCAACCACCACCTCTTCTGCCAGAAATCACTTCTCAGCTGACTTCTCCCTTGTAACTGTCCCACGCTTTTGAAGGGACAGAGCAGGTGGAAGGTCTTTCTCCTACCTCACATTCAAGACCTGGAACAATCGCACCCATCCCCTCATATAAAGACCGACAATGAACCAATTCAGGAAAGACTTCAAGACCTGGTTCTTCGAATTACCTCATCTGAAGTGCGCACTCCCCCCCACTCTCAGTGCTGTGAGACCTTACTCGGTGAGTAGTACACTATATATACACCCCTGATTGATTGATTAATGGTGTGCACATGCAGCAAAGGGTTAAATGCATGCAACTCATTAGTGTTAGGCATTTTGTTCACCCAAGAAGGTGGACCATGGTTAGTGGTCTAGGGTTGCTTCTACCACGTCTTCCCACTTCAATAGTGCAGAATAGAGCAAGATTAGCTTCCCGGGAGCGAGATTAGCTTCACCAGGTTCTTTATCAGTTTAAGGGTGTGGTTTAGAAGATATTTTTGCCTTTGGCCCATTTGTACAAGATTCTCCAGTACTGCCTTATTTATCCTAGAATAAATTGAAATAACAATTCGCCCAATTTTGCCTCAATATTGATACTGGTTCGATCTGTATGGGACCAGCTTCACATCATTTGGTTTGAAGAGGATTAGTACTGATTCTTAAAGAATATGCCCTGGCACTGAAACATTTGCCTGGGATAGGTTTGATATTTTAACTGCACTTTTCTAACATGGGTGTGTGTGTTCCACACTGGTGGAGCATGATTGCCTCGCTTGAAGTAGATGGTGTCAATCTATGACTGTGTCTCTAGCATGCCATTCTTTCAGAAAGAGAATGATGTTCATTTTATTAGAATATGATCCCATACCATCTTTTCAACTCTCACAGTTTCTTATACTATTATGACTTGTTTAGTAGGAGCACAGGTAATGTTTCACTGGTTGTTGCACTCCTGATGACTAACATAATAATATATTGTAAGTTGAGTTGGAGCTCTCATCAATTGTATGAGTAACAGTCTTTACACTTTGTATATAAGAGGAAGAGTTTCATTGTGATTTATTGCGACATGCTGCGACTTTATAAATCAAGGTTTCACTGTCTCACCTGTAGCAGGGTTTCCGTTCTCCCACAGAACTGTGCATAGAGATCTACAACCTTAGTGAATTAGGGTGACCCAAAACTCACCTTAGTATCCAAAATCCCCTTACCGAACTAGCTACAGTGTCTCATTGGTCATAACAAACTCCCAATGACTTAGACAAACCAGAACATGAACTTAGGTTACCTCAGGTATCGTGGAACACATGAACACTCTTTCGCTCTATAATCATTTCAAACCAGAACGGGGAGTAAAAGAAGACACGTGCAAGTTTGAAATATTTATTTTTCAATGCAAGGTTCTTAAACTCAGTATCTTATATAATACCAGCATACATATTATAAAAATCAGAGTTATCAGCATAGTCACTAATCCATAGTAAGCGAACGGTGATAGCATATTATAATGCAAAAATCTATAGAAATCTGTATCACCTATATTTCGCGCACCCTATTTAGCATACTATATTATATCTAAGAAGGTCTCATTTGGGTTTTAGCAGGGCGGGCCCATACCTCTAAATGTCAGTAGGAGAAGATCACATCATCAGCTACCAGCTCTCTGCATGCGAAGCACCATCAAGTGCGTTTTTGCATTCTCAGTAACTCTATCTTAAACCCGCTTAGAGCCCAATGTTGGCAGCAACTTTATTTGTGTTATGTCTAATGTGGTGCGAGGATCAGGCCTCCCAGCAACCTTGTGTTAGGTTATTCGAAGAGGGTTCAGCTCTCAGTGTGCAGACAGTGTACCAAGTGTACCAAGCACAACTGATATCAGAGCAATAACATATTATTCTCAAATAAATCACATCTTTCGTCTAGGTTGAAAGCTACAATAACAATTATGTGTCGTGTGCAAACTGAAGCCGAAGGAAAATATGTCGTTTAAACATTTAATAAACTCATGCTAACTTAACACAGTATATAGAAAAAGCAATAACTATATGACACCCCCCCAATGATCCGAGGACGGTCAAAAAAACAAGCCAATAATATAATAAAGGCATAACATGAAAGCAGAGTTCAACAATATTGAGCCAAGCTAAATGTATGTAAAAAATAATTATATAACAATATGTATAAATGCCTATACTGGCCAAACAAAATATAATAAAATTCTTGAACTTGAGGCCAAATATAAAATCAAAGGCCTAGAACATATAAAGTCTAATGTCCGTAAGAAAAAAGGCACCATTCAGAATTACTAAAAAGTCACGTGCCATTATAATGAAAGTCTCCAAAGCCACTCATGGGTGGATAGAATATGCAAAATAGGTAGAAACAGCTTCCAACATGAAATCACTGTCATCATCCGAAAACAGTTCAGCCATCCAATTAAGCAATGGGAATGAACATACGTGCTCCTCCAGCACCGGACCCTCTAGCAACATCAGAGGACAACTCGGTGGGTTCTCAAGAACGCTATGTGCCAGAAACTCATGCGCCGCTGCCGGTATGTCCCACTGACCCATTAGTCCATGCATCGCTGCCAAGGCCATAATCCTTTCGCCAGAACAAACCAACTCGTGAGCAACTACGGGGCCCATCAGGTGATTAAAATCGACTTCAGGAGATAACGGCAAGCAGAGACACAAATCAATGGCCCAGTCAAAATCGCAGCTCAGGCAATGAAACACAGGCTGGACACATGTGAAATAGGAAAATCGAAACGATAATCCAAATGCCGTGCTTAAAGTCGCACGCGGCAGGGTGTCATAGTAATCAAGCATCCGGTTGCGAAACAGTGTCAGAAGGGGCTGAGCGGCTTCTTGCGCAGGATGGGCATCCATGTTTTAGGAAGCAGAATAATATCAAAACGCCTGCAGCTAAAGCCAGCAAAACAGGGAATCCGCCAAACAAACTCGAAAATATTGAATGGAAGAAAGCGGGGATGACACCAAAAATCTTTTCAAATGTAGTCACGAGACCACTGCTAACCAATTTAAAAAAATGAGCTAAGCCAGACGTGGAGGAGGCATTAAAGATTTGATGAACTAATTCGCAGAAATGAAACGGCAAGTCAGTATTTAAAAGTTCCTGCACCTCTGTGCGTGTGTTAGCTATGTGAAGGACATAAGTTTCACGGGCCGAGCTCAGGGTCACTTCCTTTTGAGACAAAAGAGCCCTTATTCTGCTCATACCATTGAACTCAGCTTTCAAGGTTGGGATGCGCGGCCAGATGGAAACATCTGAATTCCCATGCGTGGGTGGATATAACACGTTCTTGCAACACACCACACGTTCAGATACAGTAACCACATAGGCGATACCGACCATTAACCCACAACACTCCTCGTTATTCAAAAGTAAATAACTACCGTTTGTCAATAAAGTAAATGTGGGAACTATCGCTGGAACTGGCGTGCCTTTTAAAACACAGGCTAAATTAGGCCGGTTCAGATTACAAGAACCATGCAACTGGATGTGTCTGCATATCAGTGAATGGTCAGGGGACTGTGTGCATTCTTCACCATTCAGATTCACTTCCTTTCCATCCTTTAGGCATCTGTACGTGTATGGTAAAGACCATGCCTCATGGAGGAAGGCACTGCCTAGTGGTTCATATCGCCCTATTGCAATATACCGCATACAATTAGTAAATTTGTACAAAGCAAATGGTAACGTAATAACTCCATGGATAAGCCATTTTGCAGCAGCTGCCTCAGCTACAGAAAAGGGCAAAGATTCTAACTTTTCAATGTGTAACATAGAAAATGATGCATCTCCCATGGAAAGCATGCGCTGCATGTCAGTCAAATTAAATGGGGCAAATAGGGAGGACACGTTCATGTAACTCCAGGGCATGCGACCCGCCTTAAGAGTCTGTAGTGTCCATGCAAACTGCATTACAGAACGCAATTGATTTTGACCATGGTACAATACAGACACCTCATCATTCACAATGTCAACTACAGAAGAGACAATATTGTTCAATGTGTAAATTCGGGAAGAAAGCATGTTAATACTGTTATCGACAACTGCAAGCACTTTTTCCAAATTTGCTTGGTCAAGGCGCTTAGCAGCCTCAATTTGCGAAAATTTCCAAATTTCATTGTAAACCGCATAAATCCATCGTTTAGACCTACCCTTAGCCGGGCCTTTTATAAAATCATTTAAGTCCACATTATCATTTAACTGAGACAGATGTAGTTTAACTGCAGCTAACGTGGAATGTTGTAACCAAGTCTGACACAGTTTCCCCACAGAGTAAGTAGTGACAGTATAATCAGTTTCAAAACGGGGATCAGGTCTGACTTGTGTGAACCCTTCCGCCAAACCCAAAAAACGACGTTGGCAAGAATCAGCACTTCTATGCCACATCAGCCAACCATTCGGATCCAAACTGGATACATTAAAGGATGAATTGTGCAACAGAGTTTGCAACTCATGAATGGACTCACAAATGGACAATTCAGTATAATTACCCCATCCTGAATATTCTTCCAATTCGGGGATGATGGGTGTATTTAATTTTTTAGAAGTCGCCAATCCAAAGCATGTTGTTTGGGAAATAGTAGAATTTAAAAACATGTGATTCGGGATGAGACATGCACGGTGCAAAGCCTCAGTGCCTTGTACCTGCCAATCTTTGGTACCCCAAACCGATTTAAGGTCAATTGTTCCTTTCCAAACTCGTAGCCATCTACAGATAACTTGTCTAGAAAGGAATTCGAATACAGCAATTTTGTATCGGTAAGTCTAACTTTGGACATGGACTTTTGTGTCATTTTGAAATAAAATGACTCAGAATTTGATTGATTAAAGTCTGTAAAATAAGTGTATTTTTTCAGAAATGTACTTGAGCTGCCTCCCATAGGAGCTGGGCAATGTTCCCACTGCGTGTAATTTACAGCAACCCTCCTGGAATTTGTCTTATGCAGAAAATGATTACCATAATGTTGGAAGCAAAACAAATCACCATAGTTAACAGAATCTAAGTATAAATCCTCAGCATCAAAAGCAGCATAATATTTCAAATCAGAGAATAATGCTTCTACGGCCTGAATATCCCAATCATCAGAACGTATATTTTGTTTAATCACATCCCCCATGTTTACTCTAAGCACATTCGGAACATTAATCACTTCAGTGGGCCCATGTATTTGAAATCTAACCGCATCCCACACAATCCCATCAAGGACAGGCCAAGCAGTAATGTTGACTGTATTCAAGTCTCGTTTCAGTCTGTGTGCTGAATGCGAAGAGGAAAGAGGGGCCAATGTTCCATTAAGGTACCGAATTCCTGTTCTTTCTTTGACATAGTGGCCATCGATCAGGCGGAAAAAATAAAACACAAAACCAATTGACATAAAAAGGTAAAATGAAAATAGAATCAACCAAATGTATGTCCAAGGGGGAACTGAAAAATGTTTTTTAAACAAAGTGGCATATTTTGCAATAGTTGAGGGTTTCTTTGAAAGTTCAGAAACAGAGTCAAAAGAGAATCTGGACTGGTCGGCCAAACGAGTCTGCAAATCTGGCATTGATAAATCAGCAGGATAGGTGTAGTTCAGCTCATCAATGTTAGTAACAGGAATAGTATTTAATAAAGGACTGGAAATAGCAGGCATCTCGAGGGACACCTCTGGTTCTGCACCAGAAGTAATAGCCAGCACAGAATGCCTCACCATGGAAGGACAGGATACAGCCGGTGTCATGCTATGAAGAATCAGCCACCCTGTGTGTCTTGACATTGTCAATTGAGATAAATCTGTTTTCCTTACGACCTGGAAGTGGTGGTAATATGACTGTTCTCGTGCCCTTCACTCCAAGAACTCGAACCGGTGAATGATATGAGGGACCAAACTCTTTCTTGTTATCGATCTTCTCTCGAACCAGTTCTCCAACTTGGGGTAGCCAGCCAACTACCGGGATCTGTAACGCATCATCCGATGTGGAGGGCAAATGTTCCTTTGCTAGACTGTCTCTGGTCTTTTGTAGATCCTGTAAAACATTGCAATGTTCATCTACGTCAAAGGCCGCGGCCTGGGCCTTGCAGTCTAGACCGTCGAGGTCAGGGACATACATCTTGATACCAAAGAGCATTTCGTATGGGGTCCGCCCACCCAGAGACCTTCTAGGGAGATTATTAAGTGCACGCTGCACGCCATTGAGATGGGATAACCAGTTTCTGCCAGTGCCTATAACTCGAGCTGTCAAAGATTGCTTTAAGTCACGGTTCATTTGTTCCACTACACTGTTACCCTCAGGTCTGTACGGAGAGGAAAACTTGACTTGGACCCCCAATGAAACCATAGCATCCTTATAGGCCTTAGAGGCGAAGGCCGGACCCTGATCCGAATGGAAGGTACCACAGGCACAAATCCCGACAAAGACTGGCAAATCCTTAATGACAGTCCGTGAATCAGCGCTCCGATGGGGCCATACCCACACAAAGCGTGTGCATGAATCAACTGCTACTAAGATGTACTTATATGCAGTATCAGAAGAAAAAGGACCGCAGTGATCTAAATAAACGCACCCCAGTGGTTTATTAGAAATGTACAACTGTGTCTGAGGCAGACGCGCAGCCACACCCCCCCCACTCCATACAGCTTAACCCACTTTCCCCCTCGTAACCTTTCCACCCTAGAATCACTAGCCCTTAGTGTCAAATCAGGTTCTCCGGCCGACCCTGCCCCTCCTGACATCCTAATGGCAGCATCCCATACCACCATGCCAGTCATCAGAGAGGTACTAAACTCTTCCATCTCCTCCGGCACTGTTCCAACCGTCTGGAAGCAAGCCATGGTCAGGTCATTGATCAAGAAACCCAATCTGGACCCGTCTGACCTGGCTAACTATCGCCCTATCTCTCTGCTCCCCTGGTTGAGCAAGGTTCTGGAGAAATATGTGAACCAACAGCTAGTGAACTTTCTAGAAGACCACCACAAACTGGATCCTACTCAGACGGGTTTCAGACCCAAGCACGGGACAGAGACCGCCCTCCTCATGGTCATAGAGGAAACGAGAAAAATCCTGGATCAGGGAGGATCAGTGGCAGTGATCCTCCTTGATCTAAGCGCGGCATTTGACACGGTCAGTCATGACATCTTACTGAGCCGCCTGTCCTGTGTGGGGATTAAGGATAAGGCCTGGGCATGGTTTGAATCCCTTCTGGGGAAGAGATCTTTCAGGGTTTTTGATGGCGACTCCGTCTCCTCCAGCAGACCTCTGAATTGTGGAGTTCCTCAGGGCTCCTCTCTAAGCCCTGCTCTATTCAACCTATATATGAGACTGCTGGCAAGTGTCGTCCGCCCATTTGGAGTCAAGATCATCTCATACGCGGACGACACGCAGCTGGTGGTCTCACTGGCACAGGAGGCCTCTCGAACTGCACCAGGCGGGCTCAGAGAATGCCTGGAAGAAGTGAGGAACTGGATGTCGTCATCATCCCTGAAACTGAACGGAGACAAAACTGAGCTGATGCTCCTAGGACCCTCAGAACTGGCACTTCCCCCCTCCCTATTGCCCCCTTGCCTAGGACCCCCCCACCCCAAAAAACACCATCAAAAGTCTCGGAGTGTGGCTGGACAGTTCTCTATCTTTCAATGTCCAAGCCACAAAACTTTCCGCCCCCTGTTTTGGCATCTTGAGAGTGCTAAATAACATTTTTCCACTCCTCCCTATGGAAGCCAAACAGGCAGCCATTTAAGGTCTCATTCACTCACGCCTTGATTTTAACAATGCACTTTATCTGGGTGCACCAGAATACACCCTTCGTAGGCTACAGACTGTACAGAATTGCGCAGCTCGCCTTCTACTCAAAATCCCTCACAGACACTCAGTGAGGACCGGACTGACTAGCCTTCATTGGCTACCGGTCCGGCAGAGAGTTCTGTTCAAAACGCTATGCATCGCCCATCAAGCCTTCTGGGACATGGGACCCATCATCACCCGTGATCTGGTTACCCACTATATCCCAAATCGAAGTCTCCGTTCCAGCCAGTCTCTCTTAGCAATGGTCCCAAGAATAAAAAGATCTAGAACCGGCGGAAGGACATTTACTTACAACGCATCCAAGGCTTGGAACACTCTGCCACTCCATCTTAGAGCCACTCAGAACCTTACTATGTTCCGCAAGCAACTGAAGACTTACTTATTTATATCCGCTTGCTAAACTGCTGTTCCTTTCTCCCTGTTCTCTGTAGGTCACGGTTATCCCAGCGCTTGGACACCCTCGGGCAACAACTGCACTCTATAAATCCCCAAGTTTACAAGTTTACAAGTTGAAGGCTTAATCTGCTGGCAAATGTCACATTGAAGGACATAATCGCGTGTCTGTTTGTACAGTCCCCGCCACCAGAACCTCTGTTGTAGCTGAGTTACAGTGGCTGAGACGCCCGCATGCGCAGACGCCACACCTTCATGAGCCGCTGTAATCAAAGAAGCCCTGCGATTCGAGTTGGGAATTAAACGTTCGCCAACATCAGGAATTTTCACATAAGGAACCTTGTCGGGATTTAATGGGATGTGTACTTCGAAGGGAACCCCGCAGGATATTTACCTCCCTTCTCAGTGGCAGCAACAGCTGCCAAGATGTCATCATCTATCTTACTTTTGGATCTCGTGACTGCTGCAACTAAGTATTTTGATACTGCTGACTTCGCCGCTTCATCAGCAAGCGAATTACCGACAGCGTGGACTCCCACGCGCTGATGGCCAAGAGTATGAATCACAAACACGAGTGGCAACTTTTCTTTAAGTTCCGCCACTCGGACCTAGATCATTTTATGTTTTATTGTGCTACCTTTGGAATCACGAAATTCATTCTGAATCCAAAAGAACAAGTTTTCATTGTAAGACTGGACACAGTAGTAAGAGTCACTTACGATCAAAGTCGTCACACTAGGATCTGCGTACTCCAATGCAAGCATCAGAGCACGAAGCTCTGCTAATTGTGCGGTGCAGTCCCCAAGCGTCTGCGTGTGCACGACACTGGACTTGAACTCATCGTTCACCATGGCACCGACCACAATGGCGCACGCGGAAACATAGGCATGTTTAGAGCCATGCGCAACCTGCGCCGAACCATCAGTGTAAATGATGCAATGGAAATCCTCCAACGGCCGCATTGCTAAAGGAGCAGGATGAACAAATTCATACTGTAAATACTCCTGCGACCGTAAAGTGGCATCAAAAATAAACGTGACATCCTGGGATGTCAAGGATGCAGCCCATTGAATCCACCTAGGGTGCAAAGCTTTGGAATTTGGTACACTGGCTTTCGTAACTGCCTCCAAGGCAGGACACGGGGTAACAACCAACATGCGTTTTCCCTGTGACAGGGCACGTTCCTTGAGAATTGCCATCTGCACAGCCGTCAAAACTTTCTCCACAGTGGAAAAGCGCATTTCAGCCGAAGTGTACAAGTGTGACTTGTAAGCCATAGGTACTGTATCTCCTTCATTAAAAGTTAGGTACGTGAAACCCACCGTCCCAGGGACAATTCTTATCACCAGGTTGGTCTGGTTATCACGAGTCTGTAAATATTCAGAAGCGAGCAAATCGGCTTGCAAAGACTGCAGAATAGCTGAATGCTCAGGCAGCCAGCATGATTTGGAAAAAGATGGTTGTATCAAAGCATACAAAGGCTTGATACGCTGGGCATATTCCGGAATGTATGTTCTCCCGAAATTCAAAAAGCCCAGTAAAGATTGTAATGTTTTCAGTGTTGTCGGAGCGCGCAACTGTGCGCATTTCTCCAGGAAGTGAGGAGCCAAGCCTTTTCCTTCATTGTTCAGTTCATAGCCTAAAAACAACACTGTGTACTCTGCAATGTGCGACTTTGCAAAGTTAAACTTGTAACCCATGTCTGCAAAGTTACAAATAATACTGTTGACTCGACACAGATGCTCCCAAAATTCGTCGTCTGTGAGATAGATGTCATCCACATAAGAACAAGCATCTGGGTCGACCCTTTCCAACAGAGAGACAATGCGGGCCGAAAATACTCCAGGACTATTCTTATAGCCCATTGGGAGACGCCGAAACATTTTTTGGACACCGCCGCATGTGAAAGAAGTCCATTGGGAACTTAAACTGTCCAATGAATGGGCATAAAAACCATTGGAAATGTCAAGCGTGGTTTTGAACCGCTTACGCACAAGACTATTTACAAGGGCAGAGCCGTGAGTATTCTGTACTGCACAGTTACGGCAATGCAAGTTTAAATGCCGGTAATCCAAAACCAAACGGTAAGAGCCGTCCGGCTTGTTTACAGTAAAAAGGGGGTTATTCATCGGTGACAAACATGTTTCAATTACACCTTGATATTCCAATTGTTCAAGGATCGCTGCGACCGAAGCTTTGGCTTCAAGTCGTATGGGATATTGAGGTTGAGGCTGCGGCTGAGACCGTAAAGGAATCTCGTGGCTTGGGGACAATTTATCCCAGCCACACTGATTGCGATACACAGCCGGTGCAAGCGCCAGAGCCCACTCTTCTGCAAAGTGCAGCGCTTCCACTCTCGAAACAGTGTTCGCGAAACTGGGGAGGATTTCCTCCTCCCCTCTCAGAGCTGCGAGCACAAAAGGTGGGGGCCAGTCAGCCTCGGAAAGCAAAATGTCATACGTAGATGAAAGATTTTCCCAAAATAGCCCTTTTATGGTACGCTGTATGTCACCTTCAATCAACAGGACAATTTCAAAAAGTCTATCAGGGGGAGCAACTCTTGTATCAGCTGTTTCAATCACAACATAAGTGTCAGTCGCTATCACCTTCAGTAGTGGACGGAGGGCCTCTCTCACTATGGTAATCTCCGCCGCGCTGTCCAGCAAGGTCAGAGCCCAAGTCAGATTCCGAAGCCGCGTTCTCACAATCTGGGGCATATCGATGCGCCGTTAAGGCAGCGACTTTTTTCTTGGCAAACTGCGGTCTCTGAGGTGTAGAGCCTTCCTGCTTGTCTGCACCGTTGCGCGGGCTGGGCTGACCACGTCCTTGCTGGCCACCCCGGCCCCTGCCGCCCCCTCCACCACCGGTTGACGGAGCCGATGAGTCCTGAAAGGAACGAGGAGAGCGTTGGTCAGAAGCCTGAAACCGATCAGGAGATTTAATCATTGCGCGGTCGCGCAAATCATAAACACGTTCCGACTGCGCAGGCAAGGGAGACGCAGGGCGAGATGTCTGAGCCTGTTGTTGCTGTTGCTTACCCTGATTCTGTTTTTTAGGCCAATTTTGTTTTTTATTGGTATTGGGTTGTACCGCCGTTGCCGAAGTCTGTCCCTGGAGCTGCTTTTTCTCTTTATCAGAAAAAGGCTTAAGACCCTTGGCATTGCTGCCAACCGTTTTATAGGCCGCCACAATTATCCTCGCTAACTGACGGGGTTTTTCGGGATCGGGAATCGCCTTTAACGCGTTAGCCACCTGAAAGTTCACTGCATCTCCCTTGACATTTGCAAGGATCAGATCGCAAACCACATCAAAGGTGCCACACAGCCGCATACCCAATTGAACCGCAGACTCCGGTCCGTGGTCATCTTGAACACGTTTAAGGACCGCAGACAGATTGGACATAGACGGGGTGCCATAGCACCTCGAAGAGACCGCTGCAAAAGTCTTACCCCAAGATTCACAGTCACAAAGCTCAGGGGCCAAATCTTTCGGCAAACTAAGGGTAAGAATCCGGTGTTTTTCACCGGGAGACGTTTCAGGAAACACAGCCTCCAGCTGGTCAAATTTCTCGGCAAGCCAGAAAGGAAAATCATCCTTATCCTGTGGCTTTTTGCTCATCATGGAATTCACCATGACAGGACTGATTTTCAAATTAGCCTGACCTGCCGCAAGGTGCGCACCTCTAGGGGCCGCACCATGAACATTACGACTTGTGTAATGTACAAGCGCTCTAATAACGGCAATAGCGACAACATGAAGTCGCCTAAGTTCCGCCAAGGAACAATTGCCGTGAAGAGGGTGAGGAGTAAACCCAGCCAAAGCGGGCCAATTAGTGCCCGGAATGGACAAAGGACCTAACCTCGGAGCGGTTAAAGAGTGGGGTAGGGCTTCACCAAACCAAACTCCATGCTGCCAAACATCTATAGGTACTTCCTGTGCTCTGTAAGGAGCATATTCAGCAGGTACAGGTGACGCAGTGTACGAGTGGAACACACCAGAATTTGCGTCCACTGCCGGAAATGTCACCCACGAATAAAACAGTTCGTAAGGGTAAGCATGTTCCGCACTCACCACCACAACCACAGCCAAGCCCTCCACAGGAACATCATAAGCCCGCAAATGATCACGCACCGCAATGCGACTATGCAGCGGGATGTCCACGGCTTGTGCCATGACTGCACAGGAAAGTGAAAAAACAAAGAGTACTTTGTAGCACAACTGGGTAGTAATTCAAGGAAACCGTTTTTAGAAGATTCAAGCTTGAAAGAACCTATTTCAAAAATAGGTAGGTTTTTCCGCCACCACCGTTTTCCGGAAACGGTAATGCAGGGGTTAAGGTTTGAATGATATACTACTCGAGTGTCATAATATAAGGCCAACAACGTATGGGCGCCATGTAGCAGGGTTTCCGTTCTCCCACAGAACTGTGCATAGAGATCTAGAACCTTGGTGAATTAGGGTGACCCAAAACTCACCTTAGTATCCAAAATCCCCTTACCGAACTAGCTACAGTGTCTCATTGGTCATAACAAACTCCCAATGACTTAGACAAACCAGAACATGAACTTAGGTTACCTCAGGTATCGTGGAACACATGAACACTCTTTTGCTCTATAATCATTTCAAACCAGAACGGGGAGTAAAAGAAGACACGTGCAAGTTTGAAATATTTATTTTTCAATGCAAGGTTCTTAAACGCAGTATCTTATATAATACCAGCATACATATTATAAAAATCTGAGTTATCAGCATAGTCACTAATCCATAGTAAGCGAACGGTGATAGCATATTATAATGCAAAAATCTATAGAAATCTGTATCACCTATATTTCGCGCACCCTATTTAGCATACTATATTATATCTAAGAAGGTCTCATTTGGGTTTTAGCAGGGCGGGCCCATACCTCTAAATGTCAGTAGGAGAAGATCACATCATCAGCTACCAGCTCTCTGCATGCGAAGCACCATCAAGTGTGTTTTTGCATTCTCAGTAACTCTATCTTAAACCCGCTTAGAGCCCAATGTTGGCAGCAACTTTATTTGTGTTATGTCTAATGTGGTGCGAGGATCAGGCCTCCCAGCAACCATGTGTTAGGTTATTCTTAGAGGGTTCAGCTCTCAGTGTGCAGACAGTGTACCAAGTGTACCAAGCACAACTGATATCAGAGCAATAACATATTATTCTCAAATAAATCACATCTTTCGTCTAGGTTGAAAGCTGCAATAACAATTATGTGTGGTGTGCAAACTGAAGCCGAAGGAAAATATGTCGTTTAAACATTTAATAAACTCATGCAAACTTAACACAGTATTTAGAAAAAGCAGTAACTATATGACACACCCTTTCTGATTGAGTCAACTTGCATGTACACTGTTGGTGCACAGTCTTTTCTTGTGCTCATAAACTACAAACATATATACGGGCACTGAGTTGTGAAGAACTCGGATGATGATTTTCATTTCCTTTTATTATATATAGGTTGAATACTTAATAGTTTTTCCTGTTAGACAGGTGAACTCAGTCACTATTAGGTGGTGAGTTACTCATTGATTGCTTATTCGACGTTTACAGTATTGAAATCAACAAAACTTAGAAATGTTGCTTTTATTGCTGTTTCTCTTAAAGGTAGTCCTGGTATTCAGATGACTATGGTCCTTCTGTATCAAGCTAATTTTTATTCTCAAACGCTGCGAATCACAAAAAACAGCGTTTGCGATAAAAAACTTAGCTATTTCCTATGTATGATGCACAATCGCTTTGCAAAATGAGAAATCGCAAAAATAGCAATTCCTTTCATTGCAAGAACCAGAATTCTGCGAATTCCCTAGCGATTTCTTATTTTACGATTTTCTCAGTTTGTGAAATTCGCAAACAGGATATCGCAACATAAGAAATCGCTATGCAATGTATGAAAAAATTGCAAATAGCGAATTCATGAAATTCGCAATTTAGAGCACCGTAATTAACACCAAGTAGGAGGAGGTGGTACCCAGGTGCAAACTATTTAAGGAGTTCCACAATGCAACAGACTTTTTCCGCAATGGCTGGGCTGTACGTGATAGGCAGGAGGCTGTGACTCAGAGCTGCTGCATAGAGGAGGAGACGCCAGGAGAGGATATTCCATGCATGCATTACCATGTTCCAGTGGACTGAGGTGGACATTAATACACACTACAGGCTGGATGAAGAGAGCATCCTTGATTTAATTGAGGAACTCCAACCCTTTCTTGAACACCCCACATGCAGGACACACTCCATCCCCACCCACATCCAGGTCCTGTGCTCACTGCACCTCTTGGCATCAGGTAGCTTCCAGGGGGTGATAGCCTCAGTAGGAGGGGTGTCACAGAGTGCACTTTTGTGCTTTTTCCACGCGTTCCTTGATGCCATGGTACAGAGGCTGCATCACCACATTCACTTCCCAAGCACCCCACAGGCACTAGACCAGACCAAGCAGGACTTCTATCAAATAGCCCAATTTCCCCACGTCATTGGATGCATAGATGGGACACATGTTGCAATATCCCCCCCCCCCCCCTCCCAGAATGAGTACGTGTTCAGGAATCGCAAATCCTACCATTCCCTGAACATACAGGTGGTGTGTAATGCCAAACACATCATCACGAACATTGTCGCTAAATACCCAGGCAGCACTCACAACGCTTTCATCTTCCTTCACAGTGGGATACACCATCGACTCACAAGTGGGGAGTTTGGTGAGGGATGTCTACTAGGTAAATGTATTTGTACAGAGGCCACACTAGTTAAGGATAGCATGTGCAGGACAGTGTTTAACCATATTCCTCCCACCCCACAGGTGACAGTGCATATGCGGTCCATGAGTTCATACTGACGCCCTACCTGAATCCAGCCAACGCTGGTGAGCGGCGGTACAAAAGCGCCCACATAGCAACCAGAGGCACCATTGAGAAGACATTCAGGATCCTCAAGAGCAGATTCAGATGCCTACATAAGAGTGGAGGTTGCACTACACTACAGCCCATAGACCTGTTGCAAGATAGTGGTAGCATGTGCCATGCTGCACAACATTGCCACCAGGAAAGGCACACCAGTGGAGCTCAGTGAATCGGATTCATCAGATGTGGACGGGCCAGCTCCAGGATGCATGCCAGCTGGTGTAGTTGGTGCAACTACTGGACGCCAGAGGCGAGATGAGATAACACGCAACTATTTCTAGGTAAGAAAATATGACACAATGCTACAGATCATTTGTGAGACTGTGTTTCATTTCCCTAACTTCAGGATGAATGATGGCCCACAGCCTGAGTGCCACACAATGTATGTCCCAATGTCCAGAACATGTTACTGTCACAGTGCAATTGTTCAATCAGGAGCAACTGTCCATGTAAATTGGGTAGCTGCACCCATCCAGTGGTCCCATTTAGTGCACCTTAAATGCAGCGCAGTTGGGAGGAAGCCCCTGTTTGGGGTTGCACAGTGTCCTCCTCACTTGGCCCACTATGCCTACTCGTACGGCCATTACGGCGCCTATCCATGGTGGCCCGGGGTGATGCTGCTCCTGCCCGATTGTGCGTCCTCATCTGTGGGAGTTAGAACTCTTGACTCAGTAGTGCGAACTGCCCGCACCTCATCTACAGCAGATGTTATTTAGACCAGGGCCCTTGCAACGTCCTGGCTGTTGTGTGCCACTGCGCGCTGCATGCTGATGCTACACCTTGATAGTACATTGGTAGCAGAGGACAGGCAGTTCACCGCCCTTGTGTACAGATCTAGGCGCTGCATCTCCCTTCGCCTAGCAGCACGGTCGGCCTTAAGTTCCGCACAGAGTGCCTCCAGGGCACCCGTCATGCCCCTGAAGCCTACCCTGACTTCCCTCTGTAATGATTTTATATTTTTGGCCGGCAGGCGCTGTACTTGCAACATGTGCATCTCCAGTCCACCAAACACTGTGTCGTCTCCTGGGTCTGTAGCACTGCTGGATGGACGAGACCTGCCCTTGCACATGCTGCTGGGATCTCATCAGCACGTGCACGGTGTTGGGGCTCTGGCTGTGTTAGGACAGGTTGGACATCTCCATCTGTGTCCTGGCCCTCTTCCTCCAATGGGGGCAGTGGTGGCACTATATTTCTCCTGCGGCGCTTTGGAGGGTTTACTGAGCTGTCCTCCACCGCTATTTCCTCCTCTTGCCCTGCTGCCTGTCTGTTAGGGGAATCGTCCAGTCTTCCACTGCCTGTTGCATGTGTTCCAGATGGTGCTGTGGACGTAAAAGCACACATTTATTTACTGTTCTGACTTGCACTTGTCAATTATTACATATCACTCTTTGGGATTACATGTGTCTTTTATTTGCCTTTCCTGCTGTGCAGATGCTATTGGGGACTAGCTGGGTGTAAATCCACCACTATAATGTGCATGTGACTACATCTCCCATAATGCATTGCTGTGTGTGCTTGTGTACCTGCACTGGACTTCCAGTTTTGTCCTGCCCCAAGGTCGCTGCTGGGTGTGTGGGTGTAGTTGGGGGGTGTCAGGGGTGTGATGGCATGCTTCTTACCTTGTCCTGGTACCGGGGGGTCGGAGCTGTCAAGGTCGGCCACGCCCATTACACTTTCCGGAAGCAGGGTCTCCTCCACCAGTTCCTCTAGAGGTGTGGAGTCAGTGGCAGTGGAGGTCCCTCCAGCAGTCTTCCATCCCTGCTCCAACCTGGCTGCACCTTCTCCTTGGAGCGCTGGCGCATATCATACCAGTGCCTTCTTAAATCTTCCACAGCATTCACTTCTGACCCTATATGCCACTTGCGTGTCTCAGGCACCCGGAGTGATTTCTTCCCAAATAGGTGCTCGTGGCTTATCATTTCTTGTATGAGGACCTCCAACTCAGCTTCAGAGAATTTTGGTTTCCTTTTCCTCTGGGTTTCTCCCTGCTGCTGCTGCTGCTGCTGCTGCTGCTGTGTGTCCTGGCTGACCATGTCTCCAGTGTCTTCCATTGTTTTCACCACTGCCGAGTTCCCTCTCCACCACTCCTTCTCTCTGACTGTGCTTCAGAAACTCAGGTGCAGCATGGGTAGTCACACTTCCTGGTTGTGATGTTTTCAAGTTGCACCTGAGTTTCTGATTCTCAAGGAATCACTATTTGGGGTGCCGCAATGAAAATAGCGACTTTTACAGAATCGCTATTTTTTTGCGATTTTTTACATACATACCGTTTTGCAATTGTCAAATTGCGATGCACAAAAATCGCAAATTGAGAATCGCAAAAGGGGAGCTTGATACATATGGCCCTATTTCCTGTAGAGAACTTCACAGTCACACAGGGTCAAAACATTTCCTCTTGGTTGTTACCTGTAATGTATCTTCATGGAATTCCACACTGACATATGTGAACCCTGTTATGTATTTTAGCAATCAACCATAGGAAATTGTGCAGTGTCTGTTATCTATGTTCTTTGTATATATAATCACCATAGATGCACTCTCTTGTCTGTACTATGATCACTTATTTTATTGATTGTTACACTTGATTGGAGTCAAAACGTTACCAGATGCAAACTATGTAAGTCCTGTGTTTTGTCTTCTTTGTAATACATTTTGGTCCGATGAATACGTCTGAATAAGCTTGGATCCTTCTAAGACACAATAGTAGATACCACCTTTGAATGAGTCCAACTTTCTAAAAGTGGCATTTTCAAAATTGTAATAAAAAACCTGACCACCATAAAAAGGATTTTTCATTTCAAATTCAAAGTCACCAAACATGAACTACTCACAGGTTCCCTTTTAGAAGTTACAGCTTATTAAATGTAATAAGGTAACTCCAATGCTATCCAATGGGAGAGGTAGGCCTGCAATAGTGAATAATGGGTTTTTCATTATCAGGACATGTAAAACTTGAAAGTACGTCTCACTTTTTAAATACCCTGCATCTTGCCCTGTTGCTTGTTTAGGGCCAACCTGTAAGGGAGACGTATATGTATTAAAAGGGAAGGTGTGGGCTTGGCAGTCTGAAACTGCACACATAGACCTGAGACTTGTTTGAAGGGCTACCTGAGTGGGTGGCACAATGAGTGATGCAGTCCTACTAGTAGCATTTCATTTACAGGTACTGTGATCAGGGATTAGGGATGTATAAGTAAAGTAAATATGCCTATTGGGTCTTAGCCAATGTTATCATATTTTAAGGAGTGACCACATTTCACGTTAGCAATGGTCACCAGTGGAAATGTGCACAGAGTCCTATGGCCAACATAAAAAAGATTAGAAAAATATAGAGGAGTAAGGCAAAAAATTTAGGGAAAGGCCATCCTAAAGCTGACAGGTCCAACACCCTACATTACCAAGAGCCAGGGCCCGAGGGGCAGGCATGCCAAAAGCTAAATCTGCTCAAAGTTAGCATATGGGAGGCAAAAGGAGGCAGCCTCCCACTGCACCCTGACCTCAATCTACCTAAACCTACCCCCTACACCAAATCAACTTAGACATGGCCACTGTGTCCAATCTCCAATCTGCAAATAAATATGTATAGTGTCCTTAAATCATCCCCCACTTCTTGTTTTCTTCCAACCTTTGCAGCTTATTAAAATGCTCCCTTGTGATCTCCACTCCCACTCTTCCAAGCTGAGGCATCCCCTCCATGATGGCCTAACCTCCTGATCTACACTGCTACTTATAGCTTCCTCCTAACAACCAAGAAAAACCCTCCCCAGGGGCATATACCTGCCCTACCGTGTGCTATAAATCTAAAGCGTCTCCCCCAAGGTCATTGATAAAACTCCCATGTTTTCCACCAAACAAATGCTCATTCCTTAACAGTGACAAGTGCTCCCTTATCTGTCATAAATAGGATATTTTTCTTATTGTGCAGCTGCTCATGCTTAATCAAGTTAAACCCTCCTAGACAAACAAAAATTCTGATTTCACTTTTAACCTTCCTTCTTGCTTTCTTTATCATTGATGCTTTTACAGCACCACACTAAAGCAGTCTCTGTATGAATAAAATAAGTTGCTTCCCACAAATGCTTAATATCTCACAGATCTTTGTTTCATGACTCTCAATAGTCCCATTATAAAAGCTACACCAATCATTTATTGTCACCTAAGTGGATTAACAATAAATATTTCCACTGAAGAGCTCCAGCAAATTTGGGAGCGATTGCCCCCATGCAATCTCCCCTTACTAAGTATGGGCGGAAAATTAGTTCCGCTCGCCGAATTTGCGTAATTTTGCCAATTTCGCGAGCCACGAATTGCGCGAAATTGCCCAAAAATCCGCAATTCGCGAGTTGGTGGATGTTTTTTTCTTGTTCACGCTTCATAAATACAATCTCGCGCACGCGGCATTGACTTACCATGATTCTGTATTCGCTGATGAGTTTTCCTCCCTGTTCGCGTGCACTGCGAGATTTTGGTAGCTGGCCGAGCGACGCCACAATCGAGAATACGTCATTGCGAACCGAAACAGGATATTGCGAACGCAAACACGTCATCGCGACCCTAAACAGGAAAAAGGCTGGTAAAGTGGAAACAACATGTTCCCGGCCATTGCGACCGCATGCGCAAGTTCTCGTTCCCGAACTGGTAAAAAAATCTTGTGAACTCGCAAAAAAACATAATTGCAAGCTTGCGGAATTCGGCGGATTTTTGCGAATCGCGATTATGAATTTGCGCGAATTCGTGTATCGCGAATTAGCAAATTCCGCCCATGCTTACCCCTAACCCCACCACAGTATCAATATACTTCTGCCATTAAAGTCTAACTGTCTGCAGAATGACAATCCATCTGCTGTGTGCCGGCTCACTCAACAAATGAAAGTCCTACAATTAAAATATGGGATTATACACAGATGGTTCTGCTACACAGTCTAAAATAATTAATCAAGAAAGACAATCAATAAAATGACCTCAAATATTGAGCCCACTCCATCTATCCTCTTCTCCTTTCACTATCCTTTTCTGTTTACTGTTGCAATTTTCTCTTCAATTGAACCTATCTCATACAATATTCTAATTACCATTTCTCTATGCACTTTATCTTCTCCCTTGAAAATCTACTCGTCCACCATCCTTGCCACTCCATTCTGAAATGAGTGAGTCCCAATTTGCTCTGCTGACATACTCAATTTCTACAATGCCTTCCATATAACCTGGAAAAGATGCTACTATATGTCAGGAAATGGGTTCTGCCCATCAAACTCGCCCAGATTACTTGCTTTTTGACCACCTCGTAGGTGACTTTTTACTGTCGGTGAGCCTCACAACCTTTGACTCACCCACAGTAAACTCATGGTAAATGGACTACACATTTTTTACCACCAGTTACTACCTTTTAAGATAAGTAACCCCGGGCATAGTTTGCGTAGTAGCACTACAGGTAGCTGCACGTAGCATACTTTGCACAAACTGCGTAGGGCCGAATTCACAGAACTAACTTAAGACAAAATCCTAAACTTACTACCATTTTGGTATTCACAGAAGACACTTACTCATTTTGGTATTCACAGAAGGCACTAGGGGCCAGATGTAGGTGGCCATATATCGGCCGGTAACGGCCGATTTCGGCCGTTACCGACCGGTAAATGGGTTTTTGGGATGTAGGGGGCCAATTTTACAGATTCAGTAATTTTACCGAATCGGTAAATTTACCGAATTGGTAAAATACCGAATCGGTATTTTTACAGATTCGGTAACTTCTAGATGTAGGTGGGACTCTTCTGAGTCCCAAAGGCCTTTCAGATTCGGTATTTTACCACCCAATCCAATTGGGTGGTAAAATACCGAATCCAGGTATGCAAACCTATGCCATGTGACAGAAAGACATGCCCTTAGGGCATTTCTGTGTGCCGCATGGCACACATGCCTGTATTTGGGGTGCTAGAGGGTGTCAAAGTGACACCCCCTGCACCTTTGCTGGAATCGGTATTTACCGAATCGGTAAATACCGATTCGGTAATGCCCATTGATTCCTATGGGCTTCAGTGCCCATAAGAATCAATGGGCATTACCGAATCGGTATTTACAGAATCGGTAAATACCGAATCTTAACGGTTCGGTATTTACCGATTCTGTAATACCTACACCCCCCCCCTCTATTTTACCACTTCTTAAATACCGAATCGGTAAAATTCGGTATTTAAGAAGTGGTAAAATAAAATTACCTACATCTAGCCCTTACTCATTTAGGTATTCACAGAAGTTAGTAGTCCTAACTTTAGGACTCCTAAATGCCTTCTGTGAATACCGAAAGTCTTAAAGATAGGATTTTTCTCAGTTTAGGAGTCGTAAAGTTAGGACTCCTAAATGCCTTCTGTGAATACCGAAAGTTTTAAAGTTAGGATTTTTCTTAGTTTAGGAGTAGTAAAGTCAAACTTTACTACTCCTAAACTGAGAAAAATCCTTACTTTAAGACTTTGGGTATTCAGTGAATACCGAAAGTCTTAAACTCCTTGCCAACCGCCTTCTCCCCTCATGTTGCTTATTGCACGCCCGTACCAATACGGTTTTATACCGTGCCGTGCCATTTCTCCTAACTTACAGACCATTAAGTCCATCATACATCAAATGAACCCAAACCTGCCTGCAGTGGCTGCCCTGTTGGATGCCACTAAGGCATTCGACTCGCTGGAGTGGCCCTTCCTCTTCGCCCTATTGGCCTGCCTGGGACTCAGCCCGCTCTTCATTAACAAAATTAAACTACTTTATACTCTACCAACAGCACATATCCATATTAATGGCCAAATTACAGAACAAATACACATCACCCATGGCACCAGGCAGGGTTGCCTGCTATCTCCTTTGCTTTTCGCCATTGCTATGGAGCCACTAGCAGCACGGCTAAGGCAACATCACACCCAAAGGGGCATTGCCTTCTCTACGCGCAGCATAGTAACATCAATGTATGTGGATGATGTCACCCTCTTTATTGGAGAGCCCCAAGAGAACCTAGGCCCTATGACCAGAGAGGTCATCTGATATGGTGTCTACTCCGGAGTGCCGGTAAATTGGGGGAAATCAATTTTGTTTCCATTAACTGATGCAACCTGCCCCATCGACACCGACTATCCCATCACATGGGCCTCCGGCCCGATTAAATACCTGCGAATCTGGCTCACTAGGAATACTGAGCAGTCCTCAAAAATCAGCTACAGTCCAGATTCCACATGACACAGTCCAGTAAGCAAGACACATTGCTCCCAGTGCGACCTGTCCACAGCAAGCATCATCACAGGATCATACACTCTTAATGCTTCTGGTACCACTAACTCTATTTAACACAAACAAATCCCACATGACTGTGTCCTAAGTCCTGAACACCAGTGACCCCAACTTCGTGGCAGCGACCACAGCACCAAACTCCCTTCAGTCTTACTTGTTGTTTTTTCTTAAAATAATTTTTTTTATATGTAAATCTATACATGAGTAAGATTCTTCTTTATCCAACCGCACAGGGATACTTCTGGGCCCAAGAAGGTTGTTGCAGGTATGTTGGTAATGTTGGAAGAGGGTACGTTACCTGCTAATATGGGGAGAGGGAGCCTCAAAGGGGTATCACTCACAGAAAGAACTCTGATATGTTTTCACAAATGCCTCGGACAGATACCACCTGACGGACTGAATCACAAAATGGTTTTTCAATACTTATGTAGTGTGAGCTATGAACAGTTTGCACCCAGGCTCGCACAGCGACAGCTGCGGCCCGTCCGCTCGACTCCCAGACGCAGTACTATGAACCGTCCGCATCATTGTGTCTATCCCTGCCCTGTTCCGTCGTACGCCATGCCACACCACTCTGATTACGCTCCAACATTGGCCCTACATAGCTACCTGTCGCAGGCGTACTCGCTGCTGGTGTGCAGGTCAGTGCTCTAGTTCTCAAAATTTCACAGCCCCTCCCTGAGGACAAGTTGCACACAAAGCACACTCATCCAGCACATGCAGCACAAGCCATGTCACCACGCAAAAATAATAGATCTACAACGTCACATCCTTTATTGCCGCTGCTGACTAGCTGGCGAACAGTCCACCGGTCTCAACCATAACGACTCCACGAAAACTTGCACATAACGGTAGTCGCACCCTCAACTGTATGGCTGTCAGCAGCCTACCATCCCCTTGGCGCGGACTTCATATGCCTAGAGTTACTGCCACCCTAAACTCATGTGGCCATCAGGAGCCTGCCACCACGTGCCATAAACTTGAGTTCCACAAGCTTAGCGGCACCAAACCCTAAGGTGCTCTCGGCCATTGATGACTTATGACTCGGTGACATGTTTGAGATAAGCCAGGCCACGCAGAAGTTCAAGTGGTCTCCACCATAGACGACTCTGCGACATCTGTCAGATCCGCGAAGAAGCTGATGTAGTCTCCGCCATTCAAGACTTAACGACATCTGTAAGATGCACACACAATGTGATGTGGTGCCTGCCATTCAGGACTCTGCAATACATCTGAGATTGGTGAGGTTTTGACAGGCACGTGCCGTTTGCCCATTGCTGCAAACTCCAATAGCACCAAGTGGTTATTTGCTAATCGATGCGCAGAGGCGACAGTCTCTATCTCTCTCTCAGACTTCCCTCTCTTCTCTCTCTCTCTCTCTCTCTCTCTCTCTCTCTCTCTCTCTCTCTCTCTCTCTCTCTCCATTCCTTTCCTTCTATCTCTCTCTCCCTTCTCCCTTTCTCACTCCCTTTCTTTCCTTCTCTCTCTTTTTCTCTCTGGCTTGTTTTTCCTTCTCTGTTTCTCTCTCTCAGTCCTTTCATATGCACACGTCCTTATTTTGTGCTTTATTTTCCAAGCTCTGTCGTCAACATTCATGGTCCCCAGAGGAATCTTCCACCTTGTTGTTTTCTATTATATTTGTTAAATTTTATTTATTGCTTTATTTTTTATATATATTTATTAATAAAAAATAACATTTGAGAATAGTTTATGGTTTATATAACTTTATAAAAAATTAAGTTTGACAACAAAAATTATAAACCTTTTCGAATTTTTTTCTTAACTGCTGCGTGACTCTTTCTTTTTCCTATTACTGTTATTTTTTGGTATCCACCATTGTGTTAAATTTTAGAGCACGTATCGCGGGAATACTATTAATCTCTCCAGTTTGCACCAACTTCTAAATACTGTATTAGATTTATCTCAACTTTAGTTGCACTAAAGTGCTAATAATGAAATGCAGAGTAGCAGTTCCCATGCAAAAAGACACGAGGCGCACCTTTGCGGTTTATTCTACATATTAAAATCATGTATTGAATTGCACTGAGGTAGTCCCTGCACTAACAGTGTACACACAAATTCAAAGAAGAAATCTCATTGTATTTATATTGATTAGGAATAGTGCGTCAGATGCTGGATCTTGACGGGATACACTACCCAGTCCGTATATTGTTCTGCACACGAACAAATGACATCACAACTTTCACAACTACAATGCAAAATTAATTCCAGCAGTAACCCACATTACCACCAAGAATGTTACACCTGCTTTCCACTGGTGTTTACTACTACCTGCAGCATGAAAGGAAACACAGCGAAGAGACACACCACAACACCCACAGGTACCATAGTGTCAATGAGCACAATACAGGGATACCCATGAGGGCCACAAGACTCATCGCAACAACCCAAGGACCACCAACGGCCGCCAACCCGCATCTGAGCAAGTGTGTCCATGTGGTCATTGTGTTTGCATGATAAGCAAATGCCCTGTAACATCACTGTGTGCTGTGTTTAGCAGACGTTACCATGTCACCTCAGCGTTAGCAGTGACCCTGGACATGTAACTATGCGTGCATCCTCCTGCAAGCATAACATACGTGTGCTGGTCCGGCCTACACAAGTCAGCGCAGTGGTGTGCCTATGCGGCAAGGGAAACGGGGTGTCTCCCACATGTCCGTGTTAAGGAAGTGCGGTAAGTGTGTCTCTGTGTTCTGATGTATGCTGTCACCATGGCCGCAGCAGACAATGTTGTAAAGTGAAATGCACCACCACCAAATGGTACTCTCGTGGTTTAGTTTGAATGCCGCACAACATGCTGAAATACGCATTACAATGCTGTGCCGTACGTGTGCACGGGATACAACAGCGCACCATACAAAAGTATGGGGGCTTAAGGGAAGGCGTAGAAGCGGTTTGTCATCGTAACACACAATGAACCCGCCCATGTGCCACGTGCTGGACATCTCATCCATGATGACCACAGTCGCACACATCCCAAAATACCAACGACCGGCCTTTGTACACATCATGCATGAATGCAGCATGGTTTTCACTTCTATGCTTGTTCAGCACTGTGATATTGCCGGGTTGTGTGACTTATGCTCCTTGTTGGTGAGTTTCTATACTTGGGCTGTACTTAACTGTACATGTATGCCATTGTGCCCATCTCCCTCCGTCCCCCAACTCCCTACTTCTTCCTCTTCCTGGTGCTCTTCTTTCTATACTTTTGCTCCTCCACACATAAATACATATAAAGAACAAATTAGAATAGTTCCTTCATTCTTTTAGGTTTCAAAACGTCTCTCTATTACTGCCTTTCTACTTTTCCATATAAACTGTTTTTTTAATGTTCAATTACACATAGAAGACAGAAATGCAATGTATTCTATCAACACACTTTCTAGAACATTCTACAACACGTGGAGGTTAAAAGTTCATCAATTATTTTAAACCTAACGATATTTTTTTGCAACATTTTCTCGAACATTTAACGGCACCTGCAGCTTAAAAGTTCAAGATTGTTTTAAGTTCGAACATTGCATTCCAAATGGAAGTTGCAGGTGTGGTTAAGTTAAGCATATTTTATCCTATAATACGTACTCCACGTTCAAACGGCTTTTTCTTAACCAATCAGAAAGATGCTTTTCCACAAAACGAATGTGCACCCTACTTTTAAACAACAATCCTTTTCATCTCCCAATCAAGTACCTTTTTGTAAGTGAAAAAAATATGTTCCCCATCTTTAAGGATATCTCTCATTCTACGAAGAAATTGCATGAGCTACAGACATCTTTCGATACCTTCCAGCCATACTGTCAAAATGCTAGTGTGGATCGTAGGACATAGCTATGTTTTCTGGTGCAAGAGGTAGGCAGAACAGAGACATATTGACTTGGACCTCGGTTTACAAAATGTGGACAGAGAGGATTGAAGTGGCACCAATTGTTGCCTTTGGTTAAAACCTATTTGCATCTACAACACCCTGACCTCGTCATTGTGCACTGTGTTGGAAATTACCTTGGCACATTGACTGGGGTTGGTTTGGAAATGTTTATGAAGGACACATTTGGGAAATTGATGTTACTTTTGTCTCAAACTGTCTTTGTATATTCCATTATATCCCAGAGACTAAAGTGGAAATGGTCTAAACAATTGTGTCCTCAGATTGAAAAATCTCGGAAGAACATCAACAAAGCTGTGTCTGCATACCTCAGAGACCACAAAATGGGGTTAATCTACAACAACAACAGACGTTTTGATATGGCGGCTATCTACAAAAGTAATGGAAACTTCACAGATCAGGGAAACAGAGTTTTCCTGAATAACTTGAAGCTGTGCATCCGCACTTATATATACCTTCAACTAATGAACACAAGGTCTCTTTTTAGAGCCACCCTATAACTTACAAGTTAGGCCCGCTATGTTAGGGCCACATAACGGCAACTCCCAGACCCTCGCCAAAATTTATTCTCCACACATCTGTGATGCAGTGGCCAGACCATCTCACTTTACAGCACAGAGCTCTCGCTTTGATCCCCGGCTCTACTCACCCATAGGGGTGAGTAGTTTGCGCTTTACAAATACTGTCTTGATTTACCTTCGCACTCCCTATACAACACCACCTAAGCACCATATACAAGTTGGACATGTGTGACAGAGAGCCCAGAGCACATGACTTCACAGCATAGCACACACACTTTAGGCTCACGGTTTAATCCCCGACTCCAGCAGCAGCTCAATTTAAAAGCATCACACACTACGCAATACCTCACGTAATTTCCGTACCCTGCACTTTCAGACCGGTAGGGGTCAGTGGTTCAACAGCTTTACCCCGAGTCCGTCGGCAACTCAGTTTACTCCCCCAGCGCCATGAGACCCATAGGAGTAAGTACTTAGCACTTCACAAATACCGAGTTCATTTGATACGAGCGAATTTACCTTCGCACTCCCCCTATAACACCCCCTAACCACCATACACAAGTGACAATGTTTGAAACAGAAGTTCATCCAAGTAGCTATAACTACATGCTCACACTACTTGGACAAAGACGGTGTGTGAGACACCAATATATTTACTGCCCCCCACAACCCCGGAGACCGCCACCCCTGGGGCTTTTTGAAAAAAATACCCTGTGGGGGTGGCTCAAGACTCCCCATACGCCCTTGGGACCGCCACCTCCCCAGGGCTCTAAATATTTAAATTGGGGACCCCCTAGCCCCAGGGACCACCACCCCTGGGGCTTTGTAGATTGTGGGAGGGGGGCCATGTGGCCCCCCTCCTGGAGCCTTGTCATGCCGTGGGGACTGACACCCCCAAGGGCAGGCTCCTGCAGTGTCCTGGGGTGCCCACCCCCAGGACACTGTAGTTTGCTAAGGCAGGGCGAGAGCCTCACAACTACCAACAAGCCATAGAAAACTTTGTTTGAATTTTAAAAGAGAGAGCAGGAAAACAAGCTCTTCATTCCAAAATTCAAACCAAATTGCTTTTCCACAGGGGGAGCTGCATCTTAGCAGCTCCCCATATGGAAAAGTAATGCCGGCTCCCGAAGGACGCAGCGAGCCGGTGGGATCATGGGGGGATTGGGGACCCCCCAAGGTCCCCAACGGAGAGGGCCAGCCCCAGGGGATGGGGTCCCTGGGGCTACAAGTGGCCTGGGAGGGGGGCCATGCGGCCCCCTCACCAAAATTTTCACAAAAAAAAACAAAGGCCGGCCCAAGGGGATAGAGTCTCCGGGGCCATAAGTGGCCAGAGGAGGGGGGCACCGCAGCCCCCTTTCAAAACACTTTACAAAAAAAAGAAAAAAAGGACATGCCCCGGGGGATGGGGTCCTCTGGACTGATTAGGGCCTCGAGAGGGGGAGAAACGGAGCCCCTCCCAATTTTTTTAATTAAAACAAAAATAAAATAGGGGGCAGGCCCTGGGGTTTGGGGTCCCCAGGGCCCAAAAATTCGAAAAACAAGGGGGGCTACAGAGCCCCCCATTTAAAAAAAATAAAAATAAAAAAGACCGGCATTGCACCGGAGGCCACAACCACTCCTTTCAGCACTCTGCAAACGCACCCCCTGGCACGTTTGCAGATGGTAACAAATTCCGCTTGATTACTGGGGGTCCCTGAGGGCCAACTAGCCCACCAGGAACCTACAGTATGATCCAGGGGGCTGTGTTGCAGAGAGGTGTTCTGAGGCCACGCCCCTTTTTACATCTCTCTGCAACGCAGCGCTGTGGCGCTTAGTGGAGGTAGCTGGTGGGCTAGTTGCACCCCAGGGACCCTCAGGATTCAAGGGGAGTTAATCCCTCAACTTAAAATGCGCCACGGGTGCGTTCCCACAGTGGTGAAGGGAGGGGGCGGTGCCTGAGTTGACATGTGTGCAAACACACCCTGTGGCATGGTTTCAGTTGGGAAATTAATTCCTCTTCAATCCTGAAGGATCCCTGGGGGCCAACTAGCCCACGTTGTACCCCCAGTAAGCGCCACGGAGCTGCAGAGTGTTGTAAAAAGGAGCGTGGCCTTTGAACACCTCTCTACAATGCAGCTCTCTAGCACATAAAAGAGGTACCTAGTGGGATAGTTGGCCCCAAGGGACTCTCAGGTTTGAGGAGGAATTACTTCTCCAATTTAAAACGCGCAACAGGGCGTGTTTGCAGACATGTCACCTCAGGGCACGCCCCCTTCCTTCACTATTGTGAAAACACGGCCCGTGACGAGTTGTAAATTGGGGAATTACTTCTCTTTCAATACTGAGGGTCCCTGAAGGCCAACTAGCCCAAGAGGTATCTCCAGTATGCGCCAGGGAGCTACGTTGCAGACAGGTGTTCAGAGGCCACGACCCTTTTTACAACTCTCTGTGGCGCTTACTGGAGGTACCTAGTGGGCTAGTTTGACTCTAGGGACCATCAGAGTTCAAGAGGACTTAATCTCCCAACTTAAGACGGCCACAAGGCGTGTTTACACAGTGGAGAAGGGAGGGGACGGGGCCTGAGGTGACGTGTGCAAACACACCCTATGGTGCATTTTAAGTTGGGGAAATAATTCCCCTTCAATCCTGAGGGACCCTGGGGGCTAACTAGCCCACCAGGTGCTTCCAGTAAGTGCCACTATGCTGCGTTGTAGAGAGGTGGTCCAGGACTATCCACTTTTTACACCTCTTTGCAACGCAGCTCTTTTGCACTTACTGGAGGTACCTAGTGGGCTAGTTGGACCCTAGGGTCCCTCAGGATTCAATTGAACTTAATCTCCCAAGTTAAAATGGTCACAGGACGTGTTTACACAGTGGTGAAGGGAGGGGACAGGGCCTAAGGTGACGTGTGCTAACACGCCCTGAGGCGCATTTTAAGTTGGGGAAATAATTCCCCTTCAATCCTGAGGGACCCTGGGGGCCAACTCGTCCACCAGGTGTTTCCAGTAAGCGCCACTGCACTGCATTGCAGAGAGGTGGTCTAGGCCGTGCCCCTTTATACATCTCTCTGCAACGCAGCTCTGTGGTGCTTACTAGAGGTACCTAGTGGACTATTTGGACCCTAGGGACCCTCAGTATTCAAGGGGACTTAATCTTCCAACTTAAAAAGGCCACAGGGCTTGTTTACACAGTGGGGAAGTGAGGGGACAGGGCCTGAGGTAATGTGTGCAAGCACACCCTGTGGGGCGTTTTAAGAGGTAGTTTTAATCCCCCTGCCCTATTATATACTAGGGGCTTACAGAGGAGGTCATGCTAATCACTGGGAGACCCCAACGCATAGTGTTCCCTAGTGTATGTAGGTGTTTTCACTGTATTCTAAGTGTCTTTTAACATAGCACTGGCTCTAGGACTGGTTAGTCAGAGTCAGTTACCACCAGTACCCGTCTGAAAAAGTTGAAGTTACAGGATGATTTTGCAACAAGGCTTCTTTCTGCTCTTTCTGAACGTTTTCTTTCTTCCTGCACTTTTCTTCATCTTTGTTGACTTCTGTTGCTTCTTTCTGCATTTTTTTTTCTTTCTGTGCGTGGTTTCTTTTTTCTTCACATGTCCTTTCTCTGGTGGCATAGTTAGAAATCAGCATTTAAAAAACCTTTGAAATTCACTGTAAAAACTATAGGTTTCAGGCACGTTATAGATAGGAATTAGCATTTAAAAAACCTTTAGAAATTCACTGAAAATACCATAGGTTTCAAGGGCATTATAGTTAGCTGGAAATTTTACTCGTACAAAACCAGTGAAATACCCCTGTCATAGTTAGTTCAGCTAACTATAACTTGCGCACCCGTGTCCGTATCTTAATTGTAATTACAAGCTATGCGCAACTGAGTTGTATTCTCTTGTTAATGGGTGCATTACAGTTTTTTCTTTGTTGTCTTTTTTTCATGTTTTAGGGGCATATCATAGCCCGATGCTCATCGCCGAATGATCAGTAAGTTCTTATTTGCACAACTTATCTACTGAAAAGAGTGGGACTAGATTGCATATGGAGGTGCCTCGTTTTTAATGAGTATACTGATTGGCATATTAGCTCCTATAGTTTTCGGGCTTTTGGCTGCTATATGAATATATCAACATTTTAGGTACAGAAGTGTCTGTTAACCAACTTTAAAAACCTTTTGGGGTTATGTCTACTATAGGTTTAGCATATGTGAGTGGGCATATAGTGATGAGCTCTTTTATCCTCACCTTTTTAAATAATCGTTTATACTTTATGGCCAGTTATGGCTACTGTAATTATAACGTGTGTGAATTGATAGAGGCAAAAGATATCCTTGTGTAGCTCTTAAGTTTGTAAGTCTAAGATTGCAGACTTGACGTTTGATGAAAACTATTCATCTCTCTTCCCTTTTCTCCTCCATAGATGTCTATCATAACATTTACTTGAAGGCGACCTATTTTTCGTTCTGGACATAAATACCTTTGCTAATAGGTATTCAAATATTATGTATTTTATTAAAAATAATGTATGGTCAGTTACAATAGACCAATCACTCATTTCTGAATAGGGATTCATTTATAACATCACCATGTTCCTTTTTCTTGTTTAATATTTGTTAAGGACTAAATATTTCCGCTGGAAGAGTTGAATCTCATATGGAACATTTTGAGTAGGTATTTACTATTCTCTGAAGGTATTTTATATTGATTCGTTTTATATAATTTTCTTCTTAAAAATGCTTTTTTCCTTACACCTATTGGCTCTATAAACAACTTCCAATAATCTTTACTTGTTCTGCACAAATATAGTATCTATACCATAAATTCACTTTAGGCTACTTTGGGTCTTATACTATCAATCACTTTTATTTATACATACGAAAACTAAGCACGCCATGTGAGCTCACTTTTTGTTGGTTTTGGTTAATTATTGATTGGCTATCTGAATAACTATTTTCCTGCACTTTCAATTCATTATATTTTAGAACAATAAAAGTTCCTGTTTCTTTCAGTTGCTCTCCGTTTAAATGGTTTTAAATTTTGGATTTCTTTTCATGGCATTTATTGCAGCCTTGAAAAAGTTTCTTTTGAAACAAAGCACGTGTCGGCTGCTGGTGTGTGGAAGGATCACTGTATCAAGCTTTCCATCGTCAAAACATAATGTTATCTGTTTTAAAACATATTATCTAAATGTATATGATTGGCATGTTCACTGCATTGAACAGCAAGCAACAAAACATTGAATTGCTCTATGAAACTCCCCGTTTGTTGATCCATCAAATAATATATCTTCTTGTATGAATCAAAAATGAACTGACTTGAGTGCCGAGGTTTATCTTAGATATAACAATCATGCATGCAAATTACTACCAAACATTTTAACCACATCGCTGCTGTGGTTATTTTTCCCCTGTGCTGGAAATTGCCATTTTGCTGGTGTCATGACGAGCTCAGCTCGTCATCAGCACAGCTCAACTGTGCCTCATGACGAGCTGAGCTCGTCATGAGCATGGAAGGGGTTAACATTGGTTTGTATGATCAAATTATGTGATTGGAAACAAAAATACCCAGGACTTTCTGGCTGCCTGGTATTTGAGGAGATTGCAAACTGTTGTTATCCTTGCACGAGCTGAGGTCCAGAGTTTGCCTCTCTGGACTGCCAGTGAAAGAGATTTAGAATGGAGGGATGGTCAATAGTAAATACATATTTTAGTGCAGTGAACTAAATTAACAGTGGCTGCAGAGTTTATTTTATTTCTAAGGAAGAGTGATCTTTTACTGTTGATGTGTGTGATGTTCATTGCTTTAAAGGTGAAAAATCATGCCATAGGCATTCAAACTAAAGACTGGATAGCTAGTGAGTTGTGGGTCTGGATAGGTAGGTAAATATGTTGTCTGAAGGCTACTTTCTGGAATGTAGCCTGCAGAAAAGGTGGACGAGTTGAGGTATAGAGCATGGCATAATTGAGATGGGTCACTACTAATGCAATGGTGGCCTGTACTCTTACAGAGTACCCTAGGTAAAGGAAAATGAAGTGCATGGGTTGCATGATGGACAATGTTCCTTTACCAACGAGGTAGAGCTTGAAGTCACTAGCTCTGGTCACTAGCTGCTATTACCATCATGCATGCTCTACCAACGTTTAGCTACACTCGGGCGGATTTGTTATCCATTGGGAATAGGGTTGCTGTCTGCTCATGCGACCCTGTGGACCCCCTATCTGGCCCATTTGTCTGCGCATGTAAGGGTTGGTCTCTAGATAGACCAGCTAAGATTCGTTCTTTGGAAGACAACACTCCGACCAAGTGCAATCACACCGCGGACCGTGGCCTTCGGATCTGGAATCTGAACGTGAGGTAATTGGTTAAACATCACCAGTTCATACATGACCTCATCGAAAAAGACGACCCTGATCTTTTTCTCCTTACCGAAACCTGGCTTCAGGACTCGGATGTCGCTATCTTGAATCTTACCTTCCCATCGGATTACACGGTCTTTACTTTGAATCGGACCGCGAGAGGAGGTGGCATCACCATGGCAGTCAAATCTTGCTTCCCCGCTGAATGGAAAGCTCTTGGGTTGCCTGCATGCGAGAGTGCTCTCTTTAAAGTAGCCTTTAGCCATCATTTTACGTTTAGCGGTATTCTTATCTATCGCCCACCTGGCAGTGATACAGTCTTCAAGTCCGCTCTTACCGATATGGTAAGTTCTCTTGCGCCCAGTTGTGCGAACTTTAACATCATGGGCAACCTCAATATTCATTTTGATTGCAAGTCGTCCACAGCCATAAACACCTTGCTTGCGGATCTTGAAGCACTACAACTTGTCCAACTAGTTACACTTCCCACTCATACTGGAGGACACATTCTCGACCCCTTTTTTACCACTCTTGAGAGGGTGAAGGTGTCTGATCCGGTTTCGGTGGGCTGGACTGATCATTTGCTGGTGGAAGTCTTTTGTCCTATTCACGATAAGCCATTTAAACCTGTGGATAGGCTGATTCTTAAAAGACATTGGCACAAGCTAAAACTTGAGGAGTTTTATAGGCTACTGGAGCAGAAACCCCTGAGCCCTTTTTTGAATGTGGATCATGGTTACGAACTGTTTTGCACATGGATTTCAGACGCCCTTGACTCCCTTATACCCATGCGCTGGTCAAAAGGTCCCAGCCCATGGTATAATGACTCCCTTGCCGAGCTTAAAAAAACTTGCCGGAAAGCGGAGAGGGACTGGAGGAGATCTTACGATCCCGTCCTGAAATCCTCGTATTTTGCCAAACTTAAGACCTATCACAGGGCAATCTGCAGAACTCGTGCCGCATTCTACGCTCAGGAATTCCAAGCCAGCACCAACCCCTCCAAATTAATATTCAAGGTCTTGAAAGACCTTATGAATAAAAGAGCCACTTCGGCAGAGATTTGCACCGACTCCCATTGCGAGAACTTGGCAGCCTTCTTTTTGGAGAAAGTACAGACTATATATCGAGGATTTGATCTGTGTCGGCCGGATCCAGAGTTAGTTGACTCCAATCTCTTGGGCTATGAGACTTTGACCTTCTTGCCTGATCTGTCTACGGAGGCTTTTGACAAACTGAGCCTCGGTATTAAATCAGGCTCTCCTCTGGATCTGCTGAAGCCAGCTCTTATCAGTACGCTTTCCCCGCTGTGTCGAGGTCCGATACTCACCTTAATCAACCTGTCGTTATCAACCGGGACGTCCCCTTCTCGTGGAAACAGGCGGTAGTTACCCCTATCTTGAAGAAGGCAAATGCAGACCCTCTCTTGCCTGAGAGCTACCGCCCCATATCTCTTCTTCCTTGGACTGCTAAAGTCACCGAAGCCCATGTTAACTCCATCTTGTCTGATCACCTCGCCCGTAATCAGATATTGGACCCTAGCCAAAATGGCTTCCGGCCAGGACACAGTACCGAGACCGCTCTGCTCTATATGATCGAGCATCTACGCCTGGTGCTTGACTCCGGACGTACAGCAGCGCTCCTGCTACTAGATCTGAGCGCTGCTTTCGATACTGTGTCCCACCGTATATTGACTCAGCGTCTGGAGGAAGCTGGTGTAGTAGGAACCGCCCTTCAGTGGTTTCGATCTTTCCTCTCAGATCAAACCTTTAAGGTGGCTATACCACCTTGCCAGTCCTCTCTTCATCCTTTGGACCTGGGGGTCCCACAGGGCTCCTCGTTGAGCCCTACCCTGTTCAACCTTTATGTGAAACCACTAGCTGCTGTCGTCAAACAGTGGGGTTTAACGATGACCTCATATGCTGACGATACGCAGCTGGCGGTGACACTGAGTGGAGACCCTGAAGTGGAGGCCCCCAGGTTCCGAGCTGGACTTGTGGCTGTAGCAAGTTGGTTGAGAACCAACTGCCTACAACTGAATGCCACAAAAACTGAAGTTTTGGTCTTGGGGAAACATGCTGAGCTATGGGGAGACCAGTGGTGGCCTCCAGAGTTGGGCATCACTCCCATCCCAGCTTCCGAAGTGAAAAACTTAGGGATCTGGCTGGATCCAGCGCTCACCTTCATAGGTCACACGAAGAAGGTTGCAGCCACCTGCTACGGTATCTTGCGAGGCTTAAGACCGGTCCTTAAATTCTTCGACCCTCCCACCCGGCAGCTCGTGATCCAAGCCTTGGTTCTATCTCGGCTGGACTACGGAAGTGCGCTGATGTTAGGGGTAAACCAGGCTGAGGCATCCAGGCTTCAAAGGGTACAGAATGCTGCGGCGCGGGCCATTGTTGGTCTTCCCAGACATTGCTCTGTTTCCAGCACTATCTCTGCCCTTCACTGGCTGCCGGTCAGACAGAGGATTACGTTTAAAGCGCTCTGTCTGGCCTTTAAAATCATGAAGCTCTCCTCGCCGCCGGCTCTTGCTAACTTGCTCATCCCCTACATCCCTTTGAGATCTTTGAGATCGGAGGCTCTTCATCTTGCGGTCTGCCCCCGTTTTAAACTCAGCAGAATGGGTGGCCGCTCCTACCGGGTGCTTGCCGCGGGGTTGTGGAACTCGCTCCCGGTGCACATCCGAGCTTTGAATGACCTGTCCACTTTCAGGCGAGCTATTAAAACTTTTTTGTTTCCTGTTCCTGTGTAGTCGTTTCCCCTTTTTCCTCTCTTCCCGCGTGTTATGTTATAGTATCTGTCTAAGCGCCAGGACGCCCCTTTGCTGGGGCAGCTGTGCGCTGTATAAATAATGTTAACAGAACATAACATAACATAAGTCCATAGTTTTTCACAATTATCTCACTTGATAGAGGGGACTGGAATGGGACTACTTGTTGTAGCCGGATGTGGAAGCATAATTCTTAGTTTATCTCCTGCGTGATTATCTCAACTATTGGCAAGCTAAGTATGGCACGGTTAGCTCACATTCAGTGGTCAACAGATCGATGCCATTGGCCGCTGGCTACGAGAGTCAGCTAGTTTTCAAGCCTTAGAATGATTTGTGTGTCATTACTGTGGTTGCAGCACTTGAGTTTGAAGGAAGATAGAAGGTCAGGGAGATTATTGAGATACACAAGAAAGAAGAGTTGGTTTATAGTGGATCCTTGAAAGACAAGTGACCACTGCGCCTACCCTAGGCCTGGTCGCCCCCTCCTGCTCCCGCTGACGCAGACTGCCTTCCAGAAGCGACCCAGCCACCGCAGACCCGGGCGCTCGCCGCTACTTTCCCGCCACTGCCTCCCTGCGGCCCCGCCCCCGCCGGCCATTCGCCGCCACGCAGCTGACCCGCCCTCCCGGCTCCTTACTTATGTCGCCCAATCCCACGCGCAGCGTTGACGTGCAGCGGGCGCGCCGATTGTACGCCAAAGGCAAGCCCGTCTGCGCCCGTCCGCCCCCAGCGCCAGGACCCCTGGTCCCCAGCGATACCAGCCCACACGACGGACCTACGACGCCGCAACCCTCATCACACTCAAACCCGACCGAACAAGAGCCTGCCATCGAGCCACTCCGAGACGCACCCACGGACCCTTCACCTGCCAAGCCTGCAAGTTCACCTGCATTCGGACCTGCACCACAGCCACCAAGCCGAGCGCCAACAACCTCAAGCGCATCCTGCTCAACACCCGCTAAATCCACAGACACGCCATCGAACTTTGGAACCTACTTGACACTACCTCACCGGACGTCGCCTTCCTCACAGAAACCTGGATGAACGCCTCCTCCTCACCCGACATCGCCATCGCCATCCCAGACGGATACAAGATCACCCGGAGAGACCGCGTCAACCAGATTGGAGGAGGCATCGCCATCGTACATAAGAACACCACCCGCGTCACGACTGACTCCAACGACACCTTCGCCGCCGCCGAGCACCTCCACTTCCAGATACACACCAACCCAAAGACGACCCTCAGAGGCACCCTCGTCTACAGACCCCCGGGACCACGTACACAATTCAGCGAAGACATCACGGACATCATCAGCCCACACGCCCTCCGCTCCGCTGACTACATCCTCCTAGGGGACCTCAACTTCCACCTGGGGAACAACAAGGACCGCAACACCTCCGCCCTGCTGGACAACCTCGCCAACCTCGGACTCAAGCAACTGGTCAACACCCCCACCCACTACGCCGGCCACACGCTTGATCCCGTCTTCTCATCCAGCAAGCACATTACCTTCAGCCACTCCACTGGACTTCACTGGACCGACCACAGTTGCGTCCACTTCAGCTTCAGAAGAACCACGACCCACCACCACCCGCAACAGGCCCCTCGCAGAAACTGGAACAAGATCACCGCCGAGCAGCTCACCACCTCCCTCAGCCAGAACCCACCCGCCAGCACAACGGACCCCACCGAAGCAGCACGCAACTTCACAAAGTGGCTGTCCGCCTGCGCCGACGACCTCACGCCACTGAAGAACCCTCCCAGCAGACCCAGAAGCAAGAAAGCCTCCTTGTTCACCGACGAACTCAAGGACTCCAAGTAAAACTGCCGCACCCTCGAGAAAGCCTGGCTCCTCGACCAGACCACAGACAACATGACCGCCCTCAAACACGCCACCCGCAAGCACCACCAGCTCATCCGCACCACCAAGAAGAAATCCCTGAAGGAACGACTGGACAACAATGCCCACGACAGCAAGGAACTCTTCAGCATCGTCAAGGAGTTCTCCAACCCCAGCACCGGCAACAACATCACCCCTTCACAAGATCTCTGCGACTCTCTCGCCTCGTTCTCCCAACGCAAGATCGCCGACATCCACAACAGCTTCAGTGCACCATCCACGCACCCAACCGTTGAACCAATGCCCCCCACCACCACCCTCCGCACCTGGACCACGGTGACCACCGAAGACACAACCCGCACGATGAACACCATCCACTCTGGATCTCCAACCGACCCCTGCCCCCACCACGTCTTCAACAAGGCCGACTCCATCATCGCACCCCAACTCTGGGACGTCATCAACACCTCCTTCAACACCGCCACCTTCCCGGAGAGCTGGAAGCATGCTGAGCTCAACGCCCTACTGAAGAAACCAACAGCCGACCCCACCGACCTCAAGAACTTCCGACCCATCTCGCTCCTCCCTTTTCCAGCCAAAGTCATCGAGAAGACCGTCAACAGACAGCTTGCAGCCTTCCTCGAGACGAACGGATCCCTCGACCCTCGCAGTCTGGCTTCCGAGCCAACCACAGCACCGAGACCGCCCTCATCGCAGCCACCAACGACATCAAAACCCTACTCGACAACGGAGAAACAGCGGCCCTCATCCTCCTGGACCTCTCTGCAGCATTCAACACTGTCTGCCACCGCACCCTAGTTCAACGCCTCAGCAACATCGGCATCCAAGAGAAGGCACTAGAGTGGATCACCTCGTTCCTCACCGTTTCGATCCGAGGCAACCGAAGTTATCTGCGGCGTGCCTCAAGGATCATCACTCAGCCCCACCCTCTTCAACATCTACATGAGACCTCTTGCAGCCATCGCACGCCAGCACAACCTCCACATTATCTCCTACGCCGACGACACCCAACTGATCCTGTCCCTCACCAGACCCCGCCACCGCCAGAACGAGTCTACACGAAGGGATGAAAGACGTCGCCGAGTGGATGAAGAACAGCCGCCTGAAACTGAACTCAGACAAGACGGAAGTTCTCCTCCTGGGACCATCGCCCTCTGCCTGGGACGACTCCTGGTGGCCCCCGGCCCTGGGCGCCGCTCCCAAGCCAACAGACCACGCACGCAACCTAGGCTTCATCCTGGACTCCTCCCTCTCAATGACCAGACAAGTCAACGCCGTCTCCTCATCATGCTTCAACACCCTACGCATGCTCCGCAAGATCTTCCGATGGATCCCGACCGAAACCAGGAAGACGGTCACCCAAGCACTCGTCACCAGCCGACTGGACTACGGAAACACCCTCTACGCCGGAACCACAGCCAAGCTACAGAAAAGACTCCAACGCATCCAGAACGCCTCCGCCCGACTCATCCTGAACATCCCCCGACGCAGCCACATCTCCGGCCACCTGAAGGACCTACACTGGCTCCCCATCAGCAAGAGGATCACGTTCAGGCTCCTCACCCACGCACACAAGTCTCTCCACGACCTGGGCCCCAAGTACCTCAACGACCGCTTGACCTTCTACACGCCCAACCGCCAGCTACGTTCCACAAGCCTCGCCCTCGCCGCCGTACCACACATCCGAAGAGCCACCGCCGGAGGTAGATCCTTCTCCTCCCTGGTGGCCAAGACTTGGAACTCCCTCCCTATCCATCTTCAGCTGACCCAGGACCATCTCGCCTCAAGACCTGGCTGTTCGAGCAATAGCGGACCCCTTCCCCCAAGCGCCTTGAGACCCTGCCGGGTGAGTAGTGCGCTATACAAATGTTATGATTGATTGATTGATTGACAATGGCTGTGGAGGGAACAACAATGATGAGTAGGGTAGAAGTGATATGATGAGTGATCTGTCAACGAGGAAGGAGGAAACCAGCACAGAACCTGCATTCCTATGTTGCCAAGTCTCACTTGAAATGTAGAGTGATTGTCTCAAACATTGAGGAGGTATCTAGGAATAGCTGTGCAGTAACGTCTTTTGAGAGTAACCAGTCGTTTTCATGTAATCTAATGTGGCAATTAAGTGAGCTTTCGTGCCTCAACCAAAAGTGAATCAAGACTAGATGTTCAAAAGACTCCTCGGCATTCGTAGGATGTTCTTAAATATTTTAGGGGCATGGGTCTACTGGCAAACCTGCAGAAGCAAAAGCCTTAATGAGTGCGATGAAATAATAGAAGAAAGAGGGTTCAAGGAGTGTAACCTAGGTTCTTTGGTTTGATTGGTTTATCATCGTCAGTTTGCATGTGAAGATCATTTTTCAGAGTGCCACATTGTTCTTGAATGTGACAGTGCAGTGCATTCTAGGTTTCGGAATTCAGTGATTATTTTTAAGGTTGCAGTGTTGAAGTTCGCGTAAACATATTAGAAATGGTTGGTCCAATATTAACAATGACTGTTGCCATTTCCGTAATTTGTTAAATGTGTGTAATTTTTGGGAAATAAATTGTGATTTCCCTCAGTCATGACCGAAAATCTAACATAGGCGTCACTTCCTGCAGAGGATGTCTGGAAATGGACCAAGAGATATGCGGCATAATTGGCAAACCTCCCACTAATTTGTAGATAGGTTTACAATAATCCTGAAACTGAAAATAACTGGTCACTGATCTTTTTCCTTCTCCGGAGCATGGGAAGAGTCCGCCAGGTCTTTTGAAATTCCTACCTTCAATCTGAGACTCCGACCTCCACCATTTGGTCATGTAAAATGGCAAAGTTGAAAAGTGGATGGATTGCATGAGGGGGCACTAGAGCCAGAGAATGCTTTTCACTGGAGTGAATAATGAGAAAATGCTAGTTGTGCAGACATATTTAAATTGTTAACCATAATTGTTTTCCACAATAGAGAAATAATTTTAACCCAGATAGAAGGCCAGTGCAGTGCAATTAATTCTACTTTCATATATGAAGCAAAATGTAATGCTTTAAATGTACTGAGAAGTTTTCTTTGCAGGTATACATTTTGCAGTTTTCGTATACACATTGAGACTGTGTAGGTTGAGAAACACAAAGGTCCTAGTTACAAATGGAGTGTAGGTCCCTATGCTGCCGCTAACAGAAGTTATCGGCGCCGAAATCGAGAATTGCATGTGCATTGGCAAATTGGGGTGGAGGATTAACAAAGTGGGATTCCATCTGTCCTTGTAATTTTGGCCAATTATCTTCTAAGTATATTTTTTGCAGAACAGTTTTTGTTAGCCATGAGCTAAAACACACATTGGAACTCACTTTTTCCCATATTAAAAGTGACGCACTAACGGCGCAAGGGTCTTGTAAATAATCGCTACTGTTAGTAAAGTCACGATTTTCATGTGGATGTCCTGCACTGAAAAACTTTGCAAACCATGAGAAATTGCGAAGTTTTGCATATACCTAATGAAAGGATAAAAAATTATCTTTGCAACTTCACACACCCCTCTTGTAATGTTCTGAAAAGTAGGCCTCAGTGAAAATGACGCTAGCGTAATTGGAGTAATTTTGATAATTTTGTGTTACACAATTTAAGCGACATTGCTGAGATTACTCCATTGTTTCACATTGCATAATTTCAGTGAGAACCTTTAGAGCAAGTTGTACTATTTGGGTAATTCTGGAACACGAGCAGCGATTCCGGTAGAATTTTAACCAGATTACAGTTCGGGTACATTTTGTGCATAAAACTACAAATGTGAACACCAGTGGCCGTGTTTTGAAAGCAAGCTGCAGTTCCTTAAATGCGGGTTTAGTCAACAATCAATGTAGGCAGATTTTTTACCCAAGCAGGCCATGCTGGTCATTTTTGGGTGCAAAACTACAAATATGAAAGCAAGCTGCAGTGTTTTGATTGTGAGCGACCAGAAATCAACTTGAAATTACATTTTGGAGTTGAAACTTTGCCCGAACCGACCGTTTTTGAGTGCAACATTTTTTTTGCGTCATTGCGTGTATTTTGCATAATTTTGAGGGTCATTTGAGGTATTGCATACAGCGTATTATGCAAGTTTCGCACACCGCTACTGAAAAGCTGATGCAACCGGAAAATTATTTCGGGTTGCAATGTTTACATTGCTGGTGCATGCATTAGCGCAGTGTTTCTGCCTCCTCATGGCAATAATACTCGTGTTGGTCAGGATTGAGTTCTGCCATGTCCGAAAGCACCTTTCCTCCTTAAATAAAACCTGCGTGTTTAGCAAAACGTTCAGATGAATTAATTCCGAATATTTTAAAACGGAACTGATCGCTTTGGCATTAGCAATCTTAAGCGGACTTATATTGCAGGAGATTTTATTGGGGAAATTCCTGCCTTTCAAGATATCAGCACGGTTGTCAAAAGCAGTCTCTTTTGCAGATGTTGGAGCTTTTCTTACACTAATCTGTCGGGGAAGCTGAGCCCTCGAGATCACTTAGCAATTTTTAGATTTAAAGAGATGAGAGGAGGAAAGCCGGCTAACTGGTCTCACTGGGGTCAAGTCTTTCTTGAATTCAAAGATCTCGCCCCACACAAACAGCTAAGACGAATTAATGCTACCCAGCTGCAAGGGTTTCCACTATAAACCAAGAATTAAAAAGACTCCAAAGAACCTAAGAATCATTTTAATGACCTATATGTGCTGTATTTGCATCAGCTGGATGCCCTAGAAACTTTACATATATTTTAATATGATGCCAGAGAAAAAGAATATGGCCCAATAAATATTACATTGACCGACAAGACTAATAAATATTTATCACTACAGCGAAAATGTTCCCTTCCAAGTTATTTTTAAACGCCAACCACCCCTAAACACCATCCACCCATTACCCCCCAAAAAACTTCCCTGCTCCTAACCTCACCCAGGTTTAATGTAATTGTTGATTTTTGCTTAAATTGTCTTTCCATTAAAATGTTTCCATTAATATTTATTTATTTGCACTTCCTTAAAATTTTCATTCCTTAAATTTGATTTTCCATGATTTGTTTTCCACCAACTCAGATTTTGTTCTTCCTTTAGTTCACATACATCACAAGTTATTACGATAAAACAGCTTAACTACTGTGAGAAAATCCTTTTACTGCCTCTTTGATTGCGGGTTACAATGATTTTACAACCAAAATCAACCCTGTAGATACTCACAAGAACTATTCAAAGTGAACTATTTAACTGCATTCAAGATGTTATCAGTGTTGTAATATGTGAGATAAAATGATATGGTGTGGCATGAGTTACGGCTTGCACAACTTACAATTTTAGAGGTTTTTAGATTTAGCATTTTAACCATAAAACCACATTAACTCTGTTTTTAAGAAATGTAGAAAAGTGGAGTATTATGTATTGAGGCTGGTTAGGCTTCACCATGTAATACACTGACATTACTCCATAGATGATCCTTGGATTCACCACAATAAATCCTTAGCTCCGTCCTGGTAGTGCGCAATGGGAAGTCAGGCTTTACTAGAGGAACATGTGTTAAGCATTTCAGTGCCAACATGGGCGTAAAATAATTGACGCGACTCGAAAGAAATATTATTAATTTAGACACCAAAATAGGGGCGTGGCCACAGAGGCAATCAAGATGGCTGCCTCTGTATGAAGTTCCGCCGGCCGGGCTCCCGTGAACACATTTAATCATGTAGTTGGCCACATTTAAGCCCGCAAGTGTCTCCCATCCTACAGCAGCCCCGATTTGGGGCATATTGTCACCTTTGCAGTTCCCGAGGACGGTGGGAGAGGGAGAAACGGCGGAGGGGATCGAGGGTCTGTCACCCTCGCGGAAGAGCTCCCTGACTGCACCTGGCCGGTGGTTGAGTGCCGTGTCTATCGTGCCCCTGCCGCTCGCTGCGCCCGCTCGAGGCGCTTGGTTCGCCCCACCTCTCTCCCCATTCCTCTCCGGTCTGGGCGGTGCGGCTCTGGGATCCGGGGACGTGCTAGCGGCTCTCGGGCCTGCGGCGCGGCCTCGATTCGGGGCCTTAAGTGGCGGCCCTGCCCGTTGGGTCCGGGGGTCTGGACTGGGCGCTCTGTGGGCCGCGGGGGTGGTTGGGAGCGGCGGTGGGCATTGCGGGTGCTGGCGCCCCCCCAGCGTTGAGGCGTCCCCGCCCTGGTGTCTCGCTGTCTTCTTTGCCGCCGCGAGGCCCCAATTTACATATTACCTCAGGAGGCGAACGGGTTGGATGTACTGAGGGTGCTTTTCTAGACTGTGCCAGTGGCTTGATTTGGCATACCTCCAGCTGTGGACCCATACATGCCCATTACATAGGGTCATCCTAGTCCTGGGTGGCCCTCAAAACATCTCCTGAGACTGCTGGGTGCCGTATCTGCACTCTCTTATTGCGGAGCCATCTTGGTGCAACAGCCCTATTATCTCAGCTGCAGCTAAGACCGCTCATTGCCACCAATTGTTTTCCTTGTATGGCTATGTACTACAGGCGATCCCTGGAGAGGTGTCTCGGGCAGCGGTGCTGATTTTCTACTCCTATCTGCTGACGCCCCCACGTCATTGTGTCGCCTACTCCGTGCCAATTACTGCCTTGCCCACCCACTGGACTGCAATATCGATCCTGCCTACACTGGCATTGGATCCTTCCTGATTGCCCAGGGTCCTTGCCCTCAGCCACGTTGCTGTCTACACACCACTCGACCCCCCTCGTCTCCCACCATGGGGAAAAGGGACCCTAACCAGCGCAAGCTCAGCTTTGATAAGGCATCCCTCCTCTCCGCTGATACTCCACTGGGTTCCTTATCGGGCGCTCTGCAGTCTGCAGATCGCAATGACGCTACCTCCTTGGTCACTGCCATGATGAATGAGATGAGGGCGGGCTTCGAGTCATTGGATAGCCGGTTCGACAGTCTCGAACAAAAATTGGCGGACATGGGATCCAAGGTCCGGGCCCACGACCGTCGGCTGGATGTGGTGGAGTCTAGGGTCTCGGACATTGAAGATAACTCATCGAAATCACTGAAACGGCTGGAGCGTGTCGAAAAGATCCTCAAGGAGGTGGCCGTCAAGAATGAGGACCTTGAGGCGCATAGCTGTCGCAACAATATCCGCATCCTCGGCATAGCAGAGACGACATCAACTGGAAGGATGAATATCTTCGTGGAAAAGCTGCTAGTCGACCTGTTTGGCAGGGAGGTGTTCACGCAGGGGTTCATGGTGGAGCGAGCCCATAGATCCTTGGGTCCTAGGCCTCGTCCTGGGCTGCCTCCTCAGCCTATTATCGCCAGACTCATGAATTTCCATGACTGCGACTCTACCCTTAGATTACACGCGAAAAGAGTGAGATCCAGTGGCAGGGCAACATCTTGTCTTTTTTCCGGATTTTACTTTTATGGTCCAGGAGGCGCGCCGGAAATATAATGGTGTCAAGGCAGCGCTTCGGAACTTAGGCCTCAAGTACGGAATGCTATACCCAGCACGACTAAAGGTGGAGGTTGCCGGACGATTCTGCATTTTTGAAACACCCACGGAGGCTCAGGAATTTTGCCATCACTACAAGAAGCAGGGATCAAGTGCGGCTTCCGCTACTGGTTCGCTTTCTCCAGTCCATGGCAATTCGCAAAACAGTGTAGAACTTTTCACAGAACCTGGGACTGGCTGAAGGTCCATTATTGCATATCCTTTTGCCTCTTTCTTGCTATTGCATGATTATGTACATTTTTGGTATATACATATTCTGATATACGGGTATGTCTGACCGGCATACTGTTGCTGCCCCCCATGGCGGATGCCTTTGTATCCTCGTTTTTTGGGGTTTCTTTATCATTGTGTGTTTCCTTCCTCTTAGGCCAGCGACGAGTATATTGTTCCGTTTGACTGTACGATTGAAATGGGAGTGCCTCTATGGGGTTGATATGAGGCTGGGTGGTGGGAGGATTTCTTTTATTTTATTTTTTTATTCGTGATTGTTACAGTTCTTATTATGCATCTGAGTTGAGATGGAGTGGCACGCAGTCTAGACCATTTGAGTTATGGTTTCCAAGATGGCCAAGTTAGGCCTTCAGCTCGGCCCTTCCGGGCTTTCATTGATGTCCTGGAATATTAGGGGGGTGAATAATACCAAGAAACGCAGACAGGTTTACAATTATATAACTAGACACTGGATTGATATTGTTTTTCTGCAGGAAACGCATTTGGCCCCCTCTGATTCATCTTTACTTACCAGGAGCTGGGGTACCCATCGGTTCTTCTCGCACTACAGCAGATCTTCAAGGGGAGTAGCCATTATCATACACAAGCGAGTGCCATTTGCTTTATCCTCCAGCATAGTAGATAAGGAGAGCCGGTATCTGATTGTCACGGGCTCACACTTAAGATATACGGTCACTCTGGTGGGGATCCATAGCCCCAATGCCGACACTCCTTCCATTTTTCAGGAATCACAAGTGAAACTCCTCACGCTTGATCCTGGCTTATTGATTATTGGAGGGGATTTTAACTTATTGCTGAATCCGACGAAGGATAGTACTTCCTCCTCCCCTGACACCAAAACTAGGTCACGTTCAATTTTGCTCGATCTATGCACACACTTCTCCCTAATTGACATAGAAGCAGGACTACACCCACAGCTTCCTGATTACACACACAATTCTGGATTCCACAACACCTGGACCAGAATTGACTACTGGCTTATCGTCCCCGGGGTAGCTGGTTGGGTCGAGAACGTTCTTATCCTCCCACGCACGCTATCAGACCACTCCCCAATAATCCTTGAATGGAAGATTCCCTGGTTGGGTGGGTATAAGAGGCAGTGGCATTTTCCCAGGAGAGCATTGACTGACCCTGTTTTCCCTGAGGAAATAAGACAGGCCATTGTGGACTATTTTGATTTGAACACTGGGTCTGTGGAGTCTTGGGCAGTGCTATGGGAGGGGTTCAAAGCGCCTATACGCGGTATCTGCATCGCCAAACATGTGGGAGCTTTGAGGGATATCCGATCCACTCTGTCTTGCATTGAAAAAGACATCTCGGCACTAGACGATGAGTTATTACGTAAGCCATTGAGAGACACTGAGGCCAGACGATTGTCGTTATTGATGGAGTTTCGCGAGGAGGCTGACTGGGCGCTGCGGTTTCTGACCAAACAGTACACAGCACAACAGTATGGAGAAGGCGATAGACCCGGCAAACTATTAGCACAACTGCTTCACCCCCCTATCATTCGTCTTATATCACAGAAATCATAGGCCAGCAGGGAGAGATGCTTTATTCCACACCAGAAATATGCAATACTTTTTTACCCTATTACAAGCGCCTCTACACGTCCACATACAGGGTGCATACCTAAATGAGATCGCTATGGTGTATCTTGAAAAACACATGCAAGAGTTTGTGGCCTTGCCCATCACTCAAGACAGTATAATTGAAGCCATTGAGACGTTGAGGAGCTCATCGGCTCCAGGCCTAGACGACTTTTCTGCCGACTTCTACAAAGCCTACAAAGAGGAATTAGTCCCCCGATTGGTGGAAGTGTATGCGGAGGCACTCGAGTCGGGATGCCTGCCGCCTACTTTCAGAGAAGCAGTCATAATTCTCCTCCCCAAGCCAGGTAGAGACGCCACTTTGTGCAGCTCATATAGACCCCTTTCTTTAATAAATCTTGATTATAAGATTTTGGCTACGGTCATCACCATTCAGCTCTCTTGACCTAGCTTAGGACACCCCCGCGCCGCACGGCCACCAGCTGATGCGTGTGCCTCCCGCCACCCGCCTGCCTCGCTGACCCTGCCGCCGCCATCTGACCACGCCCCCTGCCACCGAGCGGCGTGGTCTCCTGCGGTCTAGTGCTGTGTTCGCTGTGATTTTAGGGTCCTGTGCCCTGTTTTTCCTTGCTGTGTGCCCCTTTGCTATTAGTAAGATTGTCTTTTGCTTTTGTTGTATTTTTCTATCGCCTGTCCCCCTGTTCTCGCTCCCCGCTTCCCGCCTCTGCCGCTAACCACGCCCCCTTTCTTTCTGTGCCCTCCCCGCTCCCGCCTCCCAGCTGCTCCGCCCTCCCTCGCACTTCGCCATATATGGCGACCGTGCGAACGCACAGCGGTCACGCGCAGCGGTCACGCCGATTGTGCGCCGATTGTGCGCCGAAGGTAAGCCCGTCTGCGCCCGTCCGCGCCCGGACCGTGCCCAGTGCCGGAACCCCTGGCCCCCGCAGACCCCTGCCCACCCGGCGGACGTACGACGCCGCCACCCTCAACGCACTCAACGCCGGCCGAGTCCCGGGCTGCTACCGGGCCACCCCGAGACGCACCCACGGACCCTTCTGCTGCAACGCCTGCAAGTTCACCTGCATCCGGACCTGCACCACTCCAGCAGTGCCCAAGACCTCGACGAGCAACAGCAGCAGCCACCTGAGATGCATCCTGCTCAACACCCGCTCCGTCCACACGCACGCCATCGAGATCTGGAACCTGCTCGACACCACAGCCCCAGACGTCGCCTTCTTCACGGAAACCTGGATGAACGCCTCCTCCGCGCCTGACATCGCCATCGCCATCCCAGACAAGATCATCCGTAGGGACCGCATCAACCACACCGGAGGAGGCATCGCCATCATCCACAGGAACACCATCCGTATCACGACCAACACCGATGACACCCTCTCTACCGCCGAGCACCTGCACTTCCAAGTCCACATCAACCCCAAGACCACCCTCAGAGGCCCCCTTATCTACAGACCCCCGGACAACGCACACAATTCAGCGAAGACATCGCCGACTTCATCAGCCCGCACGCCCTCTGCTCCACTGACTACATCCTCCTAGGGCACCTCAACTTCCACCTGGAGAACAACAACGACCGCAACACCACCACCCTGCTGGACAACCTCGCCAACCTGGGACTCAAGCAACTGGTGACCACCCCCACCCACTACGCCGGACACACACTCGACCCCGTCTTCTCATCCAGCAAGGACATCGCCTTCAGCCACGCCACCGGACTCCACTGGACGGACCACAGCTGCGTCCACTTCAGCTTCGCAAGGACCACGATCCACCACCACCAGCAACAGGCTGCACGCAGGAACTGGAACAAGGTCACAGCCGACCAGCTCGCGTCCTCCCTGAGCACGAACCCTCCCACCAGCACAACGAACCCCAGCCAGGCGGCCACCAACCTCACGAAGTGGATCAACGACTGCGCAGACGAGCTCGCCCCCCTGAGGACCCCGCCCAGCAGACCCGGCAGCAAGAAAGCCCCATGGTTCACCGACGAACTCAAGAGCTCCAAGAAGAACTGCCGAGCCCTCGAGAGAACCTGGCGCAGAGACCCAACACCGGACAACATGACTGCCCTTAAGCTCGCCACCCGGAAACACCACCAACTCATCCGCGCCACCAAGAAAACTGCATTCAAGGAACTACTGGACAACAACGCCCACAACAGCAAGGAACTCTTCAACATCGTCAAAGAGCTCTCCAACCCCAACGCCGGAAACAACGACATCACCCCTTCGCAAGACCTCTGCAACTCCCTCGCCTCCTACTTCCACAACAAGATCGCGGACATACACAACAGCTTCAGCACTCAACCGACGAGCACCACGACCGAACCACCGCCCCCCACGACCACCCTCCGAGCCTGGACTCCGATCAGCACCGAAGACACCATCCGCACAATGAACTCCATCCACTCCGGATCTCCGACCGACCCCTGCCCTCACCACGTCTTCAACAAGGCCGACGCTATCATCGCACCCCACCTGCGGGACATCATCAACACCTCCTTCCACACCGCTACCTTCCCGGAGAGCTGGAAGCACGCCGAACTCAGCGCTCTACTCAAGAAGCCATCGGCTGACCCCACCGACCTCAAGAACTACCGCCCCATCTCGCTGCTCCCGTTTCCTGCAAAAGTCATCGAGAAGACCGTCAACAAGCAGCTGGCCGCCTTCCTCGAGACGAACGGATCCCTCGACCCCTCGCAGTCCGGCTTCCGGGCCAACCACAGCACTGAGACCGCCCTGATCGCAGTCACAGATGACATCCGAGCGCTGCTCGACAACGGAGAAACAGCGGCCCTCATCCTCCTTGACCTCTCCGCGGCCTTCGACACTGTTTGCCATCGTACCCTAGCACAACGCCTCAGCAACATCGGAGTCCAGGAGAAGGCACTGGAGTGGATCATCTCCTTCCTCGCCGGAAGAACACAGAGAGTCCGCCTTCCCCCGTTCAGATCTGAAGCCACCGAAGTCATCTGCGGCGTCCCTCAAGGCTCCTCACTCAGTCCAACCCTCTTCAACATCTACATGAGCCCCCTCGCAGACATCGCACGCCAGCACAACCTCAACATCATCTCCTACGCCGACGACACCCAGCTGATCCTCTCCCTTACCAACGACCCCGCCACCGCCAGAGCCAACCTTCACGAAGGGATGAAAGAGGTAGCCGAATGGATGAAGAACAGCCGCCTGAAACTGAACTCTGACAAGACGGAAGTCCTCATCCTGGGATCCTCACCCTCCACCTGGGACGACTCCTGGTGGCCCCCCGCCCTAGGCAGCGCACCCAAACCAACAGACCACGCAGGCAACCTGGGCTTCATCCTGGACTCCTCCCTCTCCATGACCAGACAAGTCAACGCCGTCTCCTCGTCGTGCTTCAATATCCTGCGCATGATACGTAAGATCTTTCGGTGGGTCCCCAACGAGACCAGGAAGACGGTCACCCAGGCCCTCGTTACCAGCCGTCTGGACTACGGCAACACCCTCTACGCCGGAACCACCGCCAAACTCCCGCGGATCCAGAACGCCTCAGCACGACTCATCCTGGACATCCCCCGTCGCAGCCACATCTCCGGACACCTGAGAGATCTGCATTGGCTCCCGGTCAACAAGAGAATCACCTTCCGTCTCCTTACCCACGCACACAAAGCCCTACAAAGCCAAGGCCCAGGATACCTCAACAGCCGCCTCAACTTCTACTCTCCCAAACGCCAGCTTCGTTCGACCAGCCACGCCCTCGCCGCCGTCCCCCGCATCCGCAGAGCCACCACAGGGGGACGGTCCTTCTCCTACCTCGCCGCCAAGACATGGAACTCCCTCCCCACCCACCTTCGCCTGACCCAGGACCACCTCGCCTTCAGGAAGCAACTCAAGACCTGGTTGTTCGAGCAGTAGCGGATCCCCCCCCCCCCCAGCGCCTTGAGACCCTCTGGGTAAGTAGTGCGCTATATAAATACGATGATTGATTGATTGATTCAGCTCTCTTTGTTGATGGAGTCTATCATATCCCCAGCACAGTCTGGGTTTGTCCCACATCGCTCCACCTCTTTGAATTTGAGGACCCTGTTCTCAGTTTTGTATCGTATAGACACATCCATTCCGGCTGCCGCAATCCTTCTGGACGCTTAGAAGGCGTTTGATTCCTTAGAGTGGCCCTTTTTTTTATCCATCATGAGGCGCATGGGTATGCCGGATTGCTTTGTTTCCACAGTTGCATTATTGTACACCGCACCCACGGCCAGACTTCGCCTTAACGGCACCATAACTGAACAGTTCCCCTTGTCATGCGGCACACGTCCCTGCTGCTTTTCATCCTGGCGATGGACCCCTTGGTCTGACACTTCCAGGAAAAACATCTGCACTGTGGACTCCAGTTCCACACTGGTCCTCTTTTGATTTCGCTATATGCGGATGACACATTTTGTACGTCAAAATGCCCCACATCAATCTGGAACCTCTTATTTTGGAAATAACCCGCTTTGGCAAATTTTCTGGTCTCCGCATCAATTGGCACAAATCACTCATTTTTCCACTTACCCCGAGTACCACAGAGTGGAATTGCCCGTTTCCTCTTGAATGGAGCTGAGACTCAGACAAATATCTGGGGGTGCATGTCCATCTGGACACTGTGGCCATCATTAGATTAAATTATGGAAGCGCAATGGATTTTTTAGAGGGCCAGATTGAACCTTGGATCTGCCTCCCTCTGTCTATGGCTGGGAGGATTGACATAATCAAAATGATTGTTCTTCCTCGTTGTTTATACCTTTTTAATAACATCCCAATCCCTCTCACTAAGAGTTTTTTCTCCCAATTGCGTTCCATGCTGTTGCGGTTAGTCTGGGGTGACAAAAATCAGTGGGTGTCCTGGTGGGTACTTACCATCCCATACGAAAGAGGCGGTTTGATCGCTTCTACGGTTCTTCCTAAGGGTTTCCCCTGAGACCAGCAAGACATACAAACTGTTTCATCTACCTGTTGGGCGTGGGATAGAGTGTGCAGACTCCTAGGCCTGGACCAACTGTATTCCCCTGCCCTTCCACTGCCCAATGCATATTGACTACCAATTACTGGGGAGGCAGTGGTCAGGCACACCCTGGCCAAATTTCATATCTGCACTATTGGCGACCTTTTCCCGGAAGGTCACGCTTTCTCCACATCTGAAGACCAACGATTTTCTGATCGCTCCTTCATGGACTCCTTTGTTTTGACCAGACTGCGATCCATGATGCGAGCTGTGTTTCCCACATTCTCACTCGGTCCTGAGCATGCCCCACCTCCCACACTTATCATCCAGCACCCTATGGGGACACATCTGGTATCTAAATTGTATAGAAAACCCATATCAGACGTTCAATGGGTACAGTGCTGCAAAGCTACGAGGGAAGTATCTATAAACAGCAGACATAAGCACATCCACTTTAAATTCCTCCATAGGCTACATCACACTCCAGTACTTTCTCACCCTAGTCGCTACCATCAGTGTCCCAAATGTAATGCCCCCCACGCTGACTTCGCCCACCTATCTTGGACCTATCTTGGTCCTGTACCCTTTTAGACCTGTCTCTCGCTCTTTGACCACCTCTTCCCTTCCCTACTCCCTTCCCCTGCTACCGGGTTGTCCCTTGACACCTCATCTAGCTCCACCCATTACTCCCTTTTCCTACCCTGACCCCCCTACACTCCAATAGGCTGCACCCTCGGGAGGCACAGGTCGACCCTCTTCCCTCCCCCTCTCCTGTGCCCTCCTCTCCCATTCTTCCCCCTCACAGTATGCCCCCTTCATCACTTCAGCCTTACCTCGAGCTAATACGCTCCTCATCCAATCTGCACCATCCAATATCATCTCCTCCCACCTATCTCTACCTGCCACCCCCTTTTTAGTCCACCTCTCCTCCAACCTTCTCCCCTTGTTAACCTTCCTTACTTTCCCCTTATTCCCTCCTCTTCTCTTCCCCCTCCTCCCCTCGCTCTGTACCCTGATTTCTCCAAACTCATTTCATCTCTCTCCTTCCCCCAATAATTTACTACCCCCTTTCCACCCTTGGTAACTTTTTTCCTCCCTCGGGCCTAGGAGAACCACTTCCTTTCTTCAACTTCCCTATCCCCCAACCCCCCTCACTCTGCCAGATGCCCTTTCCCTCACAACGACCTCACCTAGCTGACCGGACCTCTCCAACCATCTCCCTTCTTTTCCCCCCATTCCCCCTTTATTCCTATGACTCCACAAATTCCTCCCCTCTCCTTCCGCACCACTGCCTCGCTACTCACCTACCTCCCCTGAATTATGGCCTTAATTCCTATCCTTCTTGCAACACCAGCAAAGACAACTCTCCTTTCACATCTGATGCCCCAACGCCCGCTCTCAACCTCCACCTTTCCCCACCCCTGAACCCCATATACCAACTCCCCTCCCGTCCCCCTACCACCTCACCTAGCTGACAGGACCTCTCCAACCCTCTCCCTTCTTTTCCCCCAAACCTCCTTCATTCCTATGACTCCACACATTCCTCCCCTCTCCCTCAGCACCACCGCCTCGCTCCTCACCTACCTCCCCCGAATTATGGCCTTAACCCCTTCCATGCGGCCGCGATTCCCCTGGTGTGCTGTAAACAACACGAACAGGGGCGGGCCGTGACGAACCCCAGCCGTCATCAGCACACGAGCACCGTAGTGCATGACGGCTGGGGTTCGTCATCAGCATGGAAGGGGTTAAATCCTATCCTTCTTGCAACGCCAACAAAGACACCTCTCCTTTCACCTCTGATGCCCCAACGCCCGCTCTCAACCTCCACCTTTACCCACCCCTGAACCCATACCCCAACTCCCCTCCCGTCGCTTGACCTATCCCTGCCTTCCACCGCCAATTGCACCTCCTCCTGTTTCCATCGAGCCACCCAACATGCCGTGCTCTGCCCTACTCTCTCTGGAAAATAAGCTAGTCTCTCCTATCACCTCCATCTCCCACCTTGAAGCTACCTTTTCACTTTGAAGCTCCAAGATTTCCACTCTTCCTTACACCTCAATTCCTTTGGAAAACACCCACCTTCCCACGAGATGCACCTCGCCCCCACACCCCATAATAGTCAAGCACAACCTGTCGCCTGCAAACATCGCTAACTCACACAAGCCCTCGAATGCCACCCTTCTTCCACTTTCAGCTCCAAGTAACCCTACTATCTACACTATTTCGACCATCTCCTCTGCTCCACAACTGCAGATCTGCAATAAAACACAAACCTGAAATCTCCGACTCCATCATCCTTTACAATATTGACATCCTCTTCCTCACAGAGACCTAGTTCAATGATACCTCTCACTCTATGTTTGATCTCCCAATACCCACAGGCTATTCTATATTGAGAAATGACAGAATTGATAAAGTTGGGGGAGGTGTTGCAGTCATCTTTAGAAACTCCCTTCAACTTAAAGCTTTTCCTAACAGCTCCTTCCACACTTTTGAGTGCCTATCTCTTTGAGCTTCAATTACACCACCGCTCACCCCTCAGATTCCATGCCATTTATCGCCCACCTTGTAGTGGCCCCTCGTTTATGGAGAAACTCACTGACTTCATCAGCAACTAATACTCGCAAAGTGACAATCAGATCTTCTTGGGTGACTTCAATCTCCACTGGGGCTAGTCTCAAGACTCTTCCGCAAATTTGCTGGCCACCTTCCTCTCTGCAAACGATCTTATCCAACACTGCACAGAAAACACACTCTTAGGGCTCAATCCTGGACCTGGTTATTTCGAAAGCAGGCATGATTACTATCGCTACCCACTATTCGTGTAGGCTGATCTGACCACCTCCTCATCCCATTATCTCTTCACCTATCACACTCTATAACGCTCGGCCAACCTAAGAGGGCTACCTCCTGGTTCCGTGCCACTAAAAATATTAACCTCAGTATCCTCTGTGAATCAGCTTTGCTATCACTTCCAAGGCTAGACCCGAACCTAGATGTTAACAAACTCATCTCCCAATGCCTCACAGTCCTTGCTGTCGAAATAAATAACATCGCTCCTCTCCAAAGCAAAAAGAAAAGGCCTACTCCCTCAGCACCTTGGTTCAACAAATCCCTCTATGAAGAAAGGAAGTACCTAAGATACCTGGAGAATCAATGGAGACAAGCGCCCTCCACCGATAATTTGGCCAAGATTCGTTTAGCAAGATCCAAGTACCACAAGCACATCTTCCTTGGAAAAGCGTTGCACTTCAGAACCCTCCTCGACCCAAAAATCTATTCAATCTCATCAAGAATCCAAATTGCTCTCCCCCTTCTCCAAGTTAGAAGATTCTACAAAGAAAGCAGAGGAATTTGCTATATTCTTTGACGAAAAAGTGAAATCACTTGCGGATCAGGTCATTCATCCTACCCCTCCAGAGGAGCGCAAATCCTTAGCCATTTGGCAGAACTTTAACCCCATCTCTGAAGATGCCCTCCTCAAATGCATCCACAAAACAAAGCCCTCCAACCATTCTCTTGACTTCATCCCTAGTGCCATTGCCATTGACCTCTATACCCATTCTCTTTCCTATTGGACCACTCTGGTTAACCTCTCCCTCTGTCAAGGCTTCCTTTCTGTTTCCTTCAAAACTCAGCGAACTTCATTTCACGGCCGCTGTGGATATTCGGATTGACTCCTTGGCATCAGGTGCCGGTTGGAACGATTAGCTACTGCATCCCAGCGACAACATTACAAAGTGCATTATACCTACTCGGGTAATTCTGCAACCCGTAACCGAGACCTCCTATTTGAAACAATGATACAACCCGGTTGGTCCATTTTCGAATTTTATGGAGTCTAACTTTCCTGATCTTTCGATACCTTTTTGGGAATTACTAGCGGCACTCGTTAGACCTCCTAAGGCAGATTAATTTATTGATGTAACCCTAAGGCTTCAATTCAATTCAAAGAAGTTTGGATTTTCGAATTTCGTGAATTCTATTTGGGAACTGCAACGCGGTAGCCCTTGACGACGCCTCCTCTTCAGATATAATCATTCCTTCCATACTTGTTTACTAGAGGTTGGCCCCTCAGCAGAGATTCTACCCAGTCTGCTTTGTAGCAGTGCCAGTTCTTCCTCCGCCTTAAAACAAGCATCCCTGGTCTGTGTCCCTGTCTTCCGTCCTGATGAAGACCCCAATGCAAGGGATCAATTCTAGCCTGCCGTCTTGATAAGGTGTCGAAACGTCGACTGTTCTTTGTTTTTTCAGCTTCATCCCATCAACTAGGTTATTTAGTACATTTATGAAGCATGTGAATTTGTAGTAAATTTTTTTTGAACTTCTGGTCATTTGATTATTCAAATTGTTCATGTGTTTTTCATTAATGTGTAGCCTTTTGGCTTTTTATGTCACGTACCCCTTCCTACACTCACGGCACACCTTCTCCCCTTTCCAGGGCACTGCACCAATTTTGTAAAGTGTGATTTAATATGGTTGCCTCTTTAATAGGTATAGCTTCATTGTGATTAAAAACAGTGGCAGCAGATTGACTTGTTTGTCTTTATAATTTCTCTTTATGTCTTTGTAAATTACTCTGTGTGTTTACTGGGACCCCTCTCTCTCAGGAACATAACTACCCAGGTCCCAGTGACGTTATTGGGTCAACCCCCCTTTTGCAATTTCCTTCAAAACTGGGCAGGTCACCCCTCTGCTTAGAAAATCCACTGCTGATGCGAACGATCTTAACAACTTCCGCCCCATCACTAACCTACCTTTTCTTGCGAAAATCACATAAAGATGTGTAGCGAAACAACTCTCTCGTCATATCACGGACAATGATCTTCTTGACAATTTCCAGTCCGGCTTCATTCAAAACTGCAGCACTGAAACAACCCTGCTACAAGTGATTGATGACGCGCTGTGGATACTCGATTCGGGGGAGTCTTGTCTTCTTACTCTCCTTGACCTTTCTGCAGCCTTTGACACTGCAATCACATGGATGGACTATACAGTGAAATATAGACCTGGGAGTAACCATGCCAATGCATATGAACTCTCCAGATATTTCCACTTAGAACACGAAGACTCATCTGGTTAAGGTCAGTTTAATGTCCCTGCATTTGGGGGGGTTTTGTAGGAGCGTATTATCTGCTCTTATGATTACCCCCACTTTTGGTGATGTTTCACTGTTTTTCGACTTTAGTCTGGCTGGGGCCCTGCTATCCAGGACCCCAGCCTAGCTGCTTCCTCTCTAAATTGATTTCCTGTACTTTAGGTACACGCCAGTTTGGTTGCTAGGGTACCCTTGTGAGTCCCTAGTATATGGTACACCAGGTATTAAGGGCAAAGGTACCCCAGAGGCCTACCAGGGGTTGCAGCATGTATTATGCCACCCATGGGAAGGCTTCCTAAATGACACCACAGGACTGCTACTGAAGCCTGGGTAAGGTGGTGCATGCACCCCTTACTTAGATATAAGTTACCTATATGGAGAAGTGTGGCTCACTGGTTAGAGGAGGCAGACCTGGAAGCAGAGGTCAGCCCGGGACCAGGGTTCAATTCCCCGCCTCGGCGGGTCTTGGGCTCAAAAATTCCATGGACTCGACAATTCTCGCTCCGGTGCCTACTCGATTCACGGGTTCACACTCTGCGACTCTGGGCAATAGCTTGCTTAATCTCCACAACGGCCCCTCGGGTGGGATGCCTGGCTTTCACCTTGTGGATACCCTGCCGGGGTTATCTCACAGGGGAATACCAGGACGGGTTCCCTAAGCAAGCGCTTAGATACCGGGTCGGTGATTTGCGCTATATAAATACATGTACATATATAAATACATGTACATATATCTACCTTAAAATCAATGCACATATAAACCTATCAGTCAGCTATCACTTACAAACCTAGATGTTAACAAACTCACCTCCTAATGCCTCACAGTCCTTGCTGTCGAAATCAATAACATCGCTCCTCTCCAAAGCAAAAAGAAAAGGCCTACTCCCTCAGCACCTTGGTTCAACAAATCCCTCTATGAAGAAAGGAAATACCTAAGATACATGGAGATACCTATGGCAGGATTCATCAATCCTGAAGGCAGGGTGCTTGGTTTTCTGTGAGAGGGTGCCAATGCATGAGCAGGGCCCTTCTGCAGCCTTCGGAACCTATTCTCTGGGGCTGTTCTGTGATGCAGCCAGACCATATACTCTTAAGTTCATTATAACCTCGCGGTAAATGCTAACTTTGGAATGACTGCACGGAAAAATATTGCACTTGGTGTCAAACACTTTGAAATCCTACCCCCCACCCCCCACTACCAGTTCTGGTGGCGGGGGTAGAATTCCAACCATCTAGAGGGAGAGACATGTACACACCAGTTACCCGGTACCAGTTTGAAAGAGCCCAGGCATCACAAAATTGATGCTCCATCCACAGACACGAGTCTGGCCTCCTGCAGCTGGACGAAACTCCATTAGGGGAGACCTGTGAGAAGGCGGGATTTTCGATCTCGCATTTGATTACTCTAGATCTAAATCCCCACTTAGGTCGACTGAATCTTTGTTGCCTGTCATAGAGTAAAAAGCAATCCACTACCAGGTTAAGCAAACTCAAAAATTTGGCACGACTCTGAAGGACCACTTACCACGAATGAGTTTTAAAGTTTTATTATAAAGCCAGAGATAACTGGAGGTACAAGCATCTCAATATAAGGTTCAAAAGGTATATTGGCACCAACACAAACATGAATTCCCTGAACGATCTTAGGCGACAGAAAAATACCACCAAAGCCAGTTCAAATATTAACAGGTTTTGGAAGAATAGACACAAGATGTAACTTAAGCGTCATTTACAAAAAGAAAAATCAGATTAGACTGTCCCTACACTAGACTAAGTGACATCCCTACTTAGCAGAATCTTAACCTAAAAAGGTGTCAGCCGTGGTGACTTCCAAAGAAGTTCACTCACTTCCCTTAGTCTCTGATGTAAATCTGTGCATTGCAGTCATGCCCTCTCTGCCTACCCATCCGCTCTCTTAGGGTCCTCAGGCCATCTGCTCTAACTCCACCCCAGGGTGCTGTCCCTAATACAAAATCATAATTACAGTTGAAACGCCCCTCAGAGACACCCCTCACGTACACCTCTCACGTGGTTTCGGTTCGGGCTTTTTCCATACTGATACTCCTCTGGGCCTCTTGTTAGCGTTGACCTTGCTTCCCAGGCTTCTTCTCGGCTCGCCGGTACCCCCCAGGAAATTCCTGAGGCCTCCTCCAAGCCTGTGCCTGTCTCCCCGGACAGAGCTCTATTCATCACTCTCTTGATTGGAACCCCCTCACACCTGCAAACAGACACCCATGAATTGAGCCCCAAATTCCGACCTCCAGTTTATCTCTCAGGTCGTAAAACTTCGAACATGGTCGGCAATTTATGCTTAACGAGACCCGAATTTAACTAGCACATGCACATCAAAGAAGCAACTTTATCTTTCCAGGCCTCCTAAATTACTTTGCAGGAAGCCTGCACTCTGTGAACCTTTATTTCTTAAACTAAAACAAGTTCTACCTATTACACTCTGATTATATGAAACACTTCTACAAAACATGATTTCTAACGTATGATCAATAATATTCTGAATAATAGCAAATCCATCTTATGTGAAACTGTAAAGGCACGTTGTTGTTCTTCATACATTGCCATGAGGCCTGCACATTTCTATGTTTAGCAGCATTACATTTTCTTCTGCAACAGTCACATAACATGGAGTCCTAACAGCACTCTAGCATTTCTAAACATTACTACATTAGCTTCACACTCTAAAATATGCATTCTACGTTGATTAAACACTTGTGAGTATATGCAATTCTATATATTTTCGACACTTCTAAGTGCTTTAACTAAATTCATGCATCTAACATGCAAGTATGGTGTACTTATACATTTTACTCAAATTGCGCTCTCTCAGTTCCCCCCTTTGATGACCTCCAGGGGTCATCACCATCACAACACCATCATTGAATTGAATCAAACAGAACTCGTTGCAATGCTCCCTCGTTTTATCATTTCTAGAGCCCTTAGACTCCGGTATTGGTTGTCCTGCATTGCAGCTAGTCTCTGTTCCTGTTCTCTCATGGATCTTTGCAACCTATTTGCCCTATACCATTGGTACAGCCTCACTAACCCCCACAATATGATTACACAGATCACTATTATGATGATAGGCTTCAAAATGTACCATATAAAGCTTTTCCCAAGGTTGGCGAACCAACCTCCAACTTTACCCATTCCGTGACCCACTTTTTCCCACACATTTACTCTTGACAAATCTTCTATTTCTTGGTGTATCTCAGTGATGTTTCGTATGTAATTCTCAAGAGGTTTTGAATTGTCTGGAATGTAAGTGCAACATTCCTGGACCTTCAAAGCCTTACAGACTCTGCCCTCTTTGGCTAACAGAACGTCTAGAGCAAGTCAGTTCGGTAGAACCATTGCCCTTATCGATTGCATCTCTCCCTCCACCAGCATTAAAGATCTAGCAGTACTGGCAGATAATCTATCTACAACTGTTGCCAATCTCCTGATCTTAACATCATTCAGTATTAATCCTAAAAGAGGGAACATAGCGCTCTATACATCTCCAACTACCTCAGCATCGCCTACATCCCTTCTCCCTCTGGCTTGAGTTTTTCCCTCGATGATCTCTAAATCCTTAGCATGTTATATTTTGGGGAAGACAATTGCAAAATAACACGAACCATACCAATTATCCGGTAGTTTCACGTAGGCATTTCTTCCACAGACAAAATACACATTTGGGATCACCTGCATCCCCTTTAAGAAATCTTTCGTGTAGTATTCTAATTAGAAGGCATGTTCACAACTTACTTCTCCCACAAATACATTTTCATAGTAGGTCTTACCCCTATGTATACATAGCTTCCCTTTTTGTGTTCGATCTAACGCTATTGGACCGTTACTACCCTTTCTTTTGTGTGTCTTTTCCTCCTCAGTCCAATCTGTTTTCCATTGGCCAGAAGCCTTTAGAATCTTCTGCCTTCTATATCGATCATCCACTTGCCCCATAAACTTTTTCTCAATTTCTGATACCTTGCAAGTCAGATTATTTCTTCGGGCATGTGAAGTATCTAAAGTTTTCCAAGGAATGAAAAATTTCCCTAATCGGTCCTCACTCTTATAATAGTCCCATTTATTCATATGCTTATAAGCTGGGACTTCTGGTAACACAGCATCAAAATTTGAAAAATAGTATTCAAAGCTATCTCGTCCATAAAATATACTAAGCAATAAACTACATGTAATCCCATAAGTCAATGGAAGATGATGATACCTAATACCTTCGTCTACAGAGGCTGGCAACTGCATACAAACGTAGCAGTCCTTCGCCTCCATAGCGTCAATGTATTCATACAGCAGCTTGGCATAGGCGTTTGATTTAAAGTTTCCCTGTGACTCATCTACATGTAACCTACGAGCTTCTGCTGCTAGTAAAGCCTTTTCCTTCACTGCATTGTCCTCCTTTTTACCAGCAGTAGTAGGTTTCGATGTTACCACAACCTTTGCTTCTGTTGCTTTTGTTTCGTTTTCATGTCCCACTATATATGATACAGTAACTACTAAAACTATAAGAAAAATTACTCCTGCTAAAAGTGTACCTATTCTGCATTTCGCTTTACGGTTCGAGTTGCCGGCCTCCATGTTCTCTAGACAGTGTAGTTTTTAGTTTCTTTTCCAATGTAAAGTCTTTTCTCTTTATTTCTTCAACAGTCTCTTTTTGTTCATTCAGTCTTTCTTGAACTACACCTCAGGAAGCTGGCAATCTCTTTCGAAATCAGTCCTTTGAACCACAACAACAGACAACCCTAGCCCTTCTCCGTCAACTAAATGGAAAGGTCCCTAAATTTTTTCTTCTTCCACTTGGCGCTAGGTTATCTTCTCAATCTTGCTTATTTACAAAAAGTCTTTAGGTGTCTACGATCACCCGCGTTCCAGCAGCTCTAATCACGTATTCTAACAGTTCTAGGCGAAGAATGGTCTCCTCGAGTACTGATACTGTTGTGCCAAAAGTCGGAAATTCTACTCTGTTTAAAACCAGTTCTCTTATTCTGCTCAGGTAAGGAGGATTGGGAATAGTGAGTGTCAGCAACCCTTCAGCTTCAACTCCAGGCACTAACAACGCCACTTCCAGCTTTATGATGGGATCAGTGCTGGTCACTGTCACTTCCCTCACCCTCCCGGATCTCTGTGCACAAGACATCTGCTGCCAGGTAGGTCCACTCAGGAGTGGCGTATCTTCTGCAGGGCACACGCACCCTCCTTGATCTCCTTGGACCCTCCGCTTCTGGATTCTGTGCACCTTCGTCCAGGTCTGAGTCTTCGGATATAGGAGCAAGGGTTCTCTCTGGAGTTGACTTCAAGCTCGGCCTCTTCCTTCTTTCAGGCCAACTGGTCTCTCCACGTCTTGTTCTCCTGCTTCTTGTCCTCACACTCGACTCTTGGTCACTTGCAGCTTGATCAGTGTCTGATTCGTACTCACAGCTACTTTCTCCTTCTGTGGCAATGTCAGTTTCACTGTCGTCCTGTCCTTCTTCCACTGGATCTGACACGCTCCCAGCTTCCTCGGACACCCCCACAGCTTGGCTGATCCCCTCTATTGATTCTTCATCCACAGCTGTATTTTCATCCGAGAGAGGAGCTGTTTCTTCCAGGGGTGCTGGAACTCTCCGCGTATGGGAGGCGTGAATCTAGTTGGGCAGCCCTCCGACTTTAACAGCAGTATTCGTTGTTAATATGATCTGGTAGGGTCCGCGCCAGCGCACGTCTAAGCAATTCTTCCTGATGTGTTTCTTCACCACAACCCAATCACCAGGGCACAGGTCGTTGCACAGGTCTTTGGACGATGGAATTTCAGCAGCCTGCACCTGAAGAGACACAGAATGAATGGCATCAGAAAGTCCCTTGCAATAATCCAGGATCAGATCATCTGTGATATTCAACAAAGCTGCAGTTGGAACTGATGGCAGTCTCATTGCCCTTCCCATTAAAACTTCATGTGGAGAGAGACCTGTTCTCCTGTCTAGTGTGCTACGTATGCTCATGAGTACTAATGGCAGTGCATCAGGCCAGCTTCAAGATGTCGATGAACACACTTTGGCAATTCGGGACTTTATCGTCCCATTGATCTGCTCCACAATTCCTGAAGCTTCTGGTCGATAGCTACAGTGCAGCTTCTGATCAATATTCAATGCTGAGCAGAGCATCTTTACAATTTCGCTGTTGAAATGTGTTCCCCTATCTGATTCCAAAGAGGCCGGCACCCCGAACCGCGGTATTAACTCCCTAAGCAACAACTCTGCTACTGTGAGTGTGTCACACCTGCGTGTAGGGTAAGCCTCGACCCATCTGGAAAATATGCAGACAACCACCAGAACGTATCTGAGGCGGTTGCATTTTGGCATCTCAATAAAGTCTAGTTGCATCCGGTTAAAAGGGCCACCAGACCTCCCAATGTGACTCAATGTAACTGGTGTCCTTTTCCCTATGTTCAATTGCTGACAGGTGACACATCGTTGGCACACTGCCTCTGCGGCTACTCTAAACTTGGGGTTATACCACGTTTGCCTAAATACCCGCAGCATAGCATCTCTGCCTAGATGTACCGGACCATGTATCTGTCTTGCCATTGGACTCACTAACTCGTTTGGTAACACTGCCCTTCCATCTGCTGAAACCCAAAAATCCATTTCACTTTTTACACAACCTGCAGTTTCCCATGTCTTTTTCTCAAAGTCTGTTGCGTTTTCTTGTATGCTTTTTAAATCATCCCAGGTATCTAAAGTTTCTAACATCATAGTTAGTTCTGTCTTTTCCTGTGTCCCACCCACTTCCACTTCCGTGAAAGAGTATCCTTGCTCTGCACAGTAGCGTGCGACCTCGTCTGCGTATCGGTTTCCCTGGGACACAAAATCAGTACCATTGGTGTGGGCTGCACATTTAACAACGGCAATTGCTGCCGGACCTTGTAATGCTTCTAACAGCAATCGTACAAATTCCCCATTTCGAATAGGTGAAACTGAAGAAGTCATGTAACCTCTTTGAGAGCACAATTGCCCATAGTCATGAACTACCCCGAAACCATATTGGCTATCGGTGTAAATGGTGACTCGAATTTTGCTACCTGCTAAACAGGCACGTGTCAATGCAATGATTTCAGCTACCTGAGCGGAGTGTACTCCTTCCAGGCAAGCAGCTTCCACAACTCCAGTAATGGTGCAAACAGCATGAGCTGCTCTCAACTGAACAATATTGTCTCTTACACATGAGCCATCGACAAAGAAAATTTCATCAGGGTCAGTCAACGGCTCATCTACAATATCTGGTCTCGGTTTGGTGCATAGTTCAGTCACATCAAGGCAATCGTGATCTTCACATTCTTCATCTTCTATATCATTGGGGAGTGGCATCAAAGTAGCAGGATTCAAGACAGAGCATCTCTTAAGGGTCACGTTCTCTGCAGCAGGAATAACCTGCTCGTAGCGCGTGAGCCTGTTATTTGTCAAATGCTGTGTCTTGGTCCTGGTCATTAACAGTTCCACAGAATGAGGTACATACACCACTAACTGGTGTCCCATTACAATACTTTCACACCTCTTAATGCTGACACCCGTTGCAGCAACGGATTTGAGACATCCGGGCAACGCTGCGGCTACTGGGTCTAAAGTAGCCGAGAAGTATGCAACTGGTCTACGGGCATTTCGATGAATTTGGTCTAAAACCGACAAAGCACAACCTTCTCTTTCACAGCAGTAAAGTAAGAATGGTTTTTCGTAATCCGGCATTCCCAGGGCAGGGGCACGACACAAGTCCTCTCTCAGCTGCAAGAATGCCATCAAACAGTCCTTGTCCCATTGTACTGGATCACTCACCTCCTTGTGTGTCAGTTTTTGTAAGGGCTTTGCTTTCAGGGAAAAGTTAGCTATCCACTGTCGGCAATAACCAACCATTCCTAGAAACATCCTGACCTCTCTTTGTGTCGTGGGCGAATTCATCTTCATGATCGCCTCTATCCTGTCTGGTGACACCTTCCGTTTCCCTTTTTCAATTCTGTGACCCAAATACTGTACTTCCGTCAGACAGTACTGTAACTTGCTCCGAGACACCTTGTGTCCGTTCTCAGCTAAATGGTTCAGCAAGGTGATGGTGTCTATTTTACAAGCTTCCTCTGTTTCTGACGCAACAAGTAGGTCGTCTATGTACTGGACTAGAACCGAGTTCTGTGGCAGTACTAGACTTTCAAGATTTTTCTTCAGCAGCTGGTTAAAAATTGATGGGCTTTCTGTATACCCCTGTGGGATACGACACCATGTTAATACGCGATTTTCCAGCTTAAATGCGAAAAGAAATTGGCTCTCTTCATCTAATGGGATTGAAAAAAAGGCCTGGCAAAGGTCTATCACTGTGAACCACTCAGCTTGGAATGGTATCCGAAACAATATCACTGATGGATTTGGTACCACTGGACAACATGAAACAACTATGTTATTAATCTTTCGAAGGTCCTGAACTATTCTGAATTTCCCACTAGGTTTCTGCAAACCCATAATTGGGGAGTTACATGGACTACCCACGATTTCTTTCAGTATTCCTTGTCTAACCATGGAGTCGATCACGGGCTTTATTCCTGCAATCGTCTCCGGAGTCAATTTGTATTGAGGCGTTCTTGGATATTCAACATTTGGTTTTATCATGATTTTCACTGGCTCCACTCCTTTGATCAGTCCTATCTCTTTACCATTGAAATCCCACACTTCAGATGACACCGTATCTCTTAAGTCCCAAGGGAGCTCTTCCACCGTCAAGGTAGGATACAACTCTATGCATACCTTTGAATTTGCAACTTTAAAGGTGGCATCATCGTCGTTAGTCTGTACTTCCACTCCCTGAGGCGTGCAGTATATTGTGCAATTTAATTTACACAGCAAGTCTCTTCCTAACAGACACACGGGGCTAGAATCGCATACTACAAACTGATGTTCATCGCTGTATTTTCCTATTCGCACTAGTACTGGTTCCGTCAAAGGACTAGTCATTCTTCTATTTGCGACTCCTACCACTTGAATGGTTTCCCCTGACATTGGCAGGTCCGGAACCACTGCTGATCTCAGAGTGGATCGAGTGGCCCCCGTGTCCACCAAGAAGGTCGTAGGACACCCTGCTACTTCTGCCTCTACATACGGTCCCCTTTGGTCCACCTCTAGAACTGCCCCGAGGGTACAGTCCTCCGTTCTACTCACATGCTGTCCAGTCAACGGATCAGCATAGTAACACTCCTCTCCTCCTACAAAAAGTGGCATCTGTCTATAGGTCTTTCCCCCTGTCGCTATTCTGGGTGGTTGAGGGAACTGGGCTCGAGGAGCTGAAGTCCCCCCTTTGACCACCTTTCCCTTGGGTATTGTCGTCCCTTTTACTGGGCTGCTCTGAACTTCTTCTTCCTCTATTTCTAGTTCTCCATTTTCAGGGTTATAGGGACACTCGCGTTTCCAATGTCCCACCTGGTGACACTGGTGACACTTTGTCGTCTTCTTCAAGGTAGCCAGGTCTACTCTAGGTCTCGGATTTTCCTCATTGTCCCTATTCTGATTATTCGATCTCCTTCCCATGGTCCCTGTTCCCTGTTGCTGTTGTCCACCCTTTCCAGCTGACTGCATCTGAACCAACATCAGCTTTTCCTTAAGTTTTTTTGCCTTAGAAACAATTTCATCACTACAATACCTTGCATATCTCAAAATTTCATCTAACGGTTTGTTTTGCCAACAAATTAAATGCTGCTGAATCATCAAGAAAATATCAGGTCTCAATCCCAAAACGAATTTCGACACAAACTGTCCTATGTCTTTGGGATCCATTACATCTAGTCCACTGTATTGTTTAAACGTTTTCAGTAGTCTCTCATAATATTCATGGACTGTCTCCTTGGGTTCCTGCCTAGTTCGATCTATTTTCACCCAATCTATGTCCTGCGGTGGCACCTTATCCTTCAGCCATGTCATTACCCTTTCATATTTCTCCATGACTCTTTCTGACGGTCCATTAGTCTGAGCATCCCTCTCTGGTTCAGATGTGGGCCATTCTACGCTAACCTTGCATGCTGTCCACAAGTCTCCTGGAACTACGATATCAAATAGGGTGTTCAAATCTATCCACAGTACTTTAGAGATTTTTACAAACCTCTCTACCTGCTTGTACCACTCCACGGGGTTTTCTCTCAGTTTAGGAAAGGAATTGGTAAATGCAGCTAAATCTCCCCTACTCCATGGCACATGCACATAGCTCCCATTCGCTATTTCTCGCAAAGGGTATGCTTCCATCCTCTGTAGCCCTCCCTCCGGGGACATCACAATCGTGCTCCGCCTGACAGTTCCTTTCTTGGACCACCTTTCTTCCCACTTGTCCAGATCTCTCCATGTCCTTATTCCTGTGATCAGTTCTCTTATGTGTGTTTTCAATCCAACTGTTCTCCTCTCTTCGAGGTCCTGATCTGAATAATGCAACCTATGGTTACCCTGTAATGCCTTTGTTCTCGACAAGTCTACCATGTACTTGTCTGCCAATTCAGATAATTTCTCATGTACTGCTCTCGCTTTCTGAGTGATATCCTTTGCTATGAACAGTACCTCATCTTGCTCGTACATGTCAATCCTCTCTAAAGGCAACGTGCCATCTATTATCTCATCCAAGTCAGATTTTAAACTGGTCACATCTAACCTTCTTGCCTTTATCTCAGCTGTCAATGTGTTATTCTTAGAGGGTCCATTGACATCTCTCCCATCCCAGCTCCGAGCCCTACGCCTGGGCTCAGGCGAGTTATGGGGAGTCCTCCCATGTTCCCATCTTTCGAGGTCCCATGCAGTTCCATCCCCTCTTGGCATGTGATGAAATGATACTCTATTTCCCACAGTCTCACTCTGCCTATTCTGCTCGGTCTCCCTAAATGCATGATAAGACCCTCCATTGTTTCCCCTGCTTTCGCAGGTCCCTTGCTGTCTAGTATCACTCAACACATGGTAAGACCTTTCGCAACTCCCCATGTTCCCGCGATCCCAGTGTTGTCTATTATCGCCAGGTGCATGGTGAGTGCACTTAAAACTGTCTCTGTACTGTTGTGTCCTTCGGTCTCCCTCGCTGTGAATGAGACGAGACACCCTTCCACACTCTGCACTTCTATCCTCTTGCCCCTGTCCATTTCCATTAAGGGAATGACGTATAGCCCCTCTATTCTCCTGACTTTTGCCGTCGCACTCCTGGCCGCTTTCACTAGCCCCGCAGTGAGACAATTTTCCATCACCTCGACTTCCCCACTCGGCTTCCGCTCCTGACCTATTACTCTGGGTTCCCGTGTTAGCATCCCACTCTCTCAAGTCAGCCCTCAACTCCTTAAAGGACTTCGGCCGTGGTCCCCTCAGATCCATCGATCCTCTCGGACCCCCCTGATCTATTATGGGATCCACTGCTTGATTTAATGGGGTGCTCCAATCCCTTGGTCCTGGCAACTGCCTTCGAGAATTTATCATATTGTTCCTGTTTTCCATTTCTGTTCTTTCCCTGTCTAGCCATACCTGTTCCTCCTCTCGTGCTTTCTCTGGGTCGTAAATCGATACTATAGGACCTATGGTAACAGGTACTTGGAGAGCGTCTGGCAATTGATAGGACTTGGCACGCTCCACTTCTGGCACCTTTTGTACCACGAACCTTCCGACTACTCTCTGTACTGGACTAGGCTGAGGTGTTTCCTCACCTTTGGCATATTCTCTATCTGCTATAGGAGGTGGTCTATATTCTCCTGTACTAGCCCCATCATTGTACGGAGGCGGTCTGTCTATCAACAACCTATTTATCAGACTGTCCTCTGTCTCGCTCTCATCATCCTCCTCTGGTGGTCTCTTGTCTCCTGCAACTTCTATCACTGGATACAGTTTATCTACTTCAATAGTCTGCACTCTCCACTTTTTAGCTTCCTCATCCCATTTGGCATCCTGAACTGCTCTTACCGATCGTCTCACTCTTTCTTGACGCCTGTTCTGGTTCCTGTCGTGCGCCGCCCTAATCCACGCATTAAGGGCTTCAAACTGTGTTGGTATGGGCAGAGGTCTCGTTGAGGTCATAACTGCTTTAAACTGGTGCAATACTTCTAATCTAAACGTTCCGTATTTCGGAAACGTCAGTTCCTCGTTCCCCTCTGTAATCTTACTCCACTCAGAAATCCACAGTATAGTATGCAACCCAACATTCGTGGCCATATAATGAGCTGGTGTACCCTCTGGCGGGGCCTCTTCCCCGTAATAAGAGTTCCTTCTGTCTCTCTTAAAGATCGCTCTCAAGCTTTTAAAACACTTCATGATCAAAACTACCAGTTTCCTTAATTCCCTGTGTTTGTTTACTTCCTGATGGCAATCCACCAATCCCAGCGCGGTTCTTGCTAACTGGCCTATCACAGCGCGGCTCTTGCCAACCGGCCTATCCCAGCCCGGTTTCACACCAACCGGCCTATCACAGCGCGGCTCTCTCTGACGTTATTCGTCTCCCCTTCGCAGCAGTTCCCCTCCTTTCTCAGCTCGTATCCTGGTCATGCATGCGTCCCATTCATACTCTGAAAAATGATTACTTCCGACCAAGCGATCACTTTTCTTGACTGTACGCCCACAGTCTAACTGTAATTGCCACCTCAACTGACGAAATGTCTTTCCGTAAATGCCCAGACAATCGCCTTACTGATAGGTTACTTACACACTGTAACTTCCGACCAGCGTCCGTTACTCATACACTCACTCTTGCATTCCCCCTATCACGGTCCTGCGGGCGATCAATGGTACCTCATGACCCCCTTCACAACGGTTGACAATTACTCTGGATGTCCGATACACCCGAACCACTTAAGCTCTTCTCTGAACTTAAGATTTTCACCAGGTTGCGCGCGCTCACAACCCTGCCTCAATCACACTACAGGCATTCAACTCCGCATGACATTACAACACAAATACAACACAAAACACCGCAATCTGACAAAGCATGACCTTTATTATACTCACTCTCGACCGACTCTGCTGCTTTTCTCTCGCACCGTCAGCACCTTCTTTGGCAGGTGATTCTTCTGCTGGTCATCTCTCGATCTCTAGGGGCCTCGGGGTAATCTTAACCTAGTCTAGGTCACCTTCCTCTAGAAGGCAACCATCCTAATTCTGCTACCAACTGAGAAGGCGGGATTTTCGATCTCGCATTTGATTACTCTAGATCTAAATCCCCACTTAGGTCGACTGAATCTTTGTTGCCTGTCATAGAGTAAAAAGCAATCCACTACCAGGTTAAGCAAACTCAAAAATTTGGCATGACTCTGAAGAACCACTTACCACGAATGAGTTTCAAAGTTTTATTATAAAGCCAAAGATAACTGGAGGTACAAGCATCTCAATATAAGGTTCAAAAGGTATATTGGCACCAACACAAACATGAATTCCCTGAACGATCTTAGGCGACAGAAAAATACCACCAAAGCCAGTTCAAATATTAACAGGTTTGCAAGAATAGACAAAAGATGTAACTTAAGCGTCATTTACAAAAAGAAAAATCAGGTTAGACTGTCCCTACACTAGACTAAGTGACATCCCTACTTAGCAGAATCTTAACCTAAAAAGGTGTCAGCCGTGGTGACTTCCAAAGAAGTTCACTCACTTCCCTTAGTCTCTGATATAAATCTGTGCATTGCAGTCATGCCCTCTCTGCCTACCCATCCGCTCTCTTAGGGTCCTCAGGCCATCTGCTCTAACTCCACCCCAGGGTGCTGTCCCTAATACAAAATCATAATTACAGTTGAAACGCCCCTCAGAGACGCCCCTCACGTACACCTCTCACGTGGTTTCGGTTCTGGCTTTTTCCATACTGATACTCCTCTGGGCCTCTTGTTAGTGTTGATCTTGCTTCCCAGGCTTCTTCTCGGCTCGCCGGTACCCCCCAGAAAATTCCTGAAGCCTCCTCCAGGCCTGTGCCTGTCTCCCCGGACAGAGCTCTATTCATCACTCTCTTGATTGGAACCCCCTCACACCTGCAAACAGACACCCATGAATTGAGCCCCAAATTCCGACCTCCAGTTTATCTCTCAGGTCGTAAAACTTCGAACATGGTCGGCAATTTATGCTTAACGAGACCTGAATTTAACTAGCACATGCAGATCAAAGAAGCAACTTTATCTTTCCAGGCCTACTAAATTACTTTGCAGGAAGCCTGCACTCTGTGAACCTTTATTTCTTAAACTAAAACAAGTTCTACCTATTACACTCTGAATATATGAAACACTTCTACAAAACATGATTTCTAACGTATGATCAATAATATTCTGAATAATAGCAAATCCATCTTATGTGAAACTGTAAAGGCACGTTTTTGTTATTCATACATTGCCATGAGGCCTGCACATTTCTACGTTAAGCAGCATTACATTTTCTTCTGCAACAGTCACATAACATGGAGTCCTAACAGCACTCTAGCATTTCTAAACATTACTACATTAGCTTAACACTCTAAAATATGCATTCTACGTTGATTAAACACGTGTGAGTATATGCAATTCTATATATTTTCGACACTTCTAAGTGCTTTAACTAAATTTGTGCATCTAACATGCAAGTATGGTGTACTTATACATTTTACTCAAATTGCGCTCTCTCACCTGCATAATAGGTTTCCTGTCACAGGGCAGTGTAACCACCTCCCAGACAAACCCTAGTGAATTGGGGCTGGGTGGGAGCACTCCAAGAGTGCTTTGAAGTCTGCACTGGGGGCACATTGGGTGTCCCTGTGCATAGCCCAGTTCAACCCGGTTGCAGGGGCTACCAGCCCCTGCTCTGGCGCGAAACTGGACAAAGGAAATGGGTGTAGCCACCCATCTTTCCAAACCTTCCCATAGGTGGGTCCCCAGAGTTAATTCAACCCCTTCCTTGGGTATCAGAAAGGAACCCCTGACAACAAGACTTTAGATTACACCTGGACAAAACTCTGCTACAGAAATCCTAGAACTTCGACGATCTACACGACTAGATGACTGAAGAATCTCCCTTGGAGTAAAGGAGTTACTGCCCTGCTTTATTGATATATGGTTTGGTACGCCCCTAGGACTCCACGTATATTGGGCTAATTTACTCCTCGGGCCGACTCTCCGGTCCACCGTGGAACTTCCATTTGTGTGGAGAGAGGTGGCCAGAGGAGGTGGAGATCAGGCAGGTAGGCGGAAGCAAAGGCAAATATTTAAGCCGCATGGAAGCTTGGACACACAGCAGCAAGTGAGCGATTAAAGAGAACGACAGCACAGAAATCTTTATACTTGGGGGCATTTTGTTTTTACTCGTGACAATATTTTATATTTAAAAGCGCACTGTACCTTTAGGTCCCACCTCGAGCCGATGCCCCGGTCCACCGCAGAACTTCTGTTTGTGTGGAGAGAGGAGGCGGGGCTCAGGCAGGTAGGCGGAAGAAAAGGCAAATATTTAAGCCGCATGGAAGCGCGGACGCGCCGCCGGTACGCCAAAGCCATGCCGAAGGCAAGCTCGAATGCGCCTGCCCGGGCCGACCGGGACCAGGGGCCAGATTCCCTGACCCACAAGCTAAAGACAGCCGAAAATATTCAGCTTCCCTATTGTACAAAATGTGAATTCCACTGAGAGATAGATGCGCACAGTCCATTAGTTTTACTAATGGCCCCGCATCCTGTGCGAATTGCTCTTTTAATCTTGCGAATATTACATTATCACACTCCACACGAAAAGGGCAGAGTGAATACAAAATGTTCCTCCTAATTCGTAGCTGCCCACCTTGTCAGCGTGCTCTTCCCCATTGCAGCCGATTAGGTGCTGCTTGGGGTCTAGCATTTCAGGCGCCATCTTGGGTGAGGTGAGGAGCAGGCGAGCGGTCTAGTGCTCGGCCCCTCCCGCCCTCAAAGGCATAAAATGGTTCCCCCGTATCGGAAGCTCAGCGGACGAGCGCAGCAGGCGCACCGGCGGTGCGCCGAAGGCTCGCCAAAGGTGAGCCCGTCTGCGCCCGTCCGCGACCAGACGAGACCCGGGCCGGGCATGCTGCCCGTCTGATCTCATATTCCCGAAACGACCTTCTGAATTACAATGAAGGCCATGGTCACATTTCAAAGGATACGTGCAGCAGGGCTAGGAGACAAGGGATCTTGGCAGACTGCACTACCCTCGGAGAAATCCCTATTGCACCATGCATTGGCCCCTACAGCCAGGTGGCGCCTGTTCCCTACCCACACTCCTTGACCATTTTTTATTTAAACACCCGCTCCCTCGTGAAACATCAGCAGAACATTTTCTTATTGTTGGTTACTGATAATCCTGATATTCTTCTATTAACTGAGACCTGGCTGACCCCAGACTCTGCCCCTGATATAATAGCAGCACTCCCCCTGAATTACTACATTATCCACGCGGACCGTGTGTCAGGCAAATCTGGCGGGGGGCAGCAATTATTCATTTTACCTTAAAAGTTACCACCCTCACATGCCTCAATTTACCGGACACGGAAAATGTAGTACTAAAACTTGAAACCCTTTATACTACCATTCCTTGTGTACTTCTGTACAGACCCCCTAATTCCATGCCATCCTTCCCTCTTACGTGAAGTGAGCAGATTGCTAATTTGGCTATGAAACATGCCAGGATTTTTCTGGTAGGTGATTTTAATTATTGGTTTAATGACCCCTTGGAAGGACCCCATTCAAGTGAGCTCACAGTGCTTCTTACAAACTTGAGCTTTTCACAACAAGTGCCCTCGCCAACCCATTGCAAAGGATATATCTTGGACCAGATTTGGTCCAACTTCTCCTTAACCAGAATTTCAGCAACTTTTCTTTGTCTTTGGTCGGACCACTTTCTTCTCAAATTTAAGCTTACTTGCTTCCCCATTAAGACAATCACCACACCAGCTGGTGGTAGAGCAAGGAAATGGAATACATTAGATAGATCAGAGTTTCTACATACATTAGCTAACACTGTTCCACTTCCTCACCCTGACATTAATCTATCCGAATCCAACCTTGCTGGTTGGCTTCAAGCAGCAAGCGATATTCATGTACCTTATAAGGAAATCAAGTTGGCTCGGCGCGCAGACGCCCAACGATGGTTTTCGCAAGAATTAAAAGTAAAGAAGCTGTCCTTGCGCCAACTGGAGCGACAATGGCGACGCAGCTATTCCCCCGATCTAAAATCCAAATTTATCACGGCCCGGAAAGACTATATGAAGGCCATCCTTACCACAAAAGTTGCCTACTTTTCCTCCCGCATCCTCAACTCGTCAGATAGACCTAAGGACATCTTTTCTATTCTGAATGAGCTGACTAACTTAGACAGTGTTCGTCCTAGTGTTACTCCAACCCAGACCTTTTGTGATACACTTAATGTCTATTTTATCGATAAAATTGCAGACATCAAAGATAGTATCCCAAAATCCCAGACTAATACCTCCTCTGAAACTCATATCACTACCAACACCATCTCACTTTTACCCCAGAGCATTTCCAGGAGCTGCTAGTAAGAGTTAAATCTGGTGCCCCCTCGGACAAATGTCCCCCTTACATTCTTAAAGAGTGGTTTTCCGCCCTTCCGGCCTATACTCTGCTGAACGACTCTCTCACCTCGGGTCTAGTGCCCCTTGCATTTAAGGAAGCGATGGTCATACCGCTCCTGAAGAAACCTGGGGCCGATCCAACTTGCATGGCAAATTATCGCCCTATCTCTCTGCTTCCTTTCTTAACAAAAGTAATGGAGGCCCACGTAGCGAGATGCCCGTCCAATTTTTTGGAGGTATCAAACTGCCTGGAACCCCATCAGGCAGGGTTTCGCCCTGCCCACTCAACAGAGGCAGTGGTAGTCACGGTTCTAGATACTCTCCGGGATTGAGCTGACAGACGTTCCCCCCAGGCCTTGGTGCTGCTTGATTTATCGGCCGCGTTTGACACAGTCGACCATAACATCCTGATCGACCGTGTCAACCGGGCCGGCATTAGGGGCATAGCTGTCTGCTGGCTATAGTCCTTCTTAGAGAACCAATTCCAGGCAGGCCGACTTGGAGATCTGGCCGAAATTAAACAGACCATCACATGCGGAGTACCACAGGGCTCCTTGCTGTCACCCCACCTGTTTAATCTCTATATTCTTCCTCTAATCCAGGCCCAAAGAGATAAACAGGTGACGGTGTACAATTATGCAGACGACCTGCAATTACTCTTTACCATCGATAACTCTGAATCTTCCATTTCCCACTTTCAGTCCACTATGAGGTTCATCCAAGCATGGATGAACCAAAATCATTTAAAATTAAACCCTGGAAAAACTGAGCTAGTGCTTACAGGAGACAGTGCTAAACATTGGGACCCGCACTATTGTTCATCAGACATGGGCCAAGCCCCTATCCCCTCCTCCTCAGCAAAGACACTTGGAGTCACCCTGAATAGTGATCTCTCACTAAAAGCGCAAGGGGGTCAGGTGGTCTCCAAGTGCTTTTTCCAGCTCAGAAAAATCCGAAAGGTGCGACGCTTTTTCATCCCCGAGGCCATCATCCAGGTGGTGATCGCCACGGTGCTCTCCCACCTGGAATATGCAAACTCCATCTATTTAGGCCTACCCCTCTATCTGTTGAGGTGCCTTCAAATGGTGCAGAACTACGCGGCTAGATTGATTACGGCGCAACCAAGATGGCAACCAGCTACTCCATTGCTTAGGAACCTCCACTGGCTCCCCATGGCCCAACCTTGCTCCTTCAAAACTGGATGCATGATTTTTAAATCCCTCCACTGCAAAAGTTCTAAATTTATTGACAAACTCATCACAAAACATATTCCTTCCCGCAATCTGCGCTCAGCCCATCTGGCCCTCCTCCAGATACCTGCTTTTAAACACATGCGTGCTGGGGGCTGCAGATTTGCTGTTTTGGCACCCCGTCTGTGGAACACCTTCCCCCTTGAGATCCGGACTTGTCCAGATCTCATGTCATTTAGGAAAGCATTAAAGACCTGGCTCTTCAGACAAGCATATCAATAATCCCAGCATACTACATGACCTCAGGCTTCGCTCTCTGTCCCTTTTCAGCGCCAGGAAACCAATCGGTGGCAGTGCGCGTAACAAATTATTTTTAACATAACATAACATAACAATTGTAGGTACTTCCCGAAACACGTTTGGGAAATTAATACTCTATTGACTAAGGAACAGCCGGAAGTCTTGTTTTTAACAGAAACCTGGCTTTACAAAGACTTTGAACCGGATGTGATACAAGCTTTGGCCCCAGGCTAGCATATCTTGAGACGAGATAGGGAGCTAAAAAAAGGCGGAGCCATCACCATTATTCTGAAAGATTACTTGAGGGTGCGTATAGGGGCGGAGATTATATCAGACTGCAAAAGTATGTTATTTTCGATCTCCTTTGCACCAGCCCTCACTCTCTCAGGTATCTTCGTCTACCGTCCTCCTGGTCCGTGCGGACAGTTTATAAAATCATTAACAGACGCTGCCACTAGATTAGCAAGCACGTCACCAAACGTGACCTTACTAGGCTATTTGAACCTACACTTAGAGAAACCTCCCGAGGCGGAGGCAGCAGATCTCACACAAAACCTACTTGCTATTCAGCTATTTCAAAAAGCGGCTAGCCCTACACACGAAAAAGGTCATATCTTGGATCCTGTCTTTTCAAACGACACACAGCTCTGCACAGGAAGCCCTGTCCTAATACCATGGTCAGTTCACTTTTTAATACTGATTACTTGGTATACCCTACATCAGACAGCTGGGACCCAAACCTGTAAGAACTGGGCATGCCCCTGGGCAACACTTTTGCCAGAGGTCTGGTCCGAGGCTCTGGTAAGTTTTAAACCAATGGAAGAAACTAACACCACTATAGCGTCAGATAACTATAATTGTTGGATCAGATCCTCTTTGGATGCTGTGATCCCACATAAATGGATTCAGGAAAAGCCAAAGGAAAAACAGACACCATGGTACCCAAATTAAGAGAACTTAAACAAAACTGCAAAAAATTAGAGAGAGAGCCTGGAGGAAAGATTATAATTTCGAAAAAACAGACATACAGAGAGGCTAATACATGTTATCAATAGGAAATGATAAGAGCACAAGCTTTATATTTTGAGAAAAAAATAATAGCAGCAGTGAATGCGCCCAGGGAAATATTTCTAATTGCAAAAAAACTCACTAGGCACCCTGCACAAGATCTTCCCTTAGAATCCGCACAGGCACGATGCAATGAACTTGCAGTTTTTTAATAAATTGTTATTAGATATTTATAACATAGTCCCTCAAATTATAAGTCCGGACAAGTTGGACCAGGAAACAGACCTCCCTAGTGGCACTATCCCCTGCCAGGAAGATCTCCCAACCTTGGACATGACCACATTACTACAGCTCTTTGCCCAGGTCAAATCGGGGTCCCCTTTGGACCCGCCCCCCCTTCAGAAACTTCATATGGTAGAAGAAACTGTTCTTCCGGTGTTGCTGGAGGTACTAAATTCCTCGCTATCTAGTGACCAGGTACCCCTGTCATGGAAGCATGCCATGATAAGAGCTCTCTTGACAAAACCCAACCTTGATCCAGGGGTATGGAGTAACTACTGCTTGGTCTCCCTGCTTCCTGGGACCAGTAAAATAATGGAAAAATATGTAAATAAAATCCTCTCAGAACAGCTAGAGAATCACTCCCTTCTGCATGCTACCCAGACAGGCTTCCGCCCTAATCATGGGACAGAAACAGCCCTGCTAGCAGTAGTGGAGGAATCCAGGAAAATCCTCGATCACGGAGGAGCAGTGGTGGTCATTTTACTTGACCTGAGCTTCGCATTTGATACGGTCAATTATAACATCTTATTTGACAGGCTCAGAATGGTGGGATTCTCAGGCAAGGCCTTGACATGGATCAAATCTTTTCTAAAGGGCAGAGTATTTCAGGTATTCGAGGGCAACTACACCTCTAAATGCCTGCCACTCTCATGCAGTGTTCCCCGGGGCTCATCATTGAGTCCCACCTTATTTAACATTTATCTTAAACCACTGGCCGAGCTAGTCCTACCGTATGGGATCCAAATTATTACCTATGCGGATGACACGCGATTGGTAGTAGCATTAAAGCATCCAGAGAACATACTGACTAATTTTGAATAATGTATGGAAGCTGTGGCCACATGGATGGACCGGTCTTGTCTCAAGCTCAATGAAGACAAGACTAAGTTAATGATCCTAGGAAACCACCTCAGTGCCTCAGTGGAACCATTGGGACTAAGTTGGCCTAAATGTCTTGGTCTACCACTTACCCCCAGATATCAGATTAAAAGTTTGGGAGTTTGGTTAGATAAAGCTCTCAATTTTAATAGCCAAGCAACCAAGTTAGCCGCATCATGTTTTTGCATTATTAGAATGTTGCAGAAAATTCTCCCGATTCCAGCATGAAGAGTGATAGTTCAGGCACTGGTGCTTTCACGACTAGATTACGGGAACTCCCTCTACCTAGGCACCACAAAGGCCATTATAAGGAAGCTACAGGTAGTACAGAATTGTGCAACCAGGCTGCTTTATCACACTCCCTACCCGAAATCAGTCAAGCCGGTCTTAAAAAACTTCACTGGCTGCCAATAAGCGAACGGATTAAGTTCAAAACATTATGTATAAAACTCTCTGGGGGACAGGTCCTAAGTTAAGCCACTCTCTCATGGCTTTCTACCACCCCACAAGATGCCTCCGCTCAGCCAGCCAGTTTCTGGCAGTGATACCAAAAATTATGAGAGCACGATCAGGTGATCGTAAGTTTTCCCACAACACTGCCAAACTATAGAACAATCTCCCCGTCCTGCTGCGCTCTACCATCCACCATCTCTCCTTTCGGAGGCAGCTGAAGACCTGGCTCTTCCAAATGTTTGCCGTAATCAGTTCATTCTTTTTGCTTTGCTTGTCACTGATAGTGCGGGGATGTCTAAGGGTAGCCAGGTGCTTTATAATTACATAATAATAATAATAATAATAATAATAATAATAATAATAATAATAATAAAGGAATAGCAAAATAGCCAAGAGTCTATACTATTGCTGTTGCCATACGGCTTATGTCGAAGGGCCTTTTGCCACTACTGCCAATGAAGTACAGATGCTGTGCAAGGCAATTAATTGGAACCTGTCATTGGATATCCATTTCGCCAATGTCGACAACACTGGCTTTATCACCTGAAAACTTTATGCACAATTCTGTCATACCTGCAATTCCATCTGCTTGTGAAAGCTTGTGAAAGCACTGGTATAGTCTGGTCAGGACTACTGAAATACTGTTTACTTGGCAGCCTTTGATGAAATGATAGTATACCTACAACAAATAGAGAATGCATCTGCAAGGCTCATTGGAGGGCTCACAATGTACAACCGGATTGCAGTGCCTCACTGAGCTCTACTCGATTTCATAATAAGGAAAATAATTCTGTTTAAATCAGCTGTGATAGTGCGCAAATGTGTACTGCTAAATTGTCCCTCATTTGGGACCCCTACATTTAGGCAAAATATCCCTCTACCCCTGTTCAGATCTCAACACCAGAATCTCCTGTTAGGTTTCCTCCTGTGTACAGGTCAGATTCTGTGACTGGCTTTTTTAGTGGCCTACTTTTTAATTTCTATAAAAAAAAACTAAATGTTAATTAAAGGTGATATGACCTTATATGCAGTGCTAGCAGTGTCTAGTAAACTCAAAGCAGCTCAGGTCTGTCTGTGGGCTTTTAAAATGATAAATTACATATAATATTTGGTCACTTATGATGCACATTTGAAACTATTCAGCAAGCAACAAGGTGGTTTATCAATCTATCAAACATTTGATCCTGGTCTCACCAGTTAGGGCCTCGTATAGAATGTCTGACTTAATCTCAGCCACTGGCAATCGCTTGGGCCTCCTTCCACTTCATCGTTTTTCACCCACTATCATACTCTAGAAAGAAGCCCACTATTATTCAAATCAGTTCTAATCCTACTCATCGTGTGAACAGTCCACCCTAAACTACAAAGAACAACCATCTAAGAAACCCCAGACTGGTTTTGGCCTATTTGCCTTCTATGCCACCTCATACAAGACCAACTGGACACATCAGTTACATTAATGATGGTCTTAGTGGCTTCATATGTGGTGCTACTAGCCCTCTAGTCAACGGAGCCATTTATTTTGATGTCAGTGATGTCATGTGTGAGGTAATGATCAATGCAATCATTCTAGGAGTTATGCGCGGCGTGTAGCTAACAATGAAAGCGTATTGAGAAAGCTTAATGTTCAAGTTCATAACCTTACCATTTCTTCATTAAAAATGTTTTTGTGTGAATTTGACATTATTTTATATTGCTTCAGGTGAGTACAATTTTATTCCAGATATACATGGGCCTTTTTTTCAATATGATGGATGAGTTATTCTGTCACAAACATGGCGGGTGTCCCATCCGCAGTTTTACAAGGGCATTATAGCCTACAACATTTATAATTCAGCAAATGAAGTGTACTCCAAATAGGGACATTTTAAGGATTATTGGGGCCCTGGGCCAACTATATTTTGGAGGCCCATGTTTGAAACTGTTTTGAATTTATGAACAAATTTGAGCTTTCATGCCCTCTTTGGTCAGGTCGCTGACAGTGCACAGGCACACTGGTCCAAATTCTAAAATTCTAACAGGCACATGCATCAATATTGCATTTTGCGATTTCTTAATTGCGAAAAATAAGGAATCGCAATTAAGGAATTGCAAACTGCAATTCATCAAGAAATCGCTATAAAATTAGCGATTTCTTAAAATTCCTTAATTGCGATTCTCTAATTGAGAATCACAATTAAGAAATACTTACCCATCCATTCCTATGGGCCTAGAGGCCCATAGAAATGAATGAAAAGACATTCTTAATTTGCAATTCACCATTGAAAAATCGCAAATTAAGAATGCAATTTCAAGGGTGCAGGGGTGTCCAAAGGACACCCTGTTGCACCCCTGAAATCTGCTTAGGAGTACATTTTGCACACTGTGTGTAAAATGGAACTTTGAAAAATGCACTTTAGTGCATTTTTCAAAGTTTTCGCAAATTACAATGAAGGTCCACTTCATGGTAATTTGCTCCCCTTGTTTGCGAATTCGCAAATTTTTAAAGTTTGATGCATTGCATTACAGGAATCTCAATTTGAGATTCCTTAAATGCAATAGCAATTTAAGAAATCGCAATTTTGCGATTTCTTAAATTGCGAAAATTACTAAAATATTAATGCATCCCAAAAATGGGAATTGCATTCGCAAACGGCCGAATTTTGCGATTCGCACTGTTTGCGAATGCAATTTACTTTGATGCATGTGGCTGTAAATGTGTTGACATAGAATATTCAGGGACAGTGACTATTGTAACCCAGCAGCAGCTCACTAGTATTATTGACAATAATCTTTATAAAACCCTCCCATTTCTCATGTGTGGTGATGTTTTGATCTAAAAGAAACGTTTTAATGGTTGTTGCATGAAACATAAACACAACATTTCTCTGCAAAATGTCTGTAACAGACTCTCACACATCACTCATACTTAAAATAAATTAAAGGAAAACGATAGTTGAAACAATCTGCTTAAGAATTATTGAAGGTCCTCAGGGCAAGCCTCTCAGCAGAACAGAGCTGGCTGTATCAGGGCTCACCCCTAAAAGGTTGCTCTGATTTACTCCACTCTAACGGAGCACCTCTCGGAGCAAACTCTATTTCAGCTGCCATAAACATTGAGTAAATGAGCGTGTTCCTGCTACGCCACAAACAGTACCTGCTATGGATCGCCGTACTCCGGAAGTGATACATACGCAAAAGGTTCACGTGAGCTGTCACGGTGCGTACATTCAGACTGGCCGAGATTAGCTCCGGTCCTGAAAGACGGAGGCCGATAATGGCTATTTAAGTAAGAACGCTCTTATTCAGCTTTATAACTTAATCAGAAAGCGCTAGCCTTTTAATTCAAACACCGAGCGAGCTGTCCCCCCTTGATTTGAATTGCACTGGGAATACCAGTAGCTGCCAATTGCAATAATGGTCTGTAATTCCAAATTAATTCAGTGTAAATGAACTGTCAAGGCAAGATTGATTTGCTTTAGTAATTGCCCTGGTTCAGGTTGCCTTGTGACAGAAGGAGGAAAGAACAGAGGGGTCCCAGGCAGCCCCGGATGAGCCTAAGGCTGAAGCGGGGAGACAGGGGGCTCGTTGTCTGCTTCATCTGTCAGGCCCACTGCTGAGCGAGGGACTTTTCCTGCCCACGAGGGTCGCTTCAGGAAGGGGCCCGAGCCTTACGCCAAGCGATGCATCCACATTTTAAACAATTAGCCAGCCAGACCTGTCAAACTTTATTCCTTGGACCCCTCTGCAAATGAGATTGACCTGCGTAGACGTGTCAACCTGATAATAGGCCGTGAAATGCGAGAGGAAAAAAAAATACATTCAGAAGCAGCGTTTGCATTAACTTCATTAATGGTGGGTTTTCAAGTCAAAAGCACGCAAGAATACAAATAAAAAAAATCTGATCTGATTCCCATTGCCTCGTGTGAAGGTCTCTATAGAAAGAGAGAACCAGGAATGGAAAAGAGTGGTATTAGTCTGTGCTTAATTTTGGCCGGTGGTTTCGGATGAGTGTTACCGGCACTTATTTTTGGGGACCTCCGCTTATTCTTCTGCATCAGACGATCACGAAACAGGGGAGGGAAAACATACAAAGTAGAAAGAGGAAGAAAAAGGCATAAACGTCCCAAAGTAAGAAAACAGGTACCTGCAAGTGTAAGATAAAGGGGCAGGTGCTGTCAAGTAGTGCACTAAAAGGAGCGACGTGGATATAAGACAGTGGTCTTCAAACCTTTTATGCCGCGTCCCAACCTAGTGGGAAAACAACATGATCGGGCCCCCCTGTGAATTTTTAACATTTATTCTATTTAATTGTATCTATTAAAAGTATCCACAGTGTGTGGCTGTAGGTTTTGAAGAATATTTGGAGTCCATTCTCTTTTGACACATACTCCCAGCTAGGATATAAATGACAAAAGATGTTAATGATGGCCCTACAGAGCATAATGCTTCTTTTGGCCAGAGCCTAGGCTCACATGGGATCACCTGAGGCCCGCCCCCCAGTTTGAAGACCCTTGATTTAAGACTATGCAGCCTTGGTATTCTGCAACATGGAATCGGCTCACCTGTGGCCTGTGAGCAGAGTTTTGGGCACTGCACTCATTCATTTACAAATAAATCTATGGGTTAGGCACATCGGTCACTCTGAAGATTCTTGTCTGACACTCAACGAGAGACATTAATATTCACTACAATGTCTCCAGTTTTTTGTTCTTTTTCAAGCTAGGTATGGGTTTCATTGCCTAAAATGCTGCCCCACTTGGTAGGGCATAATTTTTATGTAAGTCTCTGCTGACAAAGATTACATGACCTACCAAGGCCTGTGCTTTCACCACAGTTGCAGGTACCTAAAGGGTCTCAAGTGGAGCGCTGGCGGGTCTCACCCTGCTAAGAATGACTGACACAATATTGGGGTAAACAATGTCATTGACAAAAATATCATATCAAAAATATTGTTGACCACAACATCCTGCTCCTGTTCTTATAAGTACAAACATTTTGGAAAAAAATATCACCAACACTTATATCACCAAAATATAATTTAAAAAAAATAAATACAGTTTAACGTAGTAAATGTTAAACATTAGAATATCTAAATGTGTATATATACTGTAAACTAAATATATTCCACTAATATTTACTACTATATATACATTTATACTTATACCTTGTGGAGAAGTGTGGCTCAATGGTTAGAGCGGCAGACCCTGATGCAGAGGTCTAGCCTGGGATCAGTGTTCAATTCCCCGCCTTGGCGGGTCTTGGGTTCAAAATTCCATGGACCTGATAATTCTCGCCTCGATGCCTATTCCAATCATGGAGTCCCACTCTGCAACTCTGGGCAATAGCTTGCTTAATCTCCACAATGGCCCCCACAACGCTAAGGATGCCTGGCCTCCACCTTGGGGGTGCCCAGGAGTGGACGCCTCACAGGGAAAGCCAGGATGGGTTCCACAGCGGTATTCATACAAGCTCCTTGAGACCCTTGTGGGTGAGTAGTGTGCTATACAAGTTTCAATTTACATTTTTACATTTATAAACATACAAACACATATATATGTGCTTGTATTTATATCTCTCTCTATATATATATATAGTGTAGCATAATTGATAAAAATATTTAATTTACACCATATACATATCTGATATTTTAAATGTATTACTATAAAATAAAATAGAATCAATAAACATATTTATTTTACATTATCTTAATTTTTTTATATTTCAAATGTATCACTATGAATATATATATATATACATATATATATATATATATATATATATATATATATATATATATATATATATATATATATATATATATATATATATATATATAATTACCTACTGGCGGTCACCAGTAGGTAGTTATAGTTAGGACCTATTTTTAGCCTGAGCACCTGATGAAGCGAGAATTCGTGAAACGCGTTGGGAGGGCTGTGTGATATCTGCGGGTCTGGCTGTCCCCCGCATCGCTTCCTTCAATAAATATGAGGCAAATACTTACCCGATGGTTGTCCTTCCCTTTCTGCAGGCAACTTTGTTGGAATATATATATATATATATATATATATATATATATATATATATATATATATATATATATATATATATATATATATATATATATATATATATATAAGCTCAAAATTCCCCATATATGGGGAAAATAAGCACTCACGGGTGGCGTTATCAAAGGATCTTTATTCTGTGAACAATCGCGTTTCGGCGGTCTGCCTTCTTCGGTGTTACCAACACACTGAGGGCAGCCGTCTTTTATTCAATTACTTCAAAGGTTAAACTATGGACGCAATGGACCCAACAGAAAGCGTTCAAAATGTCGCGCCATCTTGTAGCATATACATATTATTCCTACAAATGCTAATGCCAATGCCATACAAAGTAAATGTATACACAGTTGCACACTTAATTCTTTCACAAACAAGAATTTAATTAACCGTTTATGATATACACGGTAAATTATTAACGTGGAACTGATTAATACATTTTGGCATTTCTGAAATCTATCTCTGTGTTCCCGTTCTTCGCAATTTAATAAAATGATTTAATGCGCTTCTCGTCTATACTTGATTCAAATAGTATACTTCGTCCTTTGTTTAAAATCATCAAGCCGTGGATCGGCCAAGGTCCACTGCACAGTTGTTACCCTTATTATACCAATTCATTGACATGTCACAGGTAATTTTCAACAACAGACTATTAAATGCCTGGATCAAGACATCTATCCATACAACTAAACAACTTAACATTTCTTGACAATACAATTATATTTATGTGGCCAGATATCACAGTATTGTACAGTAGAGAAACACAAACCACTTAATAAAGTTATGTTTTCTTCCATCCTCCGATTCTTGATAGAATCCACAAATTCTTAATATTATATAATACAATGCTATTCGTGACTCACTGCACTACTCCAATTATCTAATGGATTTTTGCCCAATAAATGTATCAAATATTATGAACTCATTGCCGTGAATCGGCAAATCGCTGTTGTGACTATATATCTGTATTTCAAAAAATTGCATTGCATCTTCGGGGAAACAAACAAATATTACCTAGGTATCTGAAATGACATTTTAGACTCCCTCGTGTGATTCCAGTTCCTCGCTACTGTCTAAATCTCTATGGAATTTTGTCTGTAAATCGATTATATACCGTGACTCTAGTCTACCCAGTTTTTTCAATCTGTCTCTTTCACAGGCTCTAAGCCATAATACTGTGACACATTTCTATTACTCAAGTGTTTCTCAGCATAATGCCTTGCCACTGGGTACGATGCATCGTTCTTAGCTATTGCCCTTAGATGTTCCAAAATCCTGATTTTCAGGGGTGGATAGTGCTGCCGATGTAGCCTAAGCCACACGGACAGATTAGAAAATAGACCTCATAGGAGGTGCTACAGGTCAAAAATTTGGTTATGGGTCTTTTCAAATTGATGACAGGAATGTTATATGACAGAACTCTCTTGCTGTTGGTGCAGGCTTTGCACTTTCCGCACTGAAAGAATCTCCGCATTTCCTTTAGAGTTCCCATCTCTCGTGGTTGCTTCTCTAAATGACTTCGAACTAGCGTATCCTTTAAAGATCTAGCCGTTTTGAAAGTTACCAGTGGAAATGTCGGAATATCTTCACTTAGGACATTATCTGTTTTTAAGATATGCCAATTCTTTCTCATTGTGCGTTTCAAGAAATTAGCCTCGGCTGAGTAGGTAGTAATCATCCTAAACTTCCCTTCGTTTGCGTCACTGGACCCTCTCTTTCGACTTGTCTTGTCTTTTAACAGTTGTTGCCTAGGGATCTCTCTCAGTTTTTGAAGTGAACTTTCTAAAAGGGCCAAGTCATAACCCCTCAATTCAAATCTAGCCAAACTTTCTTTAGCTGCAACTTGGAAGTCACATGTTTTGGAGCTATTTCTTTTTCCCCTTAGTAATTCTCCATAGGGTATGCTCTGTTTCAATTTGGATGGGTGGTTGGTGATGTGTTGGTAACACCGAAGAAGGCAGACCGTCGAAACTCGTTTGTTCACAGAATAAAGATCCTTTGATAACGCCACCGTGAGTGCCTATTTTCCACGTATATGGGGAATTTGGAGCTATTATAGAAGCGAAATGAATCGCCGCATGAGAGCACCAATCCGTTGCTGCTGCAGGCGAGTCCAGAACCCCTGAGGAAGCGAATGCGAAACGCGTTGGGCAAAGGACATTGAAACTGAGAGGACTGGGAGTGTTGATGTTACCGCTGTTCCCAATAAACAGATGTTGGCAGATATTCATCCACGTTGTGGCGTCTTCCTCAAACAGGCAAACTTGTGTGGTTTGTATTTTGCGGCTGGCCTGAGTCGAGGAGGATGCCCTGGGTGCTCTGAGCATTCCTGTGTGAGCCGTCAACCGGCGGTGCAACGTAGGGCGTGGATTGCCGGTTGTTGGGGAGAAAAACAAGCTGTTTCATTAACATGAGCTATGTGCCTTGATCCACTTGGATTTTATTTTTGCTAAAAGACTGTGAGCAGCAGGCAAAACACACGGGTGTAACACGGCGATCACTACAAGTACCAAAAGGCAACAGTAGCTGCCACGCCCACCGAGGCAAGGTACGGTAATTTAAAGGAGGTGCTGCCAAAACTTTGCTGCTGCTGCAGGCGAGTCCTGAACCCCTGAGGAAGCGAATGCGAAACGCGTTGGGCAAAGGACATTGATACTGAGAGGACTGGGAGTGTTGATGTTACCGCTGTTCCCAATAAACAGATGTTGGCAGATATTCATCCACGTTGTGGCGTCTTCCTCAAACAGGCAAACTTGTGTGGTTTGTATTTTGTGGCTGGCCTGAGTCGCGGAGGATGCCCTGGGTGCTCTGAGCATTCCTGTGTGAGCCGTCAACCGGCGGTGCAACGTAGGGCCTGGATTGCCGGTTGTTGGGGAGAAAAACAAGCCGTTTCATTAACATGAACTATGTGCCTTGATCCACTTGGATTTTATTTTTGCTAAAAGACTGTGAGCAGCAGGCAAAACACACGGGTGTAACACGGCGATCACTACAAGTACCAAAAGGCAACAGTAGCTGCCACGCCCACCGACGCAAGGTACGGGAATCTAAAGGAGGTGCCGCCAAAACTTTGCTGCTGCTGCAGGCGAGTCCAGAACCCCTGAGGAAGCGAATGCGAAACGCGTTGGGCAAAGGACATTGAAACTGAGAGGACTGGGAGTGTTGATGTTACCGCTGTTCCGAATAAACAGATGTTGGCAGATATTCATCCAGGTTGTGGCGTCTTCCTCAAACAGGCAAACTTGTGTGGTTTGTATTTTGCGGCTGGCCTGAGTCGCGGAGGATGCCCTGGGTGCTCTGAGCATTCCTGTGTGAGCCGTCAACCGGCGGTGCAACGTAGGGCCTGGATTGCCGGTTGTTGGGGAGAAAAACAAGCCATTTCATTAACATGAACTATGTGCCTTGATCCACTTGGATTTTATTTTTGGTAAAAGACTGTGAGCAGCAGGCAAAACACACGGGTGTAACACGGCGATCACTACAAGTACCAAAAGGCAACAGTAGCTGCCACGCCCACCGAGGCAAGGTACGGGAATTTAAAGGAGGTGCCGCCAAAACTTTGCTGCTGCTGCAGGCGAGTCCAGAACCCCTGAGGAAGCGAATGCGAAACGCGTTGGGCAAAGGACATTGAAACTGAGAGGACTGGGAGTGTTAATGTTACCGCTGTTCCCAATAAACAGATGTTGGCAGATATTCATTCACGTTGTGGCGTCTTCCTCAAACAGGCAAACTTGTGTGGTTTATATATATATATATATATATATATATATATATATATATATATATATATATATATATATATATATATATATATATATATATATATATATATATATTACCTACTGGCGATAGCCAGTAGGTATATATAGTTAGGACCTAGCTACCATAGGAAATCCGCTTCTTCCCTGGAAGTTTCGGGGAGATTCGTCATGCGGGGCCCGAGAAAAAAAGGGGGGTCTCAAAACACTTTTTTTCCCCATGTTAATTTCTATAGGACGAATAGACAAGGCTACAGCCCGAACCGCTGAATGGAATTACACCAAACTTTGCAAAATTGTAGGGACTGGTACGCAGAAGTGCCTTTCCTATATTTGGTGAAAATTGCTCCAGTGGTTTTTATGAAAATTAACTTCAAAAACACATATATAACTGGGCGGAGCCTAACCACACATCTCATCGTGAGATCTGATTGGCTGTCAGCACTTCATCCAAGAAGTGTTGGCAGCCATCTTGGGACCAATATACATGATAGCACCTCATTAAAAAGCATTGTAGTTAATAGTTACATTATAAATCATTTGTTGATGGTACCATACTCATTTTAGGAATTGTGGTGTGTTCTAAGGTGATTTTACCATGTGAAAAAGCCTTCTGCTGGGATATCATGAATCATGTTTGAAAGAAAACTATTATCTCATGCTTTTCCCACAGTGGTTTGGAAGGGGATCTATAAGCTAAACTGAAAGCATATTTTCTGTAAATTCACATTATCTTTCTCAGTCATGTGAGAATGAAGTCTGACATTCTCAGTAAAACATGTACATACAACAAGGACGGAGATTGTCAGTTGATTCCTTTGTGTTCTACTGCAGCGTCCTAGAGTGTTCTAAAGAACAAATAGAGCGCTAACAGTCCTACTTATTACAAAGGTATGGCACACCAGAAGCCATCTTGATTGGAATGAAGTGGTAAGTCTGAAAACATTTAATTTAAAAAGGAACAAAATGAGGGGGTTCATTTTGCCATAGAAAGTATAATTAGTGCTTCAGAAAGAAAAATTAGGGCACATTTTGAGTGACTTCTCAAATCCTCTTCTATTTCATTAAAAACATTCTGACATGCAGTCTCCCAACATGGCCACCAGAGACAAAAGAGCCCAAATGTAGCCCAAATATCACCCAGATGTAGCCCAAGTATAGCCCAATGACAGAATGTCCCAGAGTGTTCTAAAGAACAACTAGAGCGCTAACAGTCTTACTTATGACAAACGTATGGCACACCAGAAGCCATCTTCATTGGAATGAAGTGGTAAGTCTGAAAACATTTAATTTAAAAAGGAACAACATGAGGGGGTTCATTTTGCCATAGAAAGTATGATTAGTGCTGCAGAAAGAAAAATTAGGGCACATTTTGAGTGACTTCTCAAATCCTCTTCTATTTCATTAAAAAATTCTGACATGCAGTCTCCCAAGATGGTCATCAGAGACAAAAGAGCCCAAATGTAGCCCAAATATCACCCAGATGTAGCCCAAGTATAGCCCAATGACAGAATGTCCCAGAGTGTTCTAAAGAACAACTAGAGCGCTAACAGTCCTACTTATTACAAAGGTATGACACACCTGAAGCCATCTTGATTGGAATAAAGTAGTAACTCTTAAAACATTTAATTTAAAAAGGAACAAAATAAGGGGGTATATTTTGCCATAGAAAGTATGATTAGTGCTGCAGAAAGAAAAATTAGGGCACATTTTGAGTGACTTCTCAAATCCTCTTCTATTTCATTAAAAAATTCTGACATGCAGTCTCCCAAGATGGCCACCAGAGACAAAAGAGCCCAAATGTAGCCCAAATATCACCCAGATGTAGCCCAAGTATAGCCCAATGACAGAATGTCCCAGAGTTTTCTAAAGAACAACTAGAACGCTAACAGTCTTACTTATGACAAAAGTATGGCACACCGGAAGCCATCTTGATTGGAATGAAGTGGTAGGTCTGAAAACATTTAATTTAAAAAGGAACAAAATGAGGGGGCTCATTTTGCCATAGAAAGTATGATTAGTGCTTCAGAAAGAAAAATTAGGGCACATTTTGAGTGAATTCTCAAATCCTCTTCTATTTCACAAAAAAAATTCTGCCATGCAGACTGAAACATGCACTTTGAACCCCAGCAGCTGACTTCCCTGGTGAGCAGTAGCTTTACTACAGTGATCTAATGAGCAACTAGAGTGCTAACATTCAGAATTTATGGCAAATGTGTGACACATCTGAATGCCTTCTTGATGGAACCAAAGTAAACAAGCATTGAAAATGCAATAGATCTCGCCCTCGTTTAAGTTAAAGCCATTCTGTTTGTAATGACGTGGCTTTTTAGCTTTGCTTTTATTAGTGTTTTTAAAACTTTCATGTAAATAACATGCATATGTATGCATATATGTATATGTATGCATGCATTTATATTTGTATTTATATAGATATGCAGATTATATATGTTTATATATGTATGTATATATACACATACATATATATAAATGCATATGCATATATATGCATATATATATGTGTATATGTGTGCGTGTAGAGAGAGGTAGAGAGGTAGAGGTGTAGAGGTAGAGAGGTAGAGGTAGAGAGGTAGAGACTAGTAGAGAGAGAAGTAGAGAGGGGTAGAGAGGTAGAGAGTAGAGAGTGAGTAGTAGAGAGTAGTAGAGAGCAGTAGAGAGAGTAGCAGAGAGTGAGTAGTAGAGAGTAGTAGAGTGAATAGTAGAGTGAGTAGTAGAGAGTAGTGGAGAGTGAGTAGTAGAGAGTGAGTAGTAGAGAGTAAGTAGTAGAGTGAGTAGTAGAGAGCAGTAGAGAGTGAGTAGTAGAGAGTAGTAAAGAGTGAGTAGTAGAGAGTAGTAGAGAGTGGGTAGTAGAGAGTGAGTAGTAGAGAGTAGTAGAGAGTGAGTAGCTGAGAGAGAATAGTAGAGAGTAGTAGAGAGTGAGTCGTAGAGTGAGTAGTAGAGAGTAGTAGAGAGAGTAGTAGAGAGTGAGTAGTAGAGAGTAGTAGAGAGTGAGTAGTAGAGTAGTAGAGAGTGAGTAGTAGAGAGTAGTAGAGAGAGAGTAGTAGAGAGAGTAGTAGAGAGTGAGTAGTAGAGAGTAGTAGAGAGTGAGAAGTAGAGAGTGAGTAGTAGAGAGTAGTAGAGAGTGAGTAGTAAAGAGTGAGTAGTAGAGAGAGAGTAGTAGAGAGTGAGTAGTTGAGAGTAGAGAGTAGTAGAGAATGAGTAGTAGAGAGTAGTAGATAGTGAGTAGTGGAGAGTGAGTAGTAGAGAGAGAGTAGTAGAGATTAGTAGAGTAGTAGAGACTTAGAGTCCTTATTGAAGTGCTGAATCTTGGTGTATATTCAAAGGCTTTTATTTTCCTTAAGTTTATGTACCACAGCCAGCCGACGCGTTTCGTTCTGTACAACAGAACTTCTTCAGGGCGTTCTTATTTCCTTCAAGTTATGTCGGTATCCTGTTGTCATATAGCTAGACATTTTTTCCAAATGTTAGACGAGACGTAAGTACATTCTTATTCAAAGTGACTAGGTATCAATTTTACCCACACAATTCGGGCAGACTAGAGTAATTTATAGCATCCTCAAAGTCAGACTTTCAAAAATTCCAAAGTATAGGACATGATAATCCAAATCAAAATGTTTCTCAAGAAAAGTCATTTACAATCGTTCAGAATATCGGCGTTTGGGCAGATATGACCCAGGGACCCCCAGAATGCAAGGGGAATTAGTCCCCCCCATGCAAACGCGCCAGTGGCCTGCGTTGCAGATAGGTGTAAAAAGGGGCATAGCCTCATTACACCTCTGTGCAATGCAGCCCCCTGGCGCATACTGGAGGTTCCAGGTGGGCTAGTTGGCCCCCAGGGGCCCCCAGTATGCAAGGGGAATTAGTTCCCCCTCTTCAAACATGCACGGGGGCTGCGTTGCAGAGAGGTGTAAAAAGGGGCGTGGCTTCGTTACACCTCTCTGCAATGCAGTCCCCTGGCGCATACTGGAAATTCCTGGTGGGCTTTCAGGTCTTATATAGTTAGGAATTAGCTATAAAAAAACCTTTGAAATTCACTGAAAAAAACATAGGTTTCTGGCCTTATATAGTTAGGAATTAGCATTTAAAAACCTTGCAAATTCACTGAAAAAGCCATAGGTTTCAGGCCTTATATAGTTAGGAATTAGCATTTAAAAAACCTTTGAAATTCACTGAAAAAACCATAGGTTTCAGGCCCTATATAGTTAGGAATTAGCATTTAAAAAACCTTTAAAATTCACTCAAAAAACTATAAGTTTTAGGGGTGTTATAGTTAGCTGGACATTTCACTCATACAAAACCATTGAAATTGCTCCTAATAGTTAGTTGTACTAACTATATTTCGCGCACCCGCAATCCACTGCTGATGCTGTCACATATTACATCATTCATGACATGGTCAGTGACATCACTGAGGACATCTCAAATGACATCACTATTGACATCACTGATGACATCATCCAGTGAATGTGGTTTGCTTCGTTATTTAAATATGCATTATATATATAGCAATTTGCATTGAAGAAGGTACATTGACGACATTTTTGTCATTTGGAAAGGTGATAAAGAACTAGCCTTAGACTTTGTAAAAAGATTGAATCAGAATGACAGAAACATCACTCTCACTTGTAATATCAGTAATGCAGAAGTGGAATATTTAGACACAAAAGTACAGATTAAACACAACAAAGTACAGACTGTACCATTCCGTAAAAGCACAGCAGGTAACACCTTACTACATGCCCTTAGTAGTCATCCCGAAAATCTAAAATGGAGCATTCCATTTGGGGACCTATTAAGGGCAAAAAGGAACTGCAGTAATGAATATGATTACATAGTAGAAGAGACTACCATGAAACAGAGATTTTTAGCTAGAGGATATCCTATGTGGGTTATCAATAGGACGATAACTAAAGTGAGACATAAAACGAGAAGAGTTATTGTCAAATAAAAAAGATGGACAGAAAGAAGGTTCAGAGAGTAATATTGTCAGAATCATTCTAAACTATAATGGGAATTCTAATCAGGTCAGAAAGAGCATAGTGAAGACTTGGCAAATCCTCAAAAGTGATCCCATAATAGGTAACACTCTTCCTGAAAGACCAAGTATCACTTATAAGAAAGGACGGAGTTTGAGAGATATATTTGTTCACAACGATACCAGTGAAAATGCAATTCCCAGGGGTATTGACCTTCATGGCTTTTACCCCTGTGGACATTGCAAAGCATGTGCTAATAGTCACATGGTAAAAGAATACTGGAATCCCAGTATCAAGAAAATGCAACAAATAAACCAATTCCTGACCTATGCTACGATGTTTGTAATATATGTGTTGGTCTTCCCATGTGATTTGAAATACGTGGGCAGTACAACACATATGGCCAAAAAACGAATACTTGAGCACACACGTGCTATAAGTAAGCTGGACAAACAATATCCCATAGCCCGTCATTTTGAAGCTAACCATTTTTCAGATCCTAGCAAATTATCATATTTTATTATCGAACAAGTTAATCTGAACCAAAGAGGAGACAACAGCATCTTGAAATTGAGGCAGAAAGAATCTAGATATATAGTCGGGCTTTGTACACGTTACCCTAACGGGCATAACGTGGACAAAGAATTGAATGTACATTTGCATGAGGAATAAGTTAATGTACCTGATGATTATATACTGCTGAAAAATGACTTTTTTCTTCTACCAATGTGTAATTATGAATTCTTCTTTTCTCTTCTATCTCACAGGAAGCAAGGGAGGGACAATGTCTCAGGCCTGCGGCACCTGTACCCTAATCCTTTCACTGTGGTTATCTTTTACTCTCCAACCATCCATGAAAGTATTTGGATTTTAATTGTTTTTTAAGTTTAAAGAAAAAGTTTTTTTCTAAGTTATAAGAGCACTGTTTTGATGCATTCGGGAAACTATTGTTGTTGGGAATGAGAAGCCTAGCCCTAGTTTTGCATAACCACTGCTGCACTTTGTAGATTGACTGAGAGGCTAAGTTGATTACACATACTAACCAGAGTGATATATGAATACTACTGTCTCCCCTGTTTTTTGTTTACTGTTTTTGTCCTCTATTCCTCTAACTAGGAAACAGATAATGAGACATATGGACCACTTGGTCAGGGCTAACACTCTGAGCAATTTAATGAATTGTAGCTTATTTATGCCGTTTGCGGAGAAGATTATTTAATTTATCTGCATAGTTGATACATTACCCTCTCCTACTTTAGAGTATGACAGATTACATTGAATATGATAGCCGTCCGTAATAGAGCCCAATGGGAGCCATGGCAATGGAATAACAACAGTATGCCAGACTCCGCCTCCTCAGTATGTGACCACGCCCGTATATTACGCGTGACTGTTCCATAATACTTAGTATGCTGTGTAAATGACATTAGGGCTGATAGCGGAGAATATAATTTGCGCCAGAATTTTTTGTCTATTACTGACAGTTAATGAATTTAGAGCATATCTGATAGAACGAAGTACTATATCTGAAAAACAGACACGATACCTCGATAATTATAATGAAATCGACTGATTGGATAAAAATGCATTATGAAATATATGCTTTATGTAATGAGTTTATATTTGTGTGCACCAGACATATATAACGGTACCAGAATGAAATGTGTACTAGGTTAAGATGGCGCGCAAACATTATGTTTTCAGTCCTCTCTCTATCGCTAATGCAATGTGGGTAAAAATGTGAAACTTTATCGACAATGTGTGTGATCAAGCGCTCTGTGGAGCGCGAAACGCGTCACGTTGGGTTTATGGTGCAATAAACCTTACTTTTTGGACTAGTTACGTGAGCTGTGGTTCTATGCCCGAGTGCCCGTTGTGGAACGCCGTTTCGAAGGAATATTATTGCCGGCTGCTCCGCCGGGAACGAGTTACCCCTGAGATAGGCGAGGGATTGCCAGCAAGAGCCCTGTTATTTTGTATATATATATATATATATATATATATATGTATATCTATACTACTATTATAAAGGAAGAACTTTGAACCTTTGGGGCGGGTAAACTCGGGAACCACAGCGCCAATCCACACACCCGATACATCGTTGTAATCGTCAGGGTGTGCAGATGGACATAGGCTATATAACCTTAATAAATATACGTTATTTAAAAAATTTACCGAAAAAAAGTAGTCCCTTGGAAGAAGCGCCAGCCGCGACGTGCGTGCTGACGTGAGGAGCGCGGGGAGGAGCGGCGTCCAGGAGCGCGAGGAGGACCGGCGGACATGGCGCGGGGAGGAGCGGCGTACAGGCGGTGAGGAGCGGTGAGGAGCGGCGGAGAGGCGGTAAGGAGCGGCGGACAGGCGGGGAGGAGCGGTGAGCGGCGGATGAGGTAGGTTATTTATTTATTTAGTTAGGAGCGGTGAGCGGCGGAAAAATGAAGCAAAAATGACAATCGTGAGCAAGAGGAAGCAAACGGAGTATTACAAAAGTGAGCCAAACGGTGCATTACAGGAGGAAAAAGTTACGTGTGCAGGTTACAAAAGCATACATCGTGAGCAAGAGGAAGCAAACGGAGCATTACAAAAGTGAGCCAAACGGTGCATTAGAGGAGGAAAAAGTTACGTGTGCAGGTTACAAAAGCGTAGAAAGTAAACATAGAGGTATAGGAGGAAAAAGTGATGTGTGCAGGTAGCAAGAGGAGGCAAACGGAGCAAAAAGTGAGCCAAACAATGCATTACAGGAGGAAAAAGTTACGTGTGCAGGTTACAAAAGCGTAGAAAGTAAACATAGAGGTATAGGAGGAAAAAGTGATGTGTGCAGGTTACAAAAGCGTACAAAGTAAACATAGAGGTATAATACTGCAATATATGTAGGAAGGCTCCGGGGGACCCACGGACAACGTCGTGGCGGGCGGGGGCCCTGAAGCCTAATTGCTCCCGGACAACATCGGGACGGGCTGCTAGTATATATATATATATATATATATATATATATATGATATATATATATCAGGTAACACTCCAAATGCTGTGACGAGCACCTTCAGGAGAGTAACAGACTGTTTCATACCCTGGTTGCTGGTGCAATGCAAAGTTCGTTATTCTTTAATCAGTGCAATTCGTAAAAAAAATATATATATATATATATATATAACGTTCAAAATTCTCCCAGACTTCAGCAGAAGAACGAGACAGCACTCGAAGGGTAGAATATTTTCAACACGCTAGATTTTATTTAGCGGAGGGGCACACACAGACGCATTTTGGGCGTGCTGCCTTCGTCAGTGTGTGTTACACTGCGTTTACTCTCGACATTGTTTTTAAACATCATTCTCTCGATCCCACATCCTACAGGACATGAACAAAGAAAGGGGACTTACACCATTTACAGAATAAAGGCGGCCATCTTGTAATGTTTGTTCTAATGACAAAACAGATCATCGTCATACATTTTGTAAACATTTAGCCCACAGATGAGCAGATGCCTTACTCTGACCATGGTATTTATAATATACATAATCCATAATGGAAAAATTGATCAAGCCGTGGATCGGCTAATGTCCCTTTTCAAATAAATCAATGCAGTCCGTCAAGTTATAAGACTTCAGGTTCGATAACATTCCAATTGAAGTTCCTTATAAGTAAAAGTAAAGTATGGGATTCATAAGGTTAGATGCTATAAGTATGGCAGCAAATTGGTACATTTTCACAGAATCAGTAGATTATCTACAATTCTAAACTAACAATACATCTGTAGAAATAATCTCTGAGAATAAGAATAAAAGTAGTCACCCAGCAGTCCATTGTGAGGATCCAATCAAAATTAATCAATAATAAATCAAAATTCAAAATTCAATAAATCATGTTGCATTCATGCTCGTGAGGTTTGATATTATCACTTTGTGTTGACTCCCTTTCACAAAATCTTAGAAATACAGGGATCACAAATTACCCAGGTTGGATTGCCAACTTTAAAGGATACATTGTTCATATAAGAAGTTGTATACATCATATGATCCCAATGCCCGTTCTTAATCTAAAAGCATCGTCATGTGCTAAGGAAAGACATATCTCCTCACTCAAAGCTAAGCAACACAATACAAATGCATATAACGTTGTTCCTTCATCTGACAAATAACAATTCTCGACTCAAGTGTATGCTATTATGGGGCCTCCCTATTGTAGATGTCACTCGGATAGGTCTTATCACAGCTTTCTAGAACGATATGGCATCTACGATTCTCTTAATATTATTATCATTGGGTGATAGATCTAGTTTATTTCCCCAAGTGAAAGGCCTTCTCCTCCCCACTGTTAAGACCTTTCGGATGTTTTGTTGAAAGGTCTATGATGTATCTCGATTCTAGTCTCCTTAACCTGCCTAATTGGGAGGCACAATATCTAGGCCGAAGTATTGAAGTTTACTCCGGTCCTGTTTGTGAGCCTCCGCAAAGTGGCGAGCCACCGGATAAGCCTGGTCCACTTTATCAATGGCTCTTAAGTGCTTAAGTATTCTTAACTTGAGCTCCTTAATCGTGCTCCCAATGTAGCGTAAGCCACAAGGGCACTGTAGACAATAGACGGCATACTGTGTACTACAGGTGATGAATTTGTTAATATTCATTTTTCTTCCTGTGTCAGCTATAATGTACGAAAGGACCTGTTTACTACCTGCGCACGCTTTGCATCGGCCGCAGGGGTAAAAGCCTTTTTGCTCCCTTAGGGTGTTAATTCTTTGGGGCAGTTTTTCAAAATGGCTGGTCACTAGCATGTCGCCTATTGATCTGGCTTTACTGAAGGTCAGGAGAGGATGGGTTGGTAGGTCTTCTTTGAGCACATATACCTCTTAGGTTCTCCGCTCCCGATGAATAAGGAGTTATGACTCTGAATGTACCTTTGTTGTCACCCGTTGGTCCTCTGCGTCTACCCTGCTCAGGATTATTGGTCAAGAGAGTGTGTCTTTCAATTCTCCTAACTTTACTCAGGGTGTTGCTCAGTAGTTTTTCACCATAGCCCCTGATTCTGAACCGGGATACGCACTCCGAAGCAGCCACTTCGAAGTCAGACTCTTTTGAGCAGTTCCTGCGAAGCCTGAGTAGTTCCCCGTAGGGGATACTGTTGATCAGTTGGGGAGGATGACTACTGCTGACAAAGAGTGTGGAATTGCCAGCAGTCTCCTTTCTAAATAGGCATGTGTGGAGGTGTCCTTCTTCTACATATATCTTGAGGTCCAGGTAGTCCGCTGCCACCGGACTAACTGTTCCCGAGAAATGAAGATTAACATTATTTCTGTTCAAGACATTGATGTATTCATGTGCTGTATCACATTCACCACTCCATATCAGGAACAGGTCATTGATATAACGGTGCCAACATATGACCTTTCCCTCCTTTCCTCCCAATACACAGCTCCTGGGCACCTGCTCCTCCCACCAGCCCACGAACAAGTTCGCGTAGCTGGGAGCAAAGCAGGTGCCCATCGCCGTCCCAGACTTCTGAATATACAGTTGATCCTCAAACAAGAAGATATTGTGTGTCAAACAGAATTGTACAAATTCAAGAATCATGATGTTGTGTCTTGAAAAACGTAACTGGCGTTGTCCTAATGCATGTTTAACAGCCTCTAGTCCATGTTGGTGTTCTATTCTAGTTTATAGACTAGTGATGTCTAGTACCATCAACAGATATTCTGGTTCCCACACAAGGTTCTGTATTTTCATCAAAAAGTCTTTTGTGTCTCGCACATAGGATTCCATAGTTGATACCAAAGGAAACAAGGTGTTATCCACAAAGCGAGACATGTTCTCGGTGAGGCTCCCGATAGAGGAAATAATTGGGCGACCAGGTGGGCAGTCATGGTGCTTGTGCAGTTTTGGGAGGTGGTAAAATGTAGGAGTCATGGGGCAGTTAATTCGTAAGAACAGATGTTCGTCCTTATTCAGCATCTGGAGATCATACCATTTTGTGATCAATGTATCATAGTCTTTGATACTTTGCTGTTAGATCTCATTGGTGCATTTACTATAGAAGTTCTCATCCGAAAGCTGCCTCAGAGCTTCCTGTTTATGGTAATCTCGTGTCATTAAAACCACATTCCCACCCTTGTCTGAGGGTTTCACAATAATGTTCGTGTCTGCCATTAATGTCTTCAGTGCATGTCTTTTTTGTTCCGTAATGTTATGATTAAGTCTCTGGTGGTTCGATTTCCGATATTTCAATAGATCATTGTTCATAGCTTCGGAAAATACATCTACTGCATCCCAGGGGGACTGAGGAACAAAGATCGAGACCGGTTTGAATCCACTTGCTTCTCTTTCTTGTTCTATTCCTTGCATTTCGGCTCTTTGGGCCATATCTAATTGAGCAAGGTCCTGAGTCTGTTCCAGTTCTAGGTCATCCAGTGTCTCTATTGTACGTAGATCCCTGACGCTTAAAGCATCTGTCGCGGTAATCCTAGAGCCTTTATTCCCCTTGTCCTGTAAGTGTGGTCGCAGTTTGAAGTATTTGTGTAATTTTAGCATGCGTGTAAAGCGGAACAAGTCTATTTTAGTCTGGGTGTATTCCAACTCATTGTTGGGACAAAATGTTAGTCCGAGGCTTAGGACTTGTTCTTCTTCAGTCGTAAGCTCTCTACATGTTAAAATGACCACTGTTAGATTGATTTGGTCATTCCCGATGATAGGGGTGTCGGAGGTATTACCCATATTGATGGTAGGTGGCATTATTTCTTGTTGGCGTGATTCCGCTTCGACCAGCGGGATGGCCCGCGCGGCCTCTGCCTCTTCTTCCCCCCACCTGCCCTTCTGGTTCTCCTTCTTTTCCTGCTTCTGGGGTAGTTGCATCCGGTGGTTTGTTTTTCCCTCCCCGGAGCCAGGATTTCTTTATCACTTCGTATTCCTCTTGAAAAGGGGTTCTTTTACTTCTCTCCATTGTCTTCAGTCCTTTATTGCCTCTACGTTCTTCCGGGTCTGATTGGTTCCCCTCCGAGTCATTCTCAGTGATATCCGATTCAGATGTTACTTCCCCCGTTTTGGTTGTTATTCCAGCACCATTGTTTCTTATTTTCTGAAGGGCTTTGCGTGGAGCGTCAAACTTCTTCGCATATGTGAGTACGCGTCCAGTATGATAGTCATTTGCGTCCCTCTCATATTTTTCTTGTTTGCGGAGTCTGATTTTGGCTTCATATTTCACTAGCCGGGCTTTCATATGTTCTCTCATCTGTCCAATTGTCGTTATCAGGCTAGGTTCCGTTTCGCTATCCAGTTTAGTATTGATTGATGCGATCTCTGCCAATGCTCGTTCTCTGTCGCTCCATGCATATTTAACGAGTATTTTCAATGTCCCCTCACAGTATTGTGCGGTATGTTCGAACCAGTCAGTCAGCAGCTGGGGGTCTGGGTTCTCATATGAGGGTACTGTATGGACCCTCAATCCTCGCGGTACCCTCTCTTCTTCAATGTAGTTGGTGAGACTAGTCGCCTCCCACCATTTACGGATCTCCCTTTCATGGAGTCTCTCAAGTTTAGTCAGAGTCACTAGAAGTGGATTGCTGGGCGTTTCTACTATCGGCACTGTTGTTGCTGGCGTTTTTTCTTGCCGTTTAAACATGCCCTTGGCTGCTGCCTGCCGTTCTGCATCTGAAAACATGTCGAGACCGCACCTGTCCTGCACAGTGTTAAACTTTTACTGTGTCTGTCGTGGACTTGTGCAACTCGTGTGGCCCCTCCGCGAGTGTAAGCGTGTTGTTATTCTCCGCCCTTCTATCGTCTTGCCAATGTATTCCGAAACACTCTGTCATACAGGGATGGGAATAGGTGATTTAAAAGGTATTTTCTCACCCGGAGACGTCTTCCTCGGGAAACACTCGGCATCCGCTTTGCGTACTCCTCCGTACTTCGTACTCCGGTCCGTATCAGCCTCCCATTTCGGATAAGGCCGTGCGCAGCCTCACAACTTTCACAACGCTCCTTCCCCACGCGGAACGGCTGCTCACTCGTTGACGGGTGCTGTCGGCGGCTCGTGGACGCCGCCACATATAACGCTCAAAATTCTCCCAGACTTCAGCAGAAGAACGAGACAGCACTCAAAGGGTAGAATATTTTCAACACGCTAGATTTTATTTAGCGGAGGGGCACACACAGACGCGTTTCGGCGTGCTGCCTTCGTCAGTGTGTGTTACACTGCGTTTACTCTCAACATTGTTTTTAAACATCATTCTCTCGATCCCACATCCTACAGGACATGAACAAAGAAAGGGGACTTACACCATTTCCAGAATAAAGGCGGCCATCTTGTAATGTTTGTTCTAATGACAAAACAGATCATCGTCATACATTTTTTAAACATTTAGCCCACAGATGAGCAGATGTCTTACTCTGACCATGGTATTTATAATAAACATAATCCAAAATGGAAAAATTGATCAAGCCGTGGATATATATATATATATCCAACAAGCAAGGTTTGCCCATATGAAAAGGCCACACACAGGGGAGCATTCACCTTCTTTATTGAGGATCGAAGGAAAGTCTCTGATTCACCTCACACACAAATGTAAAAGCCTGACGCGTTTCAAACGTAGATCGTTCTTGTTCACAGGTATCATCAATCAGCAACCGGCAGCCGCGTTGTTTTAAATATCTGCATCACAAAGTAGGCCCCTCACCAGCGGTCATTGGCAAGAAAGTACAGCTGGTACTTGCAGTTAATGAAACATCGATCTTCTCTAGTGAATGTTGTTGGTTCTGAAAATAAAACTGTATTGCCCAAGTGGGTTTGGCATGGGGCAAAAGTAACAGCTTCCTGCTTTTACAAGTCCTCAATCGTGGACTCCCCTGTTCCAAAGAGTCTGACCCGTGTAGGTCACTGCTGGATCCGCCACAGCAGTGGGGCCTCTTTGCGACCGGGTCGGCTGCAACTAAATCCAATAATATATATATGCACAATAAAACCTTAAATATATAAACAAATAAGAAAAAAAAAATTATTTTAGACAATAAATAAAAAATTACAAATTGAAAAATACCAAAAACACATTTGCAAAAAATATTATAAACATTAAAATACATTAAAAAATATAATAATTTATATAGAAAAACAAAACAATTAATGCTATAAAATCTATTTTACTAATATTATGAAAACTATTGAAGTCTAAGAATATTGAATATACTATTCACACTCCAGTCTTTGCAAATTGATTGGGAACAGTAAGGAATGTGTTGGGCTTTGTAGGGGTTACATTTACTATTCCCATTCCAAACAACACAACAAAAGGTAAAGCTTTGGATTTTGGAGGGATACAAGTTACTATTCCCACTCCAATCCCTGCAACAGTAGGGAAAGTATGGACTAAGGAAGGGTGAAACATAGTATTCCCATTCCAAACAAATAACAGAAGGGAAAGTCTTGAAATTTGGAGTGGTTACATTTACTATTCTCACTCCAAACAAGGGCAACGGTAGGGAAAGCATTGGATTTCAGAGAGGTAAAATTTACTATTACCACTCCAGTCAGCATAACCGTAGGAAAAGCGTTGGATTTTGGAAAGGTAACATTTACTATTGCCACTCCAGTCAGTGCAACAGTAGTGAAAGATTTAGACTTTGGAGGGGTAATATTTACTATTCTCATTGTAGTCTTTGCATCTGGAGTGGGAATAATAAGGAAACCATTAGATTTCCGGGAGGTGAAATTTACCATTCCCTCACCAAACAGTGCAACAGTTTGGAAGTGCTGAACTGCAAAGAGGTTAATCTACTATTTCTACTGTACCCGAAGCAAAAGTAGACAAATATTTCACTTCAAACATATTACATACATGAGTAACCCCGTGAATGTAAAAAAAAATACTAAACCCAATCAATAATTATCTTAACATATATATATATATATATATATATATATATATATATATATATATATATATATATATATATATATATATATATATATATATATATATTAACTAAAAACAATTAAACACTCTACATAATAATTATTCAATAGAAAAATATCAATGAAAAAATAATTGATATTCAATTAATATGTACTTAGCTTCCCGCCCTGTACCCCTACAAACCTAGCAGCCCACTCTTCAAATATAACTATAAAAATATCTATTCCATACCGTACATATTTAATATAAATTAAACTATAATTAGCAATTCATAATTAATTGTTACTTAATTATCTCTTAACCACCCACCCTTTACCCCTACAAGCCTGGTATCGTGCAACTAAAATAAAATGAAACTAAATAAGTATTCCACAATTTACATAGCTAAAATGCAAACAAATATTTAGTAAACAAAGAATATTTATTAGGTAATTATTGAATAATTAACTTCCCACATTATACCCCTACAAACCTAGCATCTCACAGCAAAAATAAAAGTAAAATAAATCAGTATTCCATATTCTACATAATCAGAAATTAATGAAATAATTAACAATTAATACAAAAATTGTTAATTCATTATTACTTAATAAACTGTCCACCCTACACTCCTACAAACCTAGGATGCCACAACTAAAATGTACGTAAATTAAATCAGTATTCCATATTTTACATAATTAAAAATTAATAATTAATTAATTAACAATTAATAAAATATGTAAAATGAATTGTTACTTAATTAACTTCCTACTCTACACCCCTACAAACCTAGCCTCCTGCAACTAAAATATAAGTAAAATAAATGAGTATTGCATAAGTTACATTATTACAAATTAATTAAGTAATTATTAAACAATGATTAATTGTTAATTAAATATTTCTTAACTTCACATCCTATGCCTCTACAAATCTAACAGCACACAAATACCATACAATGAAAATAAATAGGTATTGCATAAAGTACAAAATAAATATCCATCATATAATTAAATAAAATGTATTAAATAATTCTTAATTATTCATTATTAGGGCTCCCAGTTTTCCGTTTTTACTGATTTTTACAGAAAAATACAGACAGAAAACTTTTTTTTCCTGTCTGTATTTATTTTTAAATACAGAACAATACGGAAAATATGTCTTCTTTGGATTTTTTTTCTACTGTCAATCATGAGTGCCAGGTCAGTAGGTGTACAGATTGAGAGGTAGGGAAGATGGAAAAAACAACACATTTCCAAATTGAGCTTAATTAAGTGCAGATATACCATTATTTATGCTATTCTGCAATGCAAGTGTTTTCAGATAACACTATTGCACTGTATACCGCTGAAGCCTTTTGGGCATTCAAATGCGAACGCACATTTATCAGTCAAATAAATGTGGAAAAATACTCATGGCAGCTTCATTTATACAGAAAACACAAAAAAGAAATGAATAAATACAGACAAAATTAGCAAAAAATAAATATGGATAAATGCAGACGCAAATGTAGAAAAAATAAATACCATAAAACCGGGAGCCCTATTTATTATCTAATTGACTTCGTACCTTATCCCCTTACAAACCCAGAATCCGCTAGAACACTATAAATTAATATTAAACATTAATAAATAATCCTAGGGGGCAATGAACGTAGCACAAGGTATCACATCCCACGAGGAAAGAAGACATGAAGTACACATGAGGCCAGTACAAGTGGCACATACAGGCCAAAACGAAATTAATCAGTCCGAAAAAGGACAGTGAATACTATTTAGGAGGAAAGGTACATATGAAAGAGATAGATTTAAAGACATCTCCTGAATTGCACCAAAAATGGAGAGAGTCTGAAGTGCAAGGTAGATCGTTTTAAAGTCTGGAACCATGTGATGATACAGCCAATTAGTGTGTGTAAGTTTTAAGGTCTTTTCCATTTCCAGGCTAGCAAGAGGTATGCTTCTTGTCGTGGGTGTGACAAGACACACATTGAGACTGGAAGACAGTTAATGAAGTTTTTTTCAGATCAACTACTTTGAAAAACACACAACAGTCCACTGGAATTGGAAGCACTTATTAGGCACATTAACACAAACAGTTCCAGATTTGCTAAATTTTATCAAGAGATCTTCTATGATGTGAGAGCTGGTACACAATGCAAAGTGGCGCAAGTGACAGTGTCAATGAACTTTTATGCACAAAATGATTTTGGCACAAATGTTGCAGTGCCGAACAGCATTGTTTCATGCAGTGTTAAGTCCCATTTAACATGAGTGTAACAGTCGAGGACCAGAGCCAACTCCTTCTAAGATTCTAAGCAAATACGTACAAACTGGCCTTGTGTGGAATTATTGCATCTAATGAAAACAGGTGCAAACAACAAGCATAAGGAATATTGTTTGATATTTCCACACGTAATACATTTGGGGGCTTATTTATGAGAGCCCTGCATCACTTTTGCACTACATAAAGTGGTATATGCAGGGCTCGCACAAAGATTTATAAAGCCACACAAAGTCAATCTGGGTGGCCTCATAAATCATGCATCTAATAGTTAGCAGTTCTGTGTTTTGGGTTATGGACCCAATGATATACTCACGTCATCCGCAGGCCAGGCGTGACCTCCGGGGTTAATAAAAGGGGAGGACCCGCACGTGGGTCTTCTTCCGAGACAATATTACTAGAGTGGTCTCCATTATTTGTCCTGCCCCGTTTACCCTTATTATTAGTGCTGTGAGGCCTTATCTCCCTGACCCACCAAGCAGAATGCCACACTGGCGACAAGGAGGGCCCTGACCCTTGCTGTGTTTCGGCTGCTGCCCCTTCTTTGTTCCCGGCACAGCGTACACAATGCCCCCACGCTGTTTGGCGAAAGGCACACCTCAACTCCAGCAGTGGCCGAGGAGCGGCGTTCAGGTGGCTGTCATCGGTGAGTGCCTGCATCGTAGGCACACCGCAGGCACCAAGGTACGGCGTGGAGACGCCTTTTGACACCCTGCGCTCTTCTCCATCGCCGGACGCCTAGTGCGACACGAGCGGGCTGCCACCTATTGGCCAGTTCCTGCCTCTGTGTGGGTGAACGCTCTCAGCGCAATGGTGACCCCGCCTGCAGTGAAGTGAAAATGCGCCCTGCACACAGGTGAGGATGTGAAGAGTGCAACTCCAGTAGTAAAGTGCCACCGCAGTGCACACGCTCCACGCGTGGACCCCTGGGGTAAGCAGGACTTTCCAACTGTAAATATACCTCACAAGGGAGGAGGGGAGGAAACAGAGACAGCACACCAAAGGGAGACTGCACACCAAAGGGGGAAGGAAGGGCCACCCCATTGGGGTACATACACCTCAGCAAGAACAGGCAGACCACAGCTCCAGGGAGAACAGAGAAATAACAGCATCATCAGGCAGCACACCATTGAGGATAGACAAGGGGGTAGCAGATCTGGAAATAAAGGAACAAAACATAACAAGGAACAAAGACAAAGAGAAGGTCCAGCAAAGGAATACCCTACCTCACAGAGAGAGGGAAAGAAGACATAGATTGAAGAAAACACAGAAAGAACAACAAAGGACATCATCCATCAGAAGCATGGCTGATGATAACCCAGCACAAGCCCAACAAAGACCCACAGTACAATACACACTTACCGGAGTGCTACCACCTTTCAGTGAACTGGAATACCCATCGACAGCTTCCCCAAGGTGGAAGATTTGGATAGAATGCCTGAATAACTATTTCGCAGCCATGAGGGAGACCGACGGGGCAGTGAAGGGGTCGTTACTTCTCCACTATGCTGGAGTTGAGATATTCAAGCTATCCAAACACTTGCCAAACACTGGAATTGCCACAGACTATGAGGCTGCAGTAGCAGCATTAGATGCACACTTTGATCCCCAACTTAGTCCTGATTTTGAACGATTCAAGTTGTGCCAGGCACGCCAACGTGAAGGGGAGTCGATTGACACATTCTATTCTCATCTGCGTGAGCTGGCTAGCACGTGCATGGAGGATGATCAGCCAAATGAAATAAGAGCCCAGATCAACCAGGGGTGCCAAGACAAGACGCTAAAAGGTATCATCTTGCCTCAACCAGAATTCACCCTGGAAGACATCCTCATATTAGCCAGAACCCACAATCTATCCACGACAAGAGCAAACAAAATGGACCAGGCCCTGACGAAGACTCAAGGAAAACTAGAGACCATCAAAACGGAACTAGCTGACACTCTCCGAGCACGAACACGGAGTGATACACCCAAGAAGACAAAATCTGAAATGTCTAAGCTGCGGTGTGGGTACTATGGGCATGAGCCACATGCAGCAAAGGACTGCCCCGCGCAAGGCAAAACATATGCAAATTGTGGGATTCCCAAACACTTCTCAGCCGTCTGCAGAAGACGGAATCGGGGCTGAGACACCCGAGGACAAATGCCACCCTCACGAACAGTGCAAGAGCTGTCCATTGAGGACACCTTGCAAAAGGAAGAACCACAAAGAACCAGCCAAAGGTACCAAGGGCAAGAAGACTCGTCCACGAAGGAAGAGAAAGTGGAAACATACCTTATCTCGTTCACACTAATACTCAAGCATCAAAGAAGGCCGCAACCCACATGTGTGGTTAGGGTTGCAGGTTTGGAGGTGAGAGCGATGATCGACACAGGGAGGTCCGTACATGTGATGGGCCTTCAACAGTACCGGCGCCTCCAACCTCGACCGCCGATTGCCACGTCCAGGACCAAGATATTTGCCTATGGTGGTCAAACCCCTCTGCAATTGAGAGGAAGAATATCCGTCCCAGTCAGATCAGAGGATTAGGAAGTCAAAACCAACATCCATGTCATAGACCGTTAATCGGGAACCCTAATCAGCAGTCACACCACGTAAGATCTTGGTTTGGTGTCATTTGCAGAAGTGTCCAAGTGAACCAAGTCAACGAGATACTGGACCAGTTCCCAGAACTCTTCCAAGGACTTGGACACATCAAGTTTGACCCAATAAAACTACACATTGACAAGACTGTCACCCCTGTGGCACATCGGTGAGTCCCATTTCCCCTGAGGCCCCTGGTAGAGAAGGAACTTGAAAAGCTTGAGAAACAGGGGGTGATCGACAAAGTCACTGGACCAGCGCCATGGGTGTCCCCGATGGTCATCGCGGAGAAGCCCAAACAGCCAGGAGCCATATGTCTCTGCATCGATATAAGGCTACCCAACCGGGCAATGAAAAGGAAGCGCCACATGACGCCAACCATGGATGACATAATTGCTGGTATCAACAGGTCTAGATGGTTTCCAAAACTAGACCTAAACGCGGGGTATCACCAACTGCCCTTGTCAGAAGAAAGCCACTACATTACAACCTTCAGTATCCACCTGGGATTGCTTCGGTACAAACGACTGAACTTTGGGATATTCTCAGCTGCAGAGGTGTTCCAAAACACCATCTGCAAGATGTTATCTGGTCTACCCGGGGTGATTAACGTCAGCGGCGACACCCTGATCCACTCAGCGACTGCCGCTGACCATTACATTCTGAAATGTCTAAGCTGCGGTGTGGGTACTATGGGCATGAGCCACATGCAGCAAAGGACTGCCCCGCGCAAGGCAAAACATATGCAAATTGTGGGATTCCCAAACACTTCTCAGCCGTCTGCAGAAGACGGAATCGGGGCTGAGACACCCGAGGACAAATGCCACCCTCACGAACAGTGCAAGAGCTGTCCATTGAGGACACCTTGCAAAAGGAAGAACCACAAAGAACCAGCCAAAGGTACCAAGGGCAAGAAGACTCGTCCACGAAGGAAGAGAAAGTGGAAACATACCTTATCTCGTTCACACTAATACTCAAGCATCAAAGAAGGCCGCAACCCACATGTGTGGTTAGGGTTGCAGGTTTGGAGGTGAGAGCGATGATCGACACAGGGAGGTCCGTACATGTGATGGGCCTTCAACAGTACCGGCGCCTCCAACCTCGACCGCCGATTGCCACGTCCAGGACCAAGATATTTGCCTATGGTGGTCAAACCCCTCTGCAATTGAGAGGAAGAATATCCGTCCCAGTCAGATCAGAGGATTAGGAAGTCAAAACCAACATCCATGTCATAGACCGTTAATCGGGAACCCTAATCAGCAGTCACACCACGGTGATCGACAAAGTCACTGGACCAGCGCCATGGGTGTCCCCGATGGTCATCGCGGAGAAGCCCAAACAGCCAGGAGCCATATGTCTCTGCATCGATATAAGGCTACCCAACCGGGCAATGAAAAGGAAGCGCCACATGACGCCAACCATGGATGACATAATTGCTGGTATCAACAGGTCTAGATGGTTTCCAAAACTAGACCTAAACGCGGGGTATCACCAACTGCCCTTGTCAGAAGAAAGCCACTACATTACAACCTTCAGTATCCACCTGGGATTGCTTCGGTACAAACGACTGAACTTTGGGATATTCTCAGCTGCAGAGGTGTTCCAAAACACCATCTGCAAGATGTTATCTGGTCTACCCGGGGTGATTAACGTCAGCGGCGACACCCTGATCCACTCAGCAACTGCCGCTGACCATTACAGTCATCTGAAGAGCACCCTGCACTGCCTCAGTGAACATGGAGCGACACTCCCCCGGGAGAAATGTCTGTTTTTCCAACCGTCTCTAGAATTCTTCAGATATTTATTTGGCCAGGAGGGTATCCAGGTGGATCCGAAGAAGTCGCAAGCCATCCGGAGCCCCCCAGCTCCAACCACACCGACCGAAGTGAGGAGTTTTCTTGGCATGGCCACTTAAAGCGAATGTCAAGTGGAACTGTGGGCCGCGGGAAGTGGAGGCGTTCCAGAGCTTCAAGGATGCACTACTGGGAGAAGCCACCCTCACCTACTTCAATCCGGCAAAGCGTACAGAACTACTAGTAGATGCTAGTCCGATGGGGCTGGGAGCAGAGCTCACCCAGGAGCAGGAGCCAGGCCGGTGAGCGGCCCTGTCATTTGCCAGCAAGTTGCTAACCCCCACTGAAGCAAGAAATGCTCAAATTGAGCAGGAGGCTCTCGCGATAAAGTAGGCCTGCAACCATTTTCATCTGTACCTGACAGACCAGCCATTTACTGTGGTAATGGACCACCAGCCTCTGGTCCCCTTCTTCAAAGGATCAGCACCTCATCCACCTCCCCTAATCGAACGATGGGCCATACAGCTCCAGCCCTACCAGATGGAGGTAGTCTATCGCCCGGGGCGAAAAACCTTGCCAACTTCCAGTCCCGACACCCACCCTCAATATAGGAGAGGGACATGATCTCTGCGGTGGCATGCCCCCAGGCGATGATGCTGGAGGACATTAGGAAAGCCGCTGAAAAAGACCCTATATATATATCCAGACTCTGCAAATAGTTCAAGAAGGGTCATAGAAGCAAACCAACACATGGACACCCGAGGGCGGCGGAGAACTGACAAAGATATATCGGGAGCGAAGCAAGCTGAGTGCCACGTCAGATGGAGTACTTCTGCGAGGCCCGAGGCTGGTAATCACACAAGCTCTGAGGCAATGAGCAACCCAACTGGCCCATGGGGGTCACCAAGGAGTGACAAAAATGAAAGCAATAATGAGAGAAAATGTCTGGTTTCCAAAACTCGAAACAATGGTTGAGGATCTAGTGCGCCGCTGCCCAGCCTGCCAAATGACAAGTGCACTTGAGCGACCGATCCGGTAATCACAGAAGAAGCCTGCACCATCCTTTTGTAGAACGTCAACATAGACTTTGGTAGCTTCCCGGGAGGGAAGCATACGCTCGTCCTCATAGCCGCATACTCAAAATATCCCATAGTGGAACCAGTCATGCCGACCACATTCGCCCATGGTGCACCCGTTCTGGATAAATTGTTTGCCTCATTTGGGTTCCCAACTGAGATCCGAAGTGACACTGCTTCAAGGGCCGGATTTTGCTACTTTCCTCTAACAACGAGCGATCCATCACTGCCACATCATGCCCCAGTGGCCCCAAGCCGATGGGGATGTGGAGCGATTTGTGAGGACACTAAACTAAATGCTGAGCATTGTCAACATGGAACAAGCAGACCTTGAGCTGTGCGTCTATGAGTTCCTATGGGAATATAGGAGCACCCCGCACTACGCTGCAAAGCCCCTGGGCCCTCATATTCCGAGGGCCGCGGAGAGACCTGATCCCCACGTGCCCAGTGTGGACACCCCCACCCCACGATGTACAGAAAACCCAGGCGAGGCGGGAACGGCAAAACTGCCGGGCGAGCATTCGACACCGCTCTGTACACCAGTCACTCCAAACAGGTACCACTGTTCTCCTCAAACATCTCCTGGTTTAAGGAGTTCCCGTCGGTATCCTCAGAGTCAGACCCTTGAGACCCACCAGACCCGGACAGAGATACCCCATGCCGAGCGGAGGACACAATCAATATTCCAGACTCTGTTTCATCAGGGCCTCTGCCTCCCAGCCAGCCTCACGGTCCCCATGTAGACGTTCCCTATGTGGTCAACAACACAGCTATGGTTTGTGACCCAATCCCAGGCCCAACCAGCATCTGCGGGATTTTGCGTGCTAAATACTCCACAGACTTATGAAAAGACTTCCTAAGTGTTTTAAGATCCAAGTTAGGGATGTAATAGTAAGCGGTTCTGTGTTTTGGGCTATGGACCGGATGTTATACTTACATCATCCGCAGGGAGGGGAGGACCCATATGTGGGTCATCTCCCGAAATGATATTACTAGAGTGGTCTCCATTATTTGTCCTGGCCCGTATACCTTTATTATTTATTTAATGTATTTATTTTTGAAATTTGTAAAGCGCACAAATGCCCTGGGGCGTCTCGGCGCTGTGGACAGCGGACAAGGTCAATGAAAAAAAGTTATTGATTAAACAACCAGGACTTTATTATCTTTCTAAAAACTAGCAGTGAGTGACATGACCTGATCTCAAACGGGAGGGAGTTCCAAAGTCTTACCACCGTAACAACAAAACTCCTGTCGCCCCAAGAGACGGTTTTTGCACGTGGCACAATAAGGTGAAATGCATTAGATGATCGAAGTAGTAAATTGTGAGTGTAGGTGGCTAAGTGATTTAATAAAAACTGGGGGCCTGTCTTGAGGGAGGCTTTGTAAGCAATACATAATGCCTTAAATTTTATTCGGTTCCTCACTGACAACCAGTGATACCCTTTGATAACATGTGAGATTGGTTTAAACTTGGGGGTTCCTGACAGCACTCTGGCGGCCGCATTCTGGACGGTTTGCAATTTTTGTATAACCCTGCTTTGTGCGTTTGAAAACAGACCTTTGCAATAGTCTAAAGATGACATCACCAGGGTGCTAACCAAAGTTTTTCCTGAGTTCAGAGGGAGAAATGCTAAGATCTTCTTGATCATTCTGAGTAAATGGAATGCTGCAGAAACCACCGAATTGGCATGGGGTGCGAAGGTCAGTCTGTCATCAAATAAGATACCTAAATTCCTGACCTTAGTAACTGGATTTGGTGGCGAACCCAAGGCAGGTGGCCACCAAATACTGGACCATATGGGGGACAGCTTACCAAAGATAATAACCTCTGTTTTGTCGGAGTTCAATTTTAGACAATTGCTGGCCATCCAGCTACTGATGGTCAGCATGCCGTTTTGGAAGCTAGCTGCTACCTTTTCTCCATTGGTGTTCATTGCAAGCACAAACTGGGTGTCATCAGCTTAAGATGTAAGGCTCATCTCATTTGCCTTGATGACTCTGGCTAAGTCCGAAACATAAATGTTAAAAAGTGTCGGGCTTAGGGATGAGCCGTGCGGAACTCCACATGGGAGTGTCAATTGGGCCAATAGGAAGGGGCCCAAAGTCCCCGCCTGAGTCCGATTTGAAAGAAAGGATGATAGTAATCATCCTTATCCTGAATTCCCATTGTAGTGACATGGTTGATCAAAATAGTATGATCGACCGTGTCAAATGCTGCTGAGAGGTCTAGCAATATTAGTACAGCTGTGCCTCCCTGGTCCAGAATAGTTCTTATTTTTTGGAGGCCTTAATTAGTGCAGTTTCTGTACCGTGGGCTTTCCGAAAATCAAATTGGGTTTCATCTAGCAAGTGTTGATCTTCTATATATTTAGAGAGTTGTTGATTCATCACCTTTTCAACTATTTTGGCTGGGAAAGGTAAACTGGCGTTAGGCCTATAGTTCTTGGTATCCTCCGGATTCAAGTGAGATTTTTTTTAGTAAAGGCTTAAGTATAGTTTTCTTCCATGAGATGGGGTATATCCCTGAGTTAAACATTACATTGCAGATTTTCGCTAATACAGGGGCTATCTGGTCAGTAACTGGTGCAAAAACAGATGGAGGACAAGGATCATTAGCTGAACCAGATTTAATAGTAGTCATTACAACAGTATTTTGATTCACAGTAACTTTTTCGAACTGTACAAAGAGATGTTCCGAGGAGTTCATGGGTGTGGACTGGTTACTTTGATTTGTGTGTAATGAGAATTCAGAGTAAATATAGTTTACTTTCTCATAAAAGTAGTCCGCTAAGGAATTACATAATGATTGAGATGGCACAGGAGCTACCACTGAAGTTTGGCCCAATAACTTAGTGACTACTTGGTAGAATTGTTTATTTGAATTCTTGGCCGATTTAGTCTGGGCTGTGTAATATTTTCTTTTTTCTTGCACAATCATTAATTTGTATTTAGCAAGATCTTCCTTATAACGCAGTTTATCTTCGCAAGCATAGAATTTGCGCTAGTGTCTTTCTCGATTTCTGCAAAGTTGTTTTTGTACCCTGAGAGATTCAGTGAACCAGGGGGCCGATGGAAGATTTCGATTTGTAGATATTGTTTTATTCGGCACCAACAGGTTAGTCGCATTAAGTAGCCAGTTCGCGTAATTTATTGCTGCAATATCTGGATCTAGTGTAACATCAGGTTGAGTTAGAGACAAAAGAGTCTTAAACTGTTTGTTATTTATATTTTTCTAAGCTTTGAACACCTCTGGCCCAATAGTGGGCACAATGATGGGGGGATTTTTATCAGGTAGTACGTAAAATATAATGGTATGGTGATCGGTCCAAACTAGAGGCGTGGCTTTTGAAACTAACTGTGATAGGCCCATCGATTCTAAATCTGCTAATAATGTGTTGGTGTCCTTATCGTGTATATTTTCCAAATGGAAATTAAAGTCACCTAGGATAGTGAAAGCATCCTCGGCTGCTATAGATTCTAACAGATTGTTGAGTGTGACTAGAAATTCTGTCCTAGTTCCTGGTGGTCGGTAGAGTAGAATCCCTTTAAAAACTTGTGAAGGAGTCAGAAAAATAGAGAAATAGATTGCTTCACAAGTTGTGGAAGGAACGTGGACTTTGTTAGTTATAAAGTTACTACGCAAAATAATTGCCAGTCCACCTCCTTTTTTATCTACTCTATCCTGTCTCCGGATGGTATACCCTTCGGGAGTAGCAACTGCCAGATCTGGTTCAGATGCCAGATCGGTCCACGTTTCTGTAATAAACAGAAGATCAATGTTACGATTGGTGAAGATGTTAGCTATTTCTTCTTTGTGTTTGCCCAAAGAGCGAGCATTAATAAGGGCAGCTACTATGATGGGTCCCTTATTCTTATTAGTAAATAGTGTAGTAGCATCATTAAAACTAGCTGGTATAGACAGCTTAAAATCACATTGGGGGCATGCTGTTTTCTGCATATTGGCTGAGCCATCAAGTGCAAATAAGGGGCACATTCTGTTAAATGGTGGGCGTAATTGAAGTAGTTCCTTGCCTGAGTATGATCTTTTTAAGTCGAGGGATTGACGACCAGGGGACGTGGCCCTGGGCCTGGTCCAGGCGCGGACGGGCGCAGATGGGCTTGCCTTTGGCACGACCTCGGCACGCCGCTGGTTCGTGCGCGCTCTGTGTCCCTTAAATGTAATTGGTAGCCCCGAAGACTGGAGCACTGACCCCCGCATGAGCGGAAGTAAAGTGAATGACTAACTCCCGGAAGCCCTCCGATCAACCGGCACAGGCCGTGTCGGACCGGGCAAGGGAGAAGAGAATACTGCAACTGGTAGGCAATTCCAGCTGAACGTGAATGCTTAAAAACAGGGCATAGCAAATAATATCTTTAAAAAACCTTTGCAGTATTACAGGCACACAAGCAGCTAGTGCTGTGAGGTCGTACCTCCCTGACCTGCCAAGCAGAACGCCACAATGCATATGGCGAATCAGCACAAATCACTGCATCACCTTACTCTGCACCCAGGAGGCATTGAATGGGCTTTGCGTTGGGTTTACCCAGGCAACCCCCATGGAATTTGACACTGCCACAGATTTACAAAGAGGTGTAAACCTGGGGGAAGCTTTAAATCCTTATGGCTCCCAAGGTGAGGTGTAATGAGGAGAAATATGTTTATTTCACCTCGTTTTTTCTCTATCTATGAAGCACACATAGAAAGAGGAATACGCCTCTTAGTATGTTTTTTTTACATAAAGGTGCCCCTTCCTGCACACAAACGGTCCTGCATGCAACGGAAGAACCCTTGCACTGTGGTGCCAGGGTGCCTACGTTGGTGCTAGACTGCTGAAACGATGTCAGAGCAGGGAGAAAGTACAGGAATGCACCATATTCCATAAATACGGTGCATTCCTGTCCTTTCACGTAGGGGAATGCAGCATGGTTCCTTGTTGTGCTGACTTTGCAACAATCCTATTAAATAAGCCCCGTAGTTTCCTCGGATTTACACATTATGTGGTTTACTTTAAGACCGATATCTGGGCATAGAAATTTGTACTGGATGGTGTTTATTGGATTAGATAACTTGCACAGGAAATGGCTTGTTTGCCTTAGTGCTGTTGGACAAGGATGTTTAGAGTTGCTCAGAGTATATGGAGTGTGTGCAGGATTATGCCTTCACCACACATCGCCCATCTGTACACACGTTTTCACTTTCTGGGCAAAGGTTTTTCCTCGTTAGTTCCCAATTAATACCCAAAGAGAGCATAATGCTACTTAAAAGTAATAAGTCAATATTTAGGAAGAGCTACCAATTGCGCAGAATCACAGGCTACTGCCTTTTGAATCAGTTTTGATATTTTTAAGCTAGATTTTATTCTTTTATTAAAATATGCATCTTGTGCAGCAGATGATGGATTGGATGGCAGATGTGGCTAATTATCTCGAAAACTCTGCAGCCACAGAATCACATAATTCCACTGACCCTGGCCATAGTAAATATGGCGCTGCACAATATTTTGTCATTTGCACAATGATTAAGATTTCTGCAAATTTTTGGTTTGCGCAAATCTTGATGAGTGATTGCCCCATAGCTCATGGTGAGACTAAAATACTTCACTGACTTTTCCTAAATTGTGAACGACTCTTGTAGCAATAAGCAGAGGAGGAAGGGTGCTGACACAAACTGCTAAAAGAGGTTGTTCCAAAGCCTCTCACTGAGCATGAAGAAGTTCTTCCAGGTTAGTACAGATATAAATGCATTCCTATACCTGTATTTGCATTAATAGCTAAGCGATTTGCTTACTTTATTAATTAACAATGTCTCCTCAATATCGCTAGTGTGTTCAGGGTTTTAGTATAACTATCAATATGGTAAACACATTAACTACAATGACTGAATAGAAAAGTAATATTTATTTGAGTAACTGACACAGCAATTGGAATTTATTTAGCTCTTACTACCCCTGGTGAGGCATTGCGGCACTTTTCAGAGAGTAGAACGCTATTCCAGAACCCACATTGTATTAGTGGTTGGTTAGTGTTGGGAAATATATGTTGTTAATTGGAACAGTAGAAATGTGACTCTGTTAGTTAGATTGAAAAGGATACAGGAGGGATAGAGGAGGAAAGAGTCTAGAAAGTGTTATTAGGGCGTCCTAGTTGTAGAATGAGGTTTGGAATGAGTCAAAGGAGGGATAGAAGAGGGAAGAGTCTAGAAAGGGCTACTTGAGAGATCATAGCAGTAAAATAAGCTTTAGGGTGAATCACAGCGTGGAGTATGACAAGGAAATAAATATTTGCGCCAACACAGCAGTTCATAAAGAGGAGACATTGCTTACAACTGTTTAGAAGCCCTGAAAATCTCATCGCCGATTTGACCGCAGTGAAACGCGAGCTGATCATTGATTTGCCAACTAAGCAAATCATATGCACATTAAAGCATACACCACTGAAGGAATTTATTCACATCTATGCTGATGTTGAGGAACCTTTTATAAGATATTTTTGAGATGTGCAGGATCACAACCTTTATTGTCTATGTAGGTACAAACCTAATTGAACCAGCATCCAGCAGCCACACTAAGGAGCTCATTATGATGGCGGAAGGACCGCCACCGCCGTCAAACAGGAAATTCCCACCGCCAAATTAAGAAAGTCCGTCCGCTACGGTTCCGCAAGGCGGTCCTTTTCCACCCGCCTTGTGGAACCAGGACACAGAGCATCAATGCTGCAGGCACCGCCGTACGGATTACAAAATCCCTTTTCGCCTGTCTTTTTGCTGCGGTCATCCCGCCAAAAAAGACAGGCAGAGGCTGGATTTGGGGGCCCATTGCGGGCCCCCTCTGTGGCGGGACAGGGTACCCCACTGCATTTCCATGCACCAAGTGGCAGGCACCACGTGGTACCTGCCAATGTTAAAAACCCAGGCGCATCCTAATATGTGTGGTGGGACCGCTGCAAGTCTGGGTGGTGTCCCAGCACTGCAACGATGGTGGGCGTACTGATGTCCACCCACCATCGTAAGGAGCTCCTAACTGTTAATTAACCTATCATAGGGCAAAAGCAGTAATGTGGCTGAGCTGTGGGACAGGCAACACGCGCACACATATATTCACACTTATCAATCCACATATACACTAACACCAACCATTCACAACCGGATGCACATACACCTACCATTCACAATCACATACACACGTACCTAACCATTCATAGCACACATCCGCAAATACACATACTTTCATGCATGCACACAAAAGTAAAAAAAAAACACTTACCTAGGCACAGCGTTGATGGCCGGACCAACGGGAGGGGAAGCAGATGGCACCGGTAGGAGCTGGGTACTTCAGGCAGCCAATGAAAGGAGAACCTTCCCTCACTTATCACAGACTGGAATGGCATCAGTGAAAATTGCTTATCCCCAACCCCACCCTGAACTTTTCAGGGCTTAAAACTGAAGTGTCCAAGGCCGAGTTTTTTAGTGACGGCCTCCCTCGTCATGATGGGGAAGACCTCCCGGGGCTGTGTTGAGCGGAGAAGGCCATGCTCTCAGGCTGTGAAATCTTTAGCCTGGCAAATTATGGCTCAGGCTGCCAAGCGTCTTTCCAATTAGCGCATGCACAGCGCCTGGCTGCCTGACCTGAACATGATGGGTGTCTGTCGGGCGGACCTCTGCTCAGCCTGACAGACACTCATCATGCTCAGCAAAAGGGTGAGGGAGCGGTTCCTCCTCTCTTAATGGCAGGCTTTGCCTGCTATAGGGTAGTGCCAAACTCCCTAGTGTTAGAAAAAGACTGTGTGGTTCAAACTCCTTTTTTTTGTAGGTTTCTGCTGATGATGAAGTGAGCTCTCACACACAGGCAAAGAAAAGAATAGACCTCATTAAAATGAAACACAATGCATTGGGAAGCTAAAAAGTATAATGCAAAAATTCTGAGCAGCACAACATGAAGGAGATCATTGTCGTTTCAACTAATCAGAGCTCTTACCTCAAAATAGCTGTTTGGAGCATATAATGAGTAATGCATGCAAATTTGAACGGTTTATATGCATTAACCTCTTCATATATGTCTGTGAAGAGCACAAACATGTGATAGAAACTTGTTACAAGTAGTGAAACGTATCTTATGAGCAGGTTCCATTATCTTCTCACAGTGAAAATCTGAGATGTCCACCATGAAGCAAAAAATCTGATACACTGCTGACTTCATTAATTTCTTAAAATTGAGCTCGTGGTTGCCTAAATCAAGGTGAGGCTATGCTTTACTTTGAGATTTAGGAAATGTACAAATGTAGTATCTCAAATAAAAAAGGTACTATGCCTTCTAAAGTAATGAAACGTAGGGGGCATGTAGAGATTAAAGGGCACTCCAGATAATTAGGAAAACTGCATTCATATTTTAATATAAAATATATCAGTACACGTTGTCATATACATATGGAAAAACACAATGATCTCATACAATTGTCACAGATGATTATGTTTCCGAATGAATACATGCACAAACTAATTTTATCAGAGAAATGGGTTTTACCTCAATATTTTTCCTCTGAGGGAAGGGGATTGGCTTTAAGCAAAGTGGGGCCCAACAGTTGACTACTTGATGATCTATTTTAATGGCATATTTTTAATTGAATGTAAGCATCATATAACCATGATTTAAAACTTTTCTTGGTGATAGAATGATATAATTCCTTTAATCTCTTGCATGCGCAGGACAGCCAGGAGCCGTCCTGCGCCACGGTGCTCGTGTGCGCAGAACAGCTCCTGGCCGTCTTGGCACATGGCACCCGAAATCCCTCTGGTGCTGGCACCAGAGGGATTTCTTTTTCTTCCCCAAATCCTCAGGGGCAGGGGAAGATCTTCCCCAGCTCCCGAGGCCCCCCGTTTTCTATGAAATGATGATCAGCGCGCACGTCGCGCTGATGTCATTTTATAGAAACCGAAACTGACATTTCAGTTTCACTTTCTATGTGCTCGGGAGGCGATTTCAGCCCCCCAAGCACGTAGAAAGATGGGAGAGGTATAATTAGAAAGGGGAGAATCCCCAGTGTATCTCCGCTTAAGGATTGCCCCAGGAGGGCAATCCCCAAGCAGGGATCCACCCACTAGACACCATGGAGGAGGGAGCGGTCCCTTGGGCAAGGGCCTTTGCTTCCCCCCAAATAGTATTTGCTACATTTAGTCTTTCTGCCCACCCCGAAAGCCCACTAGATGCCAGGGATATTTTTTGATAAGTTTACTTAGGGTGGGGGCTGCCCAAAACGGGCATGCCAATGCCCTCACTCTCCACCATAATTACAGCCTAACTGCCCCACCGGGGGGGGGGGGGCAAAAAGCCCAATAGATGCCAGAGATTTGTTTTGGGCAATTGGATGTGGGTGGGGGCTGCCACCACCGCCCCAAAAATGTACAGTCTTTCTGCCTGCCCCCGGGGGGCAGAAAGCTTTCTAGATGCAAGGGATTTTTTGGGCAAGTTTACTTAGGGAGGGGGCTGCCCAAAATGGGCATCTCAATGCCCCCACCCCGTGCCACAATTGCAGCCTTTCTGGGGGCAGATTGGGGCTTAGTCCCCAACCTGCCCCCCCCTCCGGCGGACGAAAAGCCCCCTAGACACCAGGGATTTATTTTAGGAAATTGGAATTAGAGTGGGGGCTGCCCAAAACGGGCATGCCAATGCCCCCAACCCCCAAAAAATTTAAGTCATGGGGCAGTAGCCCCAAATCTGACCCCCCCGGGGGGCAGGAAGGCCACTAGATGCCAGGGATTTTTTTGGGTAATTTTACTTAGGGTGGGGGCTGCCTAAAACGGGAATGTCAATGCCCCACCCCGCAAAAAAATTGCAGTCTTTCTGCCCCCTGGGGGGCACATGGGGGAGTAGCATAGCCCCCAATTTGCCCTTCCCCCTTTGGGGGGGCGGAAAGCCCACTAGACACCAGGATTTTTTTTGTATTCAGGTAGGTGTGGGGGCTGCCCAAAATGGGCATGACAATACCCCCCCAAAGAAATTCCAGTATTTCTGCCTCCCCGGGGGTGCAGATGGGGGCAGCGGCCCCTGATCTGCCCCACTGGGGGACAGAAAGCACACTAGGTGCCAGCATTACGGACATCCCCCCCCCCAATTCTTCCCAGGGTGGCAGAAAGCCCACTAGGCACAGCCTTTTTCTTAGTAATGTGATTCCCTCTGGATTTTGGGCCCTAGCGCAGCCCGCACATAGGGAGACCCAGCAAACCTATATATTTTTTCAAACTAGACACCCAGGGAAATACAGGATGGGGTGACTTGTCTGGCTCTCATTAGGTTCTGTTACCCAGAATCCCTTGCAACCCTCAAACTTTGTAAAAAAAAACACATTTTCCTCACATTTATGTTGTGGAAAGTTCTGGAATCTGCAAGGATCCACAACATTCTACCCACCCCTCATTTCCCAAAGTCTTCCCAGAAAAATGGTACCTCATTTGTGTGGGTAGGCCTGGTGCCCACGACAGGAAACGGCCCAAAATGCAAAGTGGACACACCACATTGTCACGGTGAAAACTTTTTTTGCAAAGTGCCTAGCTTTTTTTGCAAAGTGCCACTCATAATTCTGTGGTGGAAAGTTCTGGAATCTGTATGGATCCACAAAATTCCACCCACCCCTCATTTCCCAAAGTCTTCTGAGCAAAACGGTACCTCAATTGTGTGGGTAGGCCTAGTGCCCGCGACAGGAAACGGCCCAAAATGCAAAGTGGACACACCACATTGTCACAGTGAAAACTTTTTTTGCAAAGTGCCTAGCTGTAGATTTTGAAGCCTAGCTCTGCTGACACCTAAGTAAACCTAGAAAACCTATAGATTTTTTTAAACTAGATACCCAGGCAAATCCCGGATGGGGTGACTTCTCTGGCTCCCACCAGGTTCTGTTATCCAGAATCCCTTGCAAAACTCAAAATATTTCCCCAAAAACATTTTCCTCATATTTCTGTGGTGGAAAGTTCTGGAATCTGCATGGATCCACAAAATTCCACCCACCCGTCATTTCTCAAAGTCTTCTGAGAAAAACGGTACCTAACTTGTGTGGGTAGGCCTAGTGCCGGCGACAGGAAACGGCCCAAAACGCAACGTGGACACACCAGATTTTCACTGTGAAAACTGACCCTTTCTTTGCAAAATGCCTAGCTGTAGATTTTGAATCCTAGCTCTGCTGGCACATAGGGAAACCTAGCAAACATATACATTTTTGAAAACTATACACCAAGGGAAATCCAGAATAGGGTGACTTGTCTGGCTCTCAGCAGGTTTTGCTAGGGGGTCCCATGAGTTTTTGGCCCCGGGCTCAGCGGCCATCTAGGAAAACCTACCAAACCCACACATTTCTGAAAACTAGACACCTGGGTGAGTCCAGCAAGGTATGGCTTGCGTGGATCCCCAACATTTCCCTACCCAGAATCCCCTGCTAACCTCAACTATTGTTGAAAAAATCTATTTTTTCTCACATTTCTGTGTGAAAAAGTTGTAGGATCACCGGGCTGACACAAATTTTCTACTACCCATCATTTTACCAGGTCTCCCCATAAAAATGGTACCTCACATGTGTGGGTAGGCATAGTGTCTGCAACTGGAAATGACCCAAATCGTACTATGGAGACTTCAAAATTACCTATAACAAAACAACCTGGTTTTTTTGGAGGGGCACTTGTTTTTTTGTCCCTGGGTAGGCCTGGGCGGTGAACTTCGCTCTGTTTGCGGAGTTTACTGAGTTTTCTGCACTCCGCAGAGCGCAAGGAGTGCAGAAAACTCCACTTCGCGATGTGCAGCACAGTTTTTTCCCCGTTTGCGATCATGAACGGTAAGTTCGCGTGCACGAGCTACCACTCGGGTAGATGTTCTAATTGAGCTGCAGGAATACTAGCACAAACTGCAGTTTGCACTGCACTTCGCCACTCGATGAACTTTGCAGTTTTTTTGTACCTTCGCAAAACTCAGTGAACCACGCCCAGGACTCCTGGCCCCGGGCTCGCACCATCTAGGAAAACCTACCAAACCCACTCCTTTCTGAAAACTAGACACCCTGGGCAGTCCAATGAGGTATGGATTGTGTGGGTCCCCCAACATTTCCCTACCCAGAATGCCCTGCAAACCTCAAATTTAGCTGAAAGAAATCACTTTTTTCTCAAATTTCTGTGTGGGAAAGTTCTGGAATGTGCATAGATCCACAAATTTTGTCCCACCCAGTGTTCCCCCAGGTCTCCCGCTAAAAATGGTACCTCACTCGCGTGGGTGGGTCAAGTACCCGGGAGAGGCAAGGGCCCAAAACCTATTGAGGAGACATCAAAATGACCTATCTCAAAACAACCTGGTTTTGCAAGGCCAGTCACATGGGTTTTAGGCCCCGGGCACGGCGGCCATCTTGGGAAACCTACAAAACCCACACATTTCTGAAAACTAGACACCCAGGTGAGTCCAGCATGGCATGGCTTGCGTGGGTCCCCCAAGATTTCCCTGCCCATAAACCCTTTTGCAAACCTCAAATCTTGTTGAAAGAATACATTTTTCTCACATTTTTGTGAGACAAAGTTGTAGGATCACTTGGCTGACACAAATTTCCTACTACCCAGCTTTCCTCCTGGTCTCCCGATAAAAATGATACCTCACTCGCGTGGGTGTGTCAAGTACCCACGACAGGCAAGGGCCCAAAACATATTGAGGAGACATGAAAAGGACCTATCACAAAACAACCTGGTTTTGCAAGGGGAGTCACCTGGGTTGTTGGCCCTGGGCTCGGTGGCCATCTTAGGAAAATACCAAACCCACACATTTCTGAAAACTAGATACCCGGGGGAGTCCAGTGTGGTATGGCTGCGTGGGTCACCCAATGTTTACTACCCAGAATCCCCTGCAAACATAAAATTTAGCTGAAAAAAATCACTTTTTTTTCAATTTTCTGTCTGGCAAAGTTCTGGAATCTATGTGGATCCACAAATTTCCTACCACTCAGCGTTCCCCCATGTCTCCCGATAAAAATGATATCTCACTCGCGTGGGTGGGTCAAGTACCCACGACAGGCAAGAGCCCAAAATGTATTGAGGAGACATCAAAATGACCTATCACAAAACAACCTGGTTTCCCAAGGGGAGTCACCTGGGATTTTGGCCCCGGGCTCAGCGGCCATCTAGAAAAACCTACAAAACCCACACATTTCTGAAAACTAGACACCTGGGTGAGTCCAGCAAGGTATGGCTTGCGTGGATCCCCCAACATTTCCCTACCCAGAATCCCCTGCAAATCTCAATTATTGTTGAAAAAATCCATTTTTTCTCACATTTCTGTGTGAGAAAGTTGTAGGATTACCGGGCTGACACAAATTTTCTACTACCCAGTATTTAGCCAGGTCTCCCAATAAAAATGGTACCTCACATGTGTGGGTAGGCATAGTGGCTGCAACTGGAAATGACCAAAATCGTACTGTGGAGACTTCAAATTACCTTTAACAAAAATACCTGGTTTTTTTTGGAGGGGCACCTGTTTTTTTGGCCCGTCTAGGCCTGGGCGGTGAACTTCGCTCTGTTCGTGGAGTTTACTGAGTTTTTCTGCACTCCGCCGGACCTCAAAGAGTGCCGAAAACTCCACTTCGCGATGTGCAGCACAGTTTTTTCCACGTTCGCGATCGTGAACGGTAAGTTTGCGTGCGCAAGCTGCCGCTCGGGTAGAATTTCTACCTGAGCTGCAGGAATACTAGCACAAACTGCAGTTTTCTCTGCACTTCGCAACTCGATGGACTTTGCAGTTTTTCTGTACCTTTGTGGAGTTCCGCGTAGCAAAACTCAGTGAACCACGCCCAGCACTCCTGGCCCCGGGCTCACCTCCATCTAGGGAATCCTACCAAACCTACTCATTTCTGAAAATTAGGCACCCCGCGGAGTCCAATGAGTTATGGATTGAGTGGGTCCCCCAACATTTCCCTACCCAGAATGCCCTGCAAACCTCCAATTTAGTTGAAAAAAATAACTTTTTTCTCAAATTTCTGTGTGGGAAAGTTCTGAAATGTGCGTGGATCCACAAATTTCTTACCACCCAGCGTTCCACCAGGTCTCCCAATAAAAATGGTACCTTACTTGCGTGAGTGGGTCAAGTACCCGGGACAAGCGAGGGATCAAAACCTATTGAGGAGACATCAAAATGACCTATCTCAAAACAACCTAGTTTCACACTGGTTTTAGACCCCGGGCACAGCGGCCATCTTGGGAAACCTACAAAACCCACACATTTCTGAAAACTAGACACCCAGGTGAGTCCAGCATGGTATGGCTTGCGCGGGTCCACTAACATTTCCCTACCCAGAAACCCTTGCAAACCTCAAATCTCGTTGAAAGAATAATTTTTTTCTCACATTTCTGTGTAAGAAAGTTCTAGGATCACTGGGCTGACACAAATTTCCCACTACCCAGCTTTCCTCCTGGTCTCCCGATAAAAATGATACCTCACTTGCGTGGGTGGGTCAGTACTCCTGGCCCCGGGTTCACCGCCATCTAGGGAAACCTACCAATCCCACTCATTTCTGAAAACTAGACACCCTTGGGAGTCCAATGAGGTATGGATTGAGTGGGTCCCCCAACATTTCCCTACCCAGAATGCTCTGCAAACCTCAAATTTAGTTGAAAAAAATTACTTTTTTCTCAAATTTCTGTGTGGGAAAGTTCTGGAATGTGCGTGGATCCACAAATATCCTACCACCGAGCGTTCCCCCAGGTCTCCCAATAAAAATGGTACCTTACTTGCGTAAGTGGGTCAAGTACCCGGGACAGGCCTATTGAGGAAACATCAAAATGACCTATCTCAAAACAACCTGGTTTTGCAAGGTCAGTCACACGGGTTTTAGACCCCGGGCACAGCGGCCATCTTGGGACACCTACAAAACCCATCACATTTCTGAAAACTAGACACCCAGGTGAGTCCAGCATGGTATGGCTTGCGCGGGTCCACCAACATTTCCCTACCCAGAAACCCTTGCAAATCTCAAGTCTCGTTCAAAGAATAATTTTTTCTCACATTTCTGTGTAAGAAAGTTATAGGATCACTGGGCTGACACAAATTTCCCACTACCCAGCTTTCCTCCTGGTCTCCCGATAAAAATGATACCTCACTCGCATGGGTGGGTCAAGTACCCGTGACAGGCAAGGGCCCAAAATATATAGAGGAGACATGAAAATGACCTAGCACAAAACAACCTGGTTTTGCAAGGGGAGTCTCCTGGGTTGTTGGCCTTGGGCTCGGCGGTCATCTTAAGAAAATACCAAACCCACATATTTCTGAAAACTAGATACCCAGGGGAGTCCAGCGTGGTATGGCTGCGTGGGTCCCCCAATGTTTTCCTACCCAGAATCCCCTGCAAACCTAAAATTTAGCTGAAAAAAATCACTTTATTCTCAATTTTCTGTCTGGCAAAGTTCTGGAATCTATGTAGATCCACAAATTTCCTACCTCCCAGCGATCCTCCAGGTCTCCCGATAAAAATGATATTTCAATTGTGTGGGTGGGTCAAGTACCCGGGACAGGCAAGGGTCCAAAACGTATTGAGGAGACATCAATATTACCTATCACAAAACAACCTGGTTTTGCAAGGGGAGTCACCTGGGATTCTGGCCCCAGGCTCGGTGGCCATCTTGGGAAATTATCAAACCCACACATTTCTGAAAACTAGGCACCCATGGGGAGTCCAGCGAGGTATGGCTTGCATCGGTCCCCCAATAATTTCCTACCCATAATGCCCTGCAAACCTCAAATTTAGCTGACAAAAAAAATCACTTGTTTCTCAAATTTTTTATCTGGGAAGTTCTGGAATCTACTTGGATTCACAACTTTCCTACCACCCAGCATTCCACAGGTCTCACAATAAAAATGATACCTCACTCGCATGGGTGGGTCAAGTACCCGCGACAGGCAAAGGCCCAATTTCATGAGACATCAAAATGACCTATCACAAAACAACCTGGTTTTTCAAGGAGAGTCACCTGGGTTTTCGGTGGCCATCTTGGAAAACTACCAAACCCACACATTTCTGAAAACTAGACACCCGGGGGAGTCCAGCAAGGTATAAAACGAATTTCGTTGTGCGCGCTGCATCGCATTTTGCGATGCAGTGCGCGCAATGAAATTCTTTTTATTTATTTAATTGTTAACTTACCTCCGTTCATCCAAATTCCGGTGTTTACTATCCCCCACCCTGTCCCTCCCCCATCCTGCCTCGCGTCCCCACGGAACTCTCTCCATGAGGGGCCGCTACTGGTTTCTGGGTAACAGAACCTGGTGAGAGCCTGTCAAGTCACCTCATCCTGGATTTACCTGGGTGTCTAGTTTTAAAAAGTTCATAGGTTTGCTAGGTTCCCCTAGGTGCTGGCAGAGTTAGGGTTCAAAATCTACAACTAGACACTTTGCAAAAAAGGGTCCGTTTTCACTGTGAATATGTGGTGTGTCCACCTTGTGTTTTGGGCTGTTTCCTGTCGCGTGCAATAGGCCTACCCACAGAAGGGAGATACCATTTTTCTCATAAGACTTTGAGGAATGTGGGGTGGGTGGAATTTTGTGGATCCATGCAGATTCCAGAACTTTCCACCACAAAAATGTGAGGAAAATGTGTCTTGTTTTACAAATGTTTAGGTTTGCAAGGGATACTGGGTAAAAGAAACTGGTGAGAGCCAGTCAAGTCCCCCAATCCTGGATTACCCTAGTTTTAAAAAATGTATAAGTTTTCTAGGTTTCCATAGGTGCCGGCAGAGCTAGGGTTCAAAATCTACAGCTAGGCACTTTGCAAAAAAAGGGTCAGTTTTCACTGTATAAATAAAATGTGTCCACGTTGCGTTTTGAGCCTTCTCCTGTCGTGGGCACTAGGCCTACCCACATAAGTGAGGTACCATTTTTATCGGAAGAATTAGGGTAACAGAGAATTGTAGAGCAACTGTTATTACCTATTGTCTTTCTATACATTTCTGCCTTCCAAATGAAAGATCATGTGTAAAAAGAAGTCATTTTGAAAAATGACCTATAATTCTCATGTAAGTATGGTTACTCACAATTTGGGAAATGTGCAAATATCTACTGTTTCTAATATCTATATTTAGTTCCAATTTCAGAAATAAATAGGTGTTTATCATACCAATATTCCCATGTATATATTTTCCAAAATGAATTGCCATATACCCGGTACATAATAAAATGCCATTGCTAGACACTGCCCAGTTATTGGCTCTGGGTTCGTCGGGTTCTTGGTGACCCTACAAGTCCTATGTATCTCCACAACCACAAAGGTCCAGCGGATGTAACGGTATATTGCTTTCAAACAGCTATCATAATTAGAAGAAGTTACAGGTGAAAACGTTGACACAAGTGGATGTTTCTTTCAACTAATTTTCAATTTTTCCTATATTCAACTGGTAGTTTCTATAAAGAAACCTTGAAGGATCTACACAAATGACCCCTTGCTGAATTCAGAATGTTGTCTATGTTTCTAAAAGGTATAGATTTTCAGTATCGCCAAGAAACCGCAAGGTGTACGCTGCGCTCTACAAGTATTTTAAATTAGAAATTAGAAATTAGAAATTAATTAGTATCCATTATTGCTTTCATACCCATTTCTACCATTAACTGGATGGAGGTTGAAAGCGCAAAAATAGGCTATGTCCCAGAAAAATGCCAAAACTGTGTAAACATTTTTGGTTGTCTGACAAAAGTCTGCTTGTCCCAGAAAGCTGGAAAAATTGTGATTTCAGCACCACAACCCCTTTGTTGATGCCATTTGCAGGGGGAAAAAATCAGACGCTTTAATTTGAAGCACTTTTTCTCAAAGTTTTTTTTAAAAAATCTACAAACCCTGGGTACCTCTAGAATCCCCATGATGTTGGAAGAAAAGGATGCAAATTTGGTGTGGATACCTTATGTGGTCAAAATGGTACAGGGGCCTAAGCACAAACTACCTCAAATAGCCAAAAAAAAGGCTTAGCACAGGGAGGAAAAGGCCTAGCACGAAGGGTTTAAGTATGAGAAAAGATTGTGCTTTACTACACCAGAAAGCACAGGTGTGCTTTAGTTTAAATTCTGACGAGAACACTATGACTACATTGTGAGTAAATTGTAAACGATTATGTAAATGTAAATGTGTTTCGATTTATATAGCGCACTTTAACCCAGGGGCCTCAAGGCACTTGCTTAGGGAACCCGTCCTGGTATTCCCCTGTGAGATACCCCGGCCGGGTATCCACAAGGTGAAAGCCAGGCATCCCGCCGCGATCGGCCGTAGTGGAGATTAAGCAAGATATTGCCCAGAGTTGCAGAGTGTGACCCCGTGAGTCGAGTAGGCACCAGAGCGAGAATTGTCGACTCCGTGGAAATTTGAGCCCGAGACCCACCGAGGCGGGGAATCGAACCCTGGTCCACGGCCGATCTCAGCTTCTGGGTCAGCCGCCTCTAACCACTGAGCCACGCTTCTCCACAATTGGTAGATTCGTTTTTCAACAACATGTAAATATGATTAAAACCTGCTGTTTATTGAATTATTTTTTGTCAATTACATATTACCTCCTCTGCATTCATCGCTAATGCAATCAAACTTGTAGACCAGCTTGATATCACTATTAATCACGTACATATACACGTTAAAAGTATTATTCGAATACAAAAATGAATTGCACTTGGATAAATAATGACAACCATAAAGTAAAAAGTCCAGACACAAAGTACGAAGAATCAACGCCCCCACTCAAGGCAGGGCTAAGACAAGCCAAACAGCGCCAGAAGTCCTAAAGTTAAAGGGAACAACCAGTGCATACAGAAGAGCAAGAGCTCAAAAAGAGGAGACACCTGCATTAGTGGCCCAAAAGAGGTAACAAGAGAACCAAGGATGCCAAAGGCAGCATCACGAACCAGCAACCAATGCAGGTAAAGAGCCAGAGGGCATTACACAAGCATAGAGACTCTCCATCAAAGGGAACATTCCCAAAAGCAAGCAAAATTGAGAGCTCATGGAAAGGAATGTCACAAAACCCCACCGCCAAGGAAGTGGGTGAGACATGTAGGTATGGTGAAGCCAAAGGAGAAGGTGGACAAGAGATAGAGGCTGGTACAGAAAATCCAAACACAAGCACCCTTGAGTGTACAGGGGAAGGGCCACAACCAAAACAGGAAACACAAAAATACGTGCTTGAATAAGTTTGAAAGAGTTTACACCTATAGAGCACAAGGCTACCAAAGGCCTTCCAGCGCTAGAGACAGAGTCCTCAACCGAGACAGAGCTGAAGATTCAGGGGAACAGCTGAGTCTTCAGGAGCTTGCTGAAGGAAAGATAGTTTGGCCTCAAGCCGAATGTGGCATCTGATTCCAGCATTTCACCGTCCACCACTCCGAAAACGGTTTACTCTGGGGACGGTTGCTAGATGTTTCTTCTCGGAGCGCAGTGAACTTTTTGGGAGGTAGGGGGAAATGATTGATCAAAGAATTGGTGGGGCCTTAGCCGAGAGCGACTTATGTGCAATGCACAAAGTCTTAAACTGAATTCTTTCAGCGACCGGCAGCCAATGTAGAGAGATGCTTTGAGGTTTAGCAGATTCCCGATTATGAGCTTACATAAGAAGTCGTGCAGCACAATTTTGGACCGTTTGCAATTTTGTAATGGTAGAGCAAAGAGAGCCTAAGTAAAGCACATTAATTTCCTAGCACCAATAATTTCCTAGCATTGGAGGGCAGAAGGGGTAGAATTTTCCTAATCATTTTCAGGATACCATAACAGGTGCCTGCCACCCTACACGCCTGCTCCTTAAAATTCGGTTTGTGGTCCAGCCATACCCCAAGACTTTTTATTTGATCTTTGGGTGGGGGCATAACACCCAGACAATTTTGCCAGAGAACACTGGTATTAATGTTGGTGGTCTTAACCAAAAACATCAGCTCGGTTTTGGCTGCATTCAGCTTTAGGAAAGAGCTATCCATCCACACGGAGACCCTTTCCTAGCAATTGGACAGATTGCTCTTAGTGTTGTCCAGACGATTTAAAGACACAATCCGCTGAGTGTCATCAGCGTATGAGACGATCCAGACAGGAAGGTATCAAAGGGAAACCGAATTGAAAGCCAGATGCGTGGGCGGCAGCCAACAGAAAGAAATCAAATTAGAGTCCAAAACACAGAAAGGGAAGGCCCAAGCCAGGGTGGCAGGTACATCAGGGTAAACGAAACCGAAGATGGCCCTAAAGGAAGTACACTCTAGTCTAAGGTAAGCACCCAACATGCCACTGAAGGTAACAAGCTCAGAATACCGAATACATCAAGGCATGCTACCCTAAACAGAGCACAATTAAGAAATAAGGCCCCAGTGCCCACAGAGCAGGCATAATCTAGTCCCAAACCCAGACACTGAAATGCAAGCCATTTATTAAAATCAGTATCAGACACGCCCAACCCCCTCCATTCTTAGGGACCATAAACATTCGGCAGCCTGCAGCATCACCAGGCAGAACAAACTGAACAGTGGTTGTTGGGCTTGGGCATAGAAACCCATTAGGAAGTGGTGACGAGCAAAGCACACATCCTAAGAGCTCCACACAGCCCCAGCAGGCCAAGCAGGGGGACAGGGGCACACAATAGCCATTATGAGGCAACTACAGATAATATGCAAAGTCAACTAGACAAGCCCAGCAGGGGCCCAGAAAGTCAGCAAACGTCAGGAAGGTAATCTACAGTAAGCAGAAAAAGCCCAAACATGGTGCACATGGCAAGCCGGAACCTTCATCCACAGAAAGGAAGCACACAGGATGACAAAGCAGTAGTCTTCCTATAGAGAAGATTCTTGATAGATACACCTTCATAGGGAGGACTTTAGATTCTTTTCGTTCAGGTTGCAGAAGGGTTTCTGTCGCCTGAGTATATTCATGCTTCATGACGTAAAGACTGGGACAAGAAAGAAATGATGAGTTAATTGAGAGTTTTTGCAGTCAGTAGGTAATCGTTCATCTGTATACACAGACAGGGAAATGATGGAATTACTGACTGTAGGAAGGTAGGATCCTTCTAGCATGGTTAACCCCACTTTTTGCCTGGTGTCAGTGTGTTTTTGAGTAGTCTGACTGGGATCCTGCTAATCTCGACCCCAGTCACTGTGCTTCCTCCCTAAAGTTGACTATGATAAGTAATTCTGTACCTCCACGATTGGCTACTGGTGTAATCCTATCAGTCCCTAGTATATGGTACTATAGTGCTCAGGGCATAGGTACACCATGGCTCTCCCATGGGCTGCAGCATGTATTATGCCACCCATGAGAGACCACTCAAAGTATGACTACAGGCCTGCCATTGCAGCCTGTGTAAGCTGGTGCAAGCACCACTTACGACATATGTAAGTTTTCTTATATCTGAGGTCACTACACTTAAAACCTATAGGTTACCCCTAGGCAGGCGTTTCAATCCTGAAGGCAGGGTGCTGGGTTATAAGTGTGAGGGTGCCATTTATGAGCAGGACACCCCCTACAAACCCCAAAGTCAATTCTCCAGGCTTTGTAAGTGCGGTTAGCCATTTTGATATATATAGTGGCCATTCTTCATTACATAATGGCTAACTATATAATGGCTGTGCGGAACCTGGTCATGTTTGGTATCAAAAATCATACCCAGTAACGGTGTTGGGGTATGATTCCATACACTGGGGAGGCTCCTCTGTGAAGCCCTCGGTACTCCCAGTAACATCCTTCCATGGAATCCCAGCAAACTGGTGCTGCTGCCGGTCCCAGACACGATTCTGCCCTCCTGCTGCTGGGCTGAGCTCAAGCAGGGGAAGATGGAACAATAGATTTCCTGTCACAGGGAGATGTGACCTCCTCCCAGACAGGACATACTGTATTGGACCGGGGTGAGGGTGCTTGCCAGTGGTACCAGACTGCTTTGAAGGGCCCATTTGGTGCCCTTCTTGCATACTCTTGTTAGAGCCAGTTCTGGGAGGCCTTCCATCCCACTCTGGCACAAGACTGGGCAAAGGACATGGGAGTGTCCTCCCCTCTGTCCAGCCTCCTCTGGAAGGGACCCATGAGTCATCGTAACCCCTTTCTTAGTGTATAAAAGGGCTTACCTGTGGGTGGGTCCTCAGACTCGTCGTGGGACAAGACTCAAGCCTGAAACCATGTCACCCTTTGACCATCTGGACACTTGAACTTTGCTGGACTTTGCCTGGAACCGAGACTGCATCAAGGAAGACTCCTACTGCTCCAGGTCTCGTCATTCTGTAAGTCTTCTTCATCATTTATCTGTGCTTCATCCAGGATCTTCAACAGACGTGTGGGCATTAAGGACACCCAAAGTAATCTCCCTTGCAGCGAAGGAGTCACTCCCCTGCATCTGCGGGCACCGCAATAAAGCTGACCGGTTTGCTGCTCCTGACTTCCCACAGACTTCGAAAGGCTCAGTAATGCAGGTGGTGGTTCTGCAACTCCCTCGAGGACTGACCTCTCCTGTATGCAATTTTGTGGACAGTTTCCCTCATTGGAACTGCTGGGTCTGAACCCCTGTGCACTGTGTCAACTTGTCGTTGCCAAGGCCTATTGACTAGGTACTCCACAGACCTTTGGGCTAAAAGAAGCTCCCGAGATCAGCGTCCACACCGCATCCTCTGCACCAGCCTTGTTCTTTGGTGAGCTGCTTCAGGTCCTCTTGCGACTCCTGTGCCTTTGGCCTGTGGGTCCTCTTGAGGGTCTTCTACTGCTCCTTTGGGCTTTCCTGCCTGCTCCGGCCTACTCTGACTCTCCTGAACTTGGTGAGTCCCTTGGAACTTGCCGGTCCTAACGTTGCTCTTAACCGTTTTCTACATCTATTGCTTCTGCTAAGGCTTGTTGGTGCTCCTGCCGGACGACCCCCTGGTTCTCGACTTCCAACATGGGACTGCTCATAAATACCTCCTGGTCTTCTTCAGCTGTGCCTGGTCCTCACAGCTGCAGCGAGAAGGTCACCATCATCACTCCTACATCTACCATCATAGTGGTCATTGCTCTTCCGTGCCTCCTGGTCACCTCAGAGTGGCATAGACTCTGTCACCTCTACTTGCAGATTCTTCTCTTCAAGATTGCACTTTGGGATTCCACCAGACTCTTGCACAGTCTTCGCCAGTGGCATCTTTTCTGAAGTCCTCTATTTTGGTCTAAGACTATTTTCCGACGTCACTTTGCACCTATGCACCCTGCTTCCCTGTTGTAGGTATCCTGGTTCCTGAGGTATCCACAGGTGGGGTGACTCTCCAACCTTCTGTCTTTCACTGAGTTTCTTCAGGTCAACTCGGAAGGATCCTTCTTCTTCAAAACTGCAACTGCGACTTTCCTGTGGACTTCTATTGAGTACGCAGCTGTGTTTCCACTCTGCATACAGCCTCTCTGGGGTTCCTGGATACTTACCTTGGGTGGTTCTTTGGGTCCCCCACTCTTCTGAGTCTCCTGACTTTAGTAGCAGTTCTCATTCAACTTTCATAGTAAATGGTTTGGTCTACCAGTGGAGACCACTGAATATAATGCTTACTTACCTGTTTACAATTCAGGTGTTGTATGTTGTTGTGTTGATATCTCCGGGTAGGAGATATACCAATGTGTTAGTGAGTGTGTGTAATCAATAGACATATTTTATAAATAAACTGTGTGGTTCTTTTTCATTTAATCTACACTACATGATTAGATCTTGTAAAACAAGCTGCTTACCACTCCTTCTGGACTAAGCCTGAAGGCTGCTCTCCACAGCTACCATTTAGAGAGCTTTCTATGGTTGTCTAAGACAACTAAAACACCATGAGGGTTGTCTGGATTAGTGCAAGGTGCGTCACTTAAATAAGTGTGCACCATATACTAATCCATCCTCCTACATTGACTTCTACCGGTATTTGCAATGAGATGAGGAATAGTCTATGGAAGCACTTTCCTCTCCCACAGGAACTGCAAAGTTAAGGCAAGAACCTCCTGGGATTGTTTTTATCCTATATGATTTTTGTTGATGGCACTAGCCAGTCTTGGTGTCAGAGGATGTTATGGGATAACTCTGTCAGCTCCGAATGAAGGGCTTCACTCTTCCCTGTTGGGGCCAGATGACAGTACACTGCCGCCTTTCTACCAGGATGACATACTTTTGCAAGACCTCCACTGCAGTGAAAATTACTCCACTCTGTGGAAAAAGAGAGATGGATTTTCTTTTGTAATCTCTATGTAGTCTACAGACCGGCTGTAAAAAATACAAACTGCCCACCTACGTAGTATTTCTACTGTACTGAGGTTCCAAGATTCCAACTGGTTTAATCACTGCAGTTTCAAAGATGTCCACAGTAATTTCAACTACGTGACACAATTATTTTCAATCTAATTGAAACCAACCAGACCAGAATTGTATGTGTAATATTTCGCTGGAGATTTACCTTTTTAGTGCTTTCCTATACACAATAAAGTATACGAAAAAGTGATGGATGGAATGCTTGAATTATTCTCAGCCAGTGGAAATCACTTGGGCCACATCTTAGTCCATTGTTAGTTATTTTGTACATAATGCCACCTCATTTTTGATCCAGCCATATGCAAATCAGCCTTGACCCTCATACAATGGGACTACAAGACCTGGTTCTCCCTGAACCAGAACACAGGCAACCTAGGGCCAGTTTCGCCCTAGTTAGGGCCCATTAGCCAGGTATAACTTGGTTCAATTGGCACATTGTACATGGGGCTCATGTTTATGCATACCTGTCCCACTTAGGGCGTCAAACTAAAGTACAAAAAAGTGATGGATGGAATGCTTGAATTAATTTCAGCCACTTGCAATCACTCAGGCTGCACCCCAGTTACTATTTTGCACATCATTCTTCCTCAGTTTGGACTCAGCCATAACAAACCAATCTTGGCCCTGCTCTTCTGGTAACAGTCCATCCCAAATTGCTAGTTAAGGTCCTCCCTGAACCAGAACACATGTAACCCAGAACCGATTTCACCCTATTTAGGTCTCATCAGCCAGTAATCACAAGGGCCACATCCCAGTCCATCATTATTTTGCACACCATCCCACTTCAACTTGGACCTAGCCTTATGTAAATTAGCCTTGGTCGTCCTACAGTGGGAACAGTCCAGCCCAAAATGCAAAGCCAGGTCCTCCCTGAACCGGAACACAAGCAACCCAGGACAGATTTTGCTCTGGTTAGGGATCAGCCTGGTATAGATTGACTCCAGTGACACAGTGTGCACGGTAGACACGTCTGGGCATATCTGTCCCACTTAGAGAAACACAATAAAGAGTACAAAAAGGTGATGGATGGAATTCTTGAATTAACCTAAGCCACTGGTAATCACTTGGGCCACATCCCAGTCTATTATTATTTTGCACACCCTGCAACCTCAGTGTGGACCCATCCATGTGCAAATCAGTCTAGTCCCTGATCCAGTGGGACCAGTCCAGACTGAAATGCAAGGCCTGGACCTCCCTGAACCGTAACGCAAGCAACCTAGGGCCAGTTTCACCCTAGTTAGGGCTTGTTATCCGGGTAAAGCTTGGTTCAAATGATACATTGTGCATGGGACCTACGTCTGGGCATACCAGTCCAACTTAGGGCGACAAGCTAAAGTATACAAAAATATGATGAATGTAATGCTTCATGTAAATCTCATCCACTGGTAATCACTCTGGGATGAATCTCTGTCCATCATTGTTTTGTACACCATGCCACCTCAGTTTGGATCCAGCCATATTGAAATCAGTCTTGATCCTGCGCCTATGGGAACCGTACCACGTGAACTGCAAAGCTAGGTCCTCTCTGAACTGGAACACAAGCAACCCAGGATCAATTTAGCCAAAGATAGGGCTCATCAGCCAGGTTTGCTTGGTTCCAGTAACTTGGTTCCAGTCTGGGCATGCTCATCCCACTTAATGCGACAAACTAAAGTATGCAAGAAAGTGATGGATGGAATGCTTGAGTTAATCTCAGTTACTGGTAATCACTCGTGCTGCATCCCAGTCCTTTGTTATTTTGCACACCATGCCATCACAGTTTGGGCCCAGCCATATACAAATCAGTCTTGACCTTTCTCCAATGGGAACAGTCTAGCCCAAACTGCAAGGCTGAAGCAAAACAGGCTAAAATCCGTCATTTTAGACCTGACATCCTTGGTGTGGTATTCTCCCAAACATTTTGAACATGTCAGATTTCAGATTATAATTTTGAAAATTCCATTCTTAATAGGTTGGCAGCACACACAAAGGAACTGGACACTATGCCTGCCCTCTCCTTTGTCCCATTAGACAGTTGGAGAAGGGACCAGGAGAAGGGAAAGAACTGACCAGAACCAGTTATGAGGGTAGGTCAGGGAATTTCCTGTCACAAAGGCTGGCACCAGGTATAAAAGTGGGCCTTCAGAGCGTCTCATCTGAACACTCCTGGACCTGTGAAGGATTCAGAAGAACGACCGTCCTGCTGTCAGGAAGACTGTCCTGCCACTTGAAGGACTGCCTTGTTGTCTGATGAAGGAAGACTGGACCCACTTGCCTTTATCTCAGGCCACCCAGAGTTACTCCAAGGGTCAGTTGGCTGACCACCTGTGTGAGCTACAGGGACACAACACGCTTCCAGTGGTCTCCCTGCAACTGCCGAGCTGCAACCGGAATTTCTTGGACCTGCCTGCTGGCCTCTGCTGGAGTGAGTTTTGATCCCCAAGAGGTGTCCGCTAGGTCCTAGACCCTTAGATGGCTTCAGTGAGAGCTACTACTGAAGTAAGAGGTGAAAATCCTAAAGTTTGGGCTCTTTGCAACCACAAGCTAGTCTGTTTGCATCAAACTGTGAAACCTACGATGACACCAGCACAAAATTCTGGTGAACCCTGCTCTTCGCACTGACAGCAACCCTCCCTTATGACTAGCAAAACAAGACCTACACTTTGCGCTACAGCAACCATAGCCCGTGATGATCACCAACGCCAAGCTTCAGTAACGATTTCCTCTTAATGCTGCAGCTATGACCATAACAGATGCTTCTCAGTAGACTGCAGGTGGTGCAGAATACGGCAGCCCGGTTGGTCCTCAATGCTCCACCTCGTGCCACCTCACTGCCTCTTCTTACGAAATTGCACTGGCTCCCTATTTGCCAACGCATTCAATTTAAAATATGCTGTATCATCCACAAAGCGCTGATTAATCTGGGTCCCTCATATCTCGCTGAGAAATTTGTGCCTTACATTCCTCCTAGATTCCTACGGTCAGGTGCTAAACACCTTCTGGTGGTACCGCGAATAAGAAAGGCCAGACAAGGTGGAAAGGCTCTCTCCTATTGCGGCCCTTTCTTATGGAATGATCTCCCGCTTCATCTAAGACAATGTTCTGAACATCTGCAGTACAGGAAAATGCTCAAGACATTTCTTTTCTGCCGTGCCTGATCCTTTTTACTTTCTTAAATTCATAGCCTTTCCTTACAGCCCTGCTAAAGCGCAGAGATACCCCTTCGGGGGTCGATTCTAGCCCTATATAAACAAATACAAATAAAAACAAATTAATCTGCTCTTCTCACCAAAGCCTCCTCGCTGCCTCCTTCAACGCGAACTGAACTCAGACCTGAGAAGATGATTCAACGCTCCATAATGGTTGGTCTAAAATTGTGAAATTTGCCACGTTTTAGCGCAACCAGAGAACTGATGTTTTCTGCATCTTGGCTCTATTTTAATTTAAACAAATCAATTTGCCTGCTTCTACTGATTGTATTTTTGTCACTCTGGGATCATTTTATTCATTAAAATTCACTCAATTTTCTTAATTGGTGTGGAATTTTTCTTTTGCTGTGTTTTCACTTTAATATTATTTGTATGCAGCTTAAGTACTTTGCACATTGCTTCTAAGTTAAGCCTAACTGCTTTTTGCCAAACTGCCAGAGAGGTAAGCATAGGTTACGTTAGTGACTTTTGTGGTTCAACCTGACAAGGCTTGTGGTAGTTGCTTGAGTGGTGCTTCCAAATCTCTCAACCAACAACCCAATTTCTTACCCAGGTCAAGTCATGATTCTTTTCGCACCTGCTTTTTATTCCATCTCAGCTATTTCACTGTTAATGACTCTGTAAAGCATAGTAAGTGCCAGAGGAGATTGAAGAGGCAGAAGTTCTTCCTTTCCTAAATCTATTGAGGAGAAGTGTGGCTCACTGGTTTGAAGCGGCAGACTCTGAAGCAGAGATCAGGCCCGGGACCAGGGTTCAATTGCCGATGCGGCAGGGTCTTGGGCTCAATGTCCGCGGACTCGATAATTCTCGCTTCAGCTCCTACTCTAATCATGGGTCCCACGCTGAAACTCTGGGCAATAGCTTACTTAATCTTCACAACGGCCCCAACAACACTGGGATGCCTAGCTTCACCTTGGGGGTGTCCAAGAGGGGCATCTCACAGGGAGAGCCAGGAAGAGTTCCACAGCGTGCCGGGACGCCCCGTTGCTGGGGCAGCTGTGCGCTTTACAAGTATACTACATTTACATTTACATTGAGCTAATAGTAATAATGCATGTAATTATTAACCTATGTCATAACTGCCAGCTTCAGCCAAATGTCTAGAAATCCTGCTACAAAATATACCTCCGAAGGAAAATTAGCTTTTGCATGATACCCATCTGTTTTTTAAACTTATAGGCACACTGCTGTCGTCTTAATTGGCACGTTGATTTATCGCCAAATGGTGTTGAATGATAATAATGCCAAAACCATGATTATGTCTGCTGCCTTTGACACAGCTAACCATTGTCTTTCAATAGTGCACTTGGAATGCCTCAAGGTGCTGAGTTAGTGGTCTCTTAGAGTTGATGGCCTTGAAGATGATGCAGCAGGCTTTGTAATCAGAGTGGGAGTAATGTAATCGTATTTGCCAGGTCAGTGATGTGATAGAGATTTGTCCAGTAGGCTCTAATCAAGTTAACTGCATTTGTTCTTCAGGATTTAGAGCTTTCTTTTCAATGTAGGCTCTGAAAGAGAGTTATGTTTCACCAAGTGGCCTGGGGTAGATGCAAATGTATATGAGAATCCATTTCCTTTAAGGTTTTTGATGCAGGTGGGAATGACTAAGATATATTGCGAGAGAAAAAGAACGTCCCAAAGGGTCAGGCTTCTTAGACAGTCCTAGAAGCAGGTTATCAACCTTATACCACTCTCATTCCATTCATTCCATTACATTCCCTTATATACTTTTCGATTGTGCCACATATATTTGGAAAAAGGGTCCTTGAAAGGATTAGAAATTATATTAAAAATTATTTTATTTTATACAAATGAAGAATACATACATAGGCCTAACAGTTCCTCATAGTTATCCAATATAAACAACAATAATACAGTTATCCAATATAAAAAACATGATATTTTTTCATGGTCACATGTCAATCGCGCACCCAGCGTGCAAGGAGACAGCACCCGACATGATTTTGAGAAAATATATTTACTAAAATATAGGTATATTGCATTTAGAAATATATAAATGTTTAAAATATTTGTCATTATCGCTTGCTCTCATATATACTTTAAAGTTATTTAGATATAGTTTTGAGACAAAAAAATGAGGGAATGGCGTACGCTGCGTGAACCCATACGTCTATGACAAAACACAGGGCGTGGCAGCGTACACTCGTCGCATACACAACGTGCAGCTGGCGTGATCCCATATGTATATGATAAACGTGCGACTTGGTAGTGCATACCCGTCACATAGCAAAGTGCCAGCTGGCGCGACCTCATATGTAAATGTTGTTACGCGGGATGCAGTGCCACGAACCCGTTGGAAACGAAAAGCGCATCATTTAAATTTGGTGGATAGGATTCACGTGTAAACTAGTGTGTCAGTTTTGGGGGATACATTGTGAGTTTCGGACACAGTAAATGTTGTCTCGCAGTCATATTGAAACACTATGGGATCTGTACCTCCTTTGTAAAACTTCTCTTCCTTTTCAACTTACGCTTGTAACTCATCTTTTGTGACCTATAGATATATAAAGCCCTCTCATGGATATATACAGGATGTTGCTGCCTTTGGATTGTTGTGGATGACATATTGATTAGGATTATCTGTATTGATTGTTTTGTGATTGTCTGAAACTGCCCAATATATCATCATGGGATTTTTTGTTTTTCGTTATCCCTAGTTGTCACATTTTCCAGTTCAAAATTACATGTAAAAGGAAAAATTTCCCAAATGCGGTATATAATATCCCCCCGATAATGCTGATACATTGTGCATGTTCTCGCTTTAAAACACACAGACACGATTCATTTTGGTTCCACTGTATGATAAAATGAAGTAAGTGCTTCAATTTTTATCTTTAACTTTTTATCTTTAACTTTTTATCCGTTAGACTACAGATATATTTATATTGTCCAAACTATGGTTCAAAATACGCTCTCTTTTCATAACATAATAAGGAATTGGAATATAGGTTTGGGTCGCGTTTTTATTATGTCTATAGGAGCTAATGTTTCACGAAATATAAGTAAGAATAAGAACACATTTTTACACCTAATAGAATATAGTCCCGTTAGACCCCTCATTTTAAGAACTAGTTTAGTCCCGACATTATGCGTAATTTTTTACACAACTATTCGTAACATACTTTATCTTAAATAGTCAATTTATTCATAGGCAGCCTGGATTGACTAAGTTAAAATGGCGGTTACATTTGACCGGTCGGGAGGGGTAAACGACTTGCGATCTAATATCCGCCCCATGTGGCCCACGAGTGGCTGCATTTAAACCGTTAGATGGGCAGGCCCCTCCTTCTATCTTCCGAAAGGACTTTGCGTTTGGACTTGGAGAACGCTAGCTGGGGATTACGGGATCGACCCCGACAGGTACGATTCATAGAGACCCATGTCAGTTAGAAACGGAGATTGCAATCACTTCCGACTGCGCCCCTGTTAACAATATTTGCCTTACCACGTTCCTCACACGGACACGTGGGTTACCCGATGGGACTAGTAAATGCGGGTGGGTCATTTACAAGTCGGCTTTATATATTTATTTTTTAACCAAAACAGCGGGTACTTATATTTCCGCGTTTCGGTTTGCATTAGCATCAATAAGGATTACATAAGCTTATGGTTACTATACATGTTCAAATATATCGTTTTAGGTAACTACCTCAAGGTGACTTCGTATTGCGGCCCAACTGGAGAACAAGAAGTGGGACCATTGGACTGTGCAAAGTGCGCACGTCATATTATTAAGGTATGCTAAACCAACGTTCATGCACAATGTGAGAACTGCATACATATGCAATTAGAAATGGAGATTGCAACCACTTCCGACTGCGCCCCTGTTAACAATATTTGCCTCACCACGTTCCTTACACGGACACATGGGTTACCCGATGGGCTTAATAAATGCGGATGGGTCGCTTATGAGTCGGTTATATATATTTTTTCTTTAACCAAAACGGCGGGTACTTATATTTCCGCGTTTCGACTTGCACTTGCATTAATAAGGAATTATATATTTTATGGTGACCATACACGTTCAAATATATCTTTTTAGGTAACTACCTTAAGGTGATTTCTTATTGCGTCCCAACCGGAGAACAAGAAGTAGGACCATCGGATTGGGCTAAGTGCGCACGTCATATTATTAAGGTATGCCAAACTAATGTCCATGCACAATGTGAGAACTGCACATATATGCATGTAGGGTCGTCGAAATGCACAATTTGGGGACTAAACTCTCCCTCATATTTTATTCCCTATATCATCTTAGGCGAATACCATATTGCACATCCCCAGAAAAACGAGTGAGAATTACAATTGAAACAATATATCCTGGAGTTTGAGTTTAACTTAGCTGGACTACCTGAATTGAGGGAATGGATATATACTGATATGATGATCTGGCTTGGAATACTTATACGCTTGGTGACATCGTTTGCGGTAGGAATTATATATATTTATTACATCATCTTACTCTAGTAGGTGACATATCAATGATAAAACAGTTACACTTAATATTATATTAAGGCATGGTGTTTCGAAAACACTTGAAATGGTAGTGAGATATGACATACCGCTTTTAAAATGCACAAATGACATAGGATGGATTATGTTATAAAATTGAATGAGGGAATGAAATATTAGCTTCTTGTATACTGAACAGTTTTTTTTAAATTTGGGATATGAACGGGCAAGTTTAATGATGACCCCATGGGATATGTGTATCCACAATCAAAGAGTGTCCAAAGAGGATTTTGGGATTTTGTGACATGAAGACAGCCTTGAGATTTTTGGTTCAGGGTTGTAGTATGTCTTACATTGATATTTGCCTGAATATAGTCTCCTCTCTCTATCACCCCAGTAACAATATTCCCTAAGGTCAATCAAGTGCCTTATGGCATCACACTATTCGATGTGAATCAATATTTTATGAATATGTTAAGTGCGGGACGATTCCCATAGCTGGATGTTCTGATGTTTGTAATATTAGATGACGCTGATACCTGTGATTGCGAATTGAAATTTCAGGCTGGTTTCTTAAAATGGATTATTAAAAGAACTTTGAACTTTTTGCAATCACGATTCAGCGTCTTTATATTGGGACATTTTTCAACAACATTCATCTCCTATGTGTAGTGGAGATTTAACTCTGACAGCGGTGCTTTTTCAACTTTGACAAAAAACAAGGATTCACGTGTTGATCGAGCTTGGTAGACTACCGGTCCGGGAGAGTAGTTTTCTCCCCCCCAAAAATAAATTATATACATATTTTTTGGGGAAGATATAAAACATTACATACTTTTTAAAGTTAAAAAAAAGGAAAATAGAGTTGCAAAATATTAAAAATAATTCGAAAAAATATATGTTTTATAAATATTAAAATATGAAATTAACATTTAAAAAACCTTTGAAATTCACTGAAAAAACCATAGGTTTTACAGACGCTATAGTTAGGAATTAGCATTTAAAAAACCTTAGAAATTCACTGAAATAAACATAGTTTTAAGGGATGTTATAGTTAGTTGGACATTTGACTCATATAAAACCAAAGAAATTTGCCAGTTATAGTTAGTTGAGCTAACTATAACTCGCGCGCCCCTCAATGCGCTGCTGATGATGTCACATATTGCATCACTCATGACATGGTCAGTGACATCACTGATGACATCACTGATGACATCTCAAATGACATCACTGATGACATCATCCAGTAAATGTGTATTTCTTAAAGTTTAAATATTTAGCATATATATCTATGCCAAGGTGTATTGAAGAATGAGTGGATTTGCAAGTGCCTGAAGGGATTATTTAGTAGGTGCGTGACTGACTGTATAAGTGCGTGACTGACTGTATAAGTGAGTGATTGAAAGTGTCTTACTGAATGCATGGGTTAGTGACTAAACTGTGTGAAATTCTATATTAGTCTCTCAGTTGGTGTGTGCTCGAAACGGGTAGCGTGGTGCAGAGCGGGCGGGCTAAACTCCAGAGGAAATGTGTAAAGCATCCGCGATGCCATCATCCACATGATCATCTGATGCACATACTGATGCTCTAATATAAACTTTGATACACCCACTCTAAAATACAGACTACTATTTTTGAAAGAATACACACAACAATTCCAGATACTACATACCACAGACTATTTCCTAGGTCTATACACACATACAGTGACTTATACATACTGTTACTCATTAATACATTCCTATAATATGTACTCATACACCTATACATACAGCCACACTCCACCACTCATCCATAAGATTACTCACACACCTAGTCAGTTATGCAAAGAATGAATTACATACTCATTTACTCGTGCATACAGTTATACGCACAAACTGAGTTATTTATACACACACCACATCACTTAATTATGCAGATACTAACACATACTTACTGTCTTAGCAGAGAGACTCTAAGCTGTTCTGGGAAGTTATCAACCAGTTATCAAATGGGAAGAACCGGCACTTCAACTCAGACATAACAGAATATACCTGGAGAGACCATATTGATCAGACATATAACGCCACTCCACTCTTAGGTGCTATAAAGCAGGAAGTTCCCTCACTAGAAACCATGTACAAAACACAAAAGTCAGAATCTTCAGAACCTCCGTTACAGATTACACAAGACCAGGTTCTTAAAATTATAAAAAAAGTAAGAACTGAGGGAGCACCAGGTCCTAATGGCTTGCCAAATGCACTCTTCCGGCACGACCCTTCATTTTGGACTGGCATTCTAACTCCATTGTTTACGCACGCGTTAACAACTGGCTTGATCCCTGACTCCTGGAGAGGAAGCATTTTAAATCCTATATACAAAACGGGTTTACGCGCAGACCCTGCAAACTATAGATTGATTGCACTGATCGATGTGGAGGCCAAGATATATGCTGCAAATCTTTTGGCAGATCTAGAGGATTGGGTCAAACGCATAAACCTGATACCGAACACCCTAACTGGATTCCGGGCCGGAATGGGCACCCTTACCAATATTTCTGCTGTGACACTAATAGCCAATCAAGCCTTCGCAAAATCTCGAACCTTGTATGCATGCTTTATCGACCTTAAAGCAGCGTTCGAAAAGGTTCCGAGAAAGAAGTTGTGGGCCAAAATGCAAACCTGGGGGGCACCACCCAAACCTTTGGAGGCAATAATCAATCTTTACTCAAACACGTGGGTGCAGATAAGGAAAGGAGATGGCTGCACCATAACAAACAAGATCCCAACATCAAACGGTCTAAAACAGGGGTGTGTGTTGGCCCCCTGTTTATTCAATATCTACACAGCCGATCTTGAGAAGTACCTTCAACAAGTGCAAATTGACCCACCAAAATTAGGCAAAACACCGATCAGGAGCCTTCAATACGCAGATGATATTGTGCTCCTAGCATTAACATCAATAGGCCTGCAGCGTTCAATGACACAACTAGGATCGTATATCACTTCTGCTCAATTAATAATAAACCTTAAGAAAACTAAGGTATTATGCTTTAGTAGTCACCACAAAATAGGGTCAAAGGGGAAATTCACCTGGAAACTGGAGGAAAAACCAATATCCTAGGTGGGCTCATACAAATACCTAGGGTTCCAACTTGACCACACACTTAAATATAAGCAACATTTGGACCAAGGGAATACTAAAGCAAAACAACTCCTGTATGCTTTCAAAATTTTACAGAAGAAGCTAAAAGGTTGTCCAACAGGCCAGTTGCTTAAGATAATCGCAGCAAAATTTGTACCCTCAATATCATATCGGTCGGAAATTATGAATACCAAAGATGCAGCCGCCTTAAACCTAGCCCAATCGAGTTTTTTCAAGCGCCTGTTTTTAATTCCTGGGCACATTTCTCAGGCACAAGTTCGACTGGAATACGGGCTGAAAAATCAGAAACCTGCCAGACAAGCGGCGATGGTAAAATATTACTGGCGGATGAGGCAAGCGGAAGTCGACACTTTAGCCCACTGCTGTTGAGAAGAAATCGAAAATCAGGCGAGGCAAACAAACTCCATTGTTGCAGTCCTAAAAGAATCACTTGTTGATTTACATCTTGAAGAGGCATGGCATACAACAACATCATATTCCGGGTTCAAAAATATGTTAAACGGCGCAATAAAGCGAACTTCGCTACTAATTGATAAAGCTGCCTTTGCTAAGAAAAACCATGCATGGGCAGTGAATTAATCATATCAGTTTCTGAAACCCCAACCGTACTTGTCCGAACACTTCTCGTATCACAAAAAGCACTATTTGACGCTGTTGCGGTTGGGTTCATTCCCCACAAAGGATTTAACCCCGAAATGGAAGTCTACATGGCCTACTAAAGAATGTCGCCTGTGTGAACAAGGAGAAGAGTCGTTATTACAACTTTTATGCATCTGCTCCGTGCTATTGGAACCTCAAAAAATTGTTCCTCGGGAGATTTTTAGGAAGCACCAATTGGGATCGTGCAGAGCTGCAGTGATACAATGCCTTGGTGGACTGTCAATTCAGCTGTCATGTCGAGCCATCACCTTTTTGAAAATAGCAGCCAAAGAACTGGATAAAAAAGACAATAGTCCACACGGCAAAGGTATATGACTGACTGGTCACTCCCTTTCTGCACAGACATCAAATATCGCTCTTTTCATATCGAACTGCAATGAACTTCTTACAATGTTATCATTTTAACTGTTGTTGCGACCAAAGCTTACGAAAGGATAATGGTTTTTACTTCTCTACATTTCATAGATTTTGACTTCAGTTAATTATTATGTAATATGTGTTTTTCTCATGCTTTTATGATTTTTAACTAAATCAAATCAAAGTAATACTTACTACTACTGTCTTATACAATTACGGATACAAGCAGACACTCATTTATACACCCACTCTTCAAATAACTTACTCTCATGTATAGTCATTTATATACTCCAGCACTAACATATATTGCCTTAAAACATATGTAGTTACTCACACATATACCACTGAGACATTCATTCACTCACCAACACACCCATAGACACACTCACACACCCATAGAGCCCTTCACAGATGCAGTCTTGAACCCATACACCCAGTGAATCACTCACACATCTATGCACAAAGTCACACCCCCCGCCCACACACACAGACACTCAGGCACCCAAACAGATACTCATACAACAAATCAATAACCCATATAGACACTCATGTAGCTACTCACCAACCCAAGCAACCGCTTACACACTGTTGGACTTGGCCCTGCTAGCAGGCTCATCCCGGAACTTTTTGCCTTCACCCTAGTTTTTTTTCTCCTAATATAGTATTGGTGGGTTCAGGATGTTGGACACTTTGGCGCTGGTTAGCAGTGCCAAGTGTGAGGGCTTTCTGCCTTACATAGGATTACCCTGGGAACCCCCCAATGGTAGAAAATGTAGAAGCCATGTGGGGTGTGGAATGAAAATAATAAAAGCTGCGCAATGGTGTGCAGAGGTTTTTTTTTACCAGTGAAGGAAATGTCACTTTTAAAATGGACGCCATTGCTGTGTGCTTTGTGCCGCCTGCCTAAAGTGGGTTGGCGGTCTAGTTGTCTATCTCCCAGCCCCCCCAGCTTTTGGAGGGATGCCTGGCAGGCAGGGTGCTCTACAACTACCCTCAGTGACAGTTGGGATTGGAACTACCAGAGAGCCTTCTAGAAGCATCTGGCCTTTTCTGGTAGGTGGGGTGAGGGGTGTATATGAAGGGGGGCTGTGCCTCCATGTGGTTAGACTGAGCATGGACTTGATGGTGAGGGGACACTCTGCCAGGAGGTACCACCGCATGGGCTTGTGTGCTGGCCCCTGTGCCCAACTGTACCCCTCTTCTGTCCACCGGGCTAGTGAGAGCCCCTTTGCTGGCGTGGAGACTGTGGTGCCAGGAGGAGTCCCACTTTATGGAAGATGACTGCTTCTAAGAGCTGCTGTCCTGTACTGATGAGTGCCCACTGACTGCTGATCTGGCCCAGCATTGCCTGCCTGCTCTCTTGCCCTAGCGTGCCGTGAGCGCTACAACTGCGTCCCAGGAGGTGAGGAGCGTGGGTGCTACTTTCATGTGGGGGACTGTGTGCCCCTGACCCCCTAGCGCCTCATGAGCACTACATGCAAATGGCCAGTGAAGAAAGAGGAGCGTGGTTCCTGCAGCGCAGAGGCGGCGCACTGCTGAAGGAAATTCCCGGTGTGGGAGGGACTCCCCCTGCAGCTTCAGTCAGCGGGAGCCTACCCCGCATTATTGCCGCCCTTGCGGGTGCCCACCCCGCATGAGTGCTGCCTCTGAATGTTGAACAATACTGCAGGAGCATACTCTGCGTATTGCCGCATTCCTGCATATTTAAAAACTAGCAGGATCCCACCCCGTGGTTTTGGCGCCCCTGGTACTATTTTAAAACTAAGCAGGTGCCCACCCCGCATGCCCGCAGAAAAAAGGAATCAGATAAATCACTGCCACAGGCCGCGGGAGAACAGTCCTGACGCGACCAGGAAGCCAGGCACGCTTGCCTGACTGTGGGCGGGGCCTGCAGGGACGTCTGGAGCCTCGCGGGCTCTTCAACAAAGTCCTAGGTCCCAGGAGGGGGCCTGGGTGAAGTGCTATGAGGTGCTGGCGTTGGCAGGGCTCCCCGTGAGCAGAGGAGAGCCCTGTGTGTTGAGTCACTGCCAACCGGCGTCAGGAAGAGGGGGTGAATGGAGGACGGGAGCCTACCCCACCTCTGTTGGTGAGGAAGTGCAGCGTGATTCGCAGGGCTCCCAGGTGGAAGGGAGAGCCCCGCGGGCAAGAGCAGCCTAAGTCCCTGGTCGCACGAGGGTCAGCCTGGGTGAAGAGAAACCGGAGCAGCGCGAGAGGAGCCTGGTGAGTGGGGCTGGGTGGCGGGTATAGGGGGATTGGTTGAGGCACATTGTCGGTGCCTTCCCCCTGGGTTCCCACGCCGCAGAGATGGGCCCCCTCATGCCCAGTGCATCATTCTCCCTCAGTGGCGTCGCAGATGCGGGCTGCTGCAACGTATTGGCCATTTTGAGTTTGGGGCTTCTAAGGCCCTGTTAGTGCCAAGGAGCAATCTGCACCATCTTTTTGGTATTTATTAGTCCTTAGAGTCCCGGCTGGGGGCCCCCATGTGACTTTGCTGATTTGCTTGTCGCATCTGCCCCGTGGACAATGGGCAGCTGCCTCGATTAGCGCCATTCTGAGGAGGGTTGAAGTCCGAGGGTATGGGCTCCCCAGGTGCAGTGGTGCCACGGGCTAACCTGCAGCCAGGGGCATGTTTGTTGGGCTACCAGGTAGGTCCCTACATTAGGTTGGGTGAAGTGCGCGCCCTACGGACAATGGTTGATGCCCCAAGCCCTATGTTTATGCCTAACGTTATGCCTAATGGGCTGCTCATACGTTGATGCTAACGTGCTCATGCCTACATCAGGCTATGAGGTTTTAAAACTTATGACTAAATGTAATGATGCATTCACACTGATGCTTTGGTGAAGGATAAGCCTCCCTCAGTTATACTCTGATGACTGCATAATGTATTCATGACTTATGTCTAAGGGTTTCATGCTAACCAGAGGCCACATGCTAATGGGTTATATGCCTGTCCTACCAGGGCTATGCCTATTGTTATTACCCTGATTTTCTAGGGTTATGCCTGTTGGGATGCCGCATGCATATGTCCAGGCCTACTGAGAGCGCATACTATGATTATGCCCAATGTGCTTTCTGCTAATGTAATGCCTAATGTTTTCCCTCAGGGTTATATTGTTGGGGTTCTGCATAATGGGTTTTGGCCTAATCTAATGTGATTTATGCGCATGATTTCTATTAAATGTGTTTTCATGCCTTACGTCAGGTTATGATGTGCAGAGGCTAGGCCTGCGCTATTGTGTTCATGATATTGCATTTATTCTTATGAGGTGGCCTAATGCCATCCAATGGTGATTGCGTTTTATGCCTGATATGGTGAGGTTTATGTTCCAAGTTTACACCTACCTGATTCATGCCTAATGTTTCATGATGAGGTGATTTAGGCTCACATGTCCCTGCCTGAGCTAATGTGGCTGATGATACGGCAATTTTGCTGACCTCATTATTTTACCCGTAAGTACTGGCAGGTTCACATTTTATCTTTGTACCTTGAGATGATGTTTGCAGCGGCCCGATTGGCCCTGCCGTGTATATAGTTCCCTGTAAATGGTTACCCGGTGCTGGCTGGCACGGAAAATATGCACCTGTGTTCTACATTCTAATGCGTTTTGTAAATCCAACAGTTATTTTTCATGCAACCTGGTGTGGAGTCTCTTTTTGTAATGTGCCTGGTGTGTCGCCTGTGAGTGCTGCTGGGATGCTTTACACATTTCCTCCGGAGTTTAGCCCGCCCCCTCTGCACCACGCTACCCGTTTCTAATACACACCAGCTGAGAGACTAATATAGACTTTCACACAGTTTAGTCACTAACCCATGCATTCAGTATGACACGTTCAATCACTCACTTATACAGTCAGTCATGCACTTATTCAGTCAGTCACGCACCTACTAAATAAGCCCTTCAGGCACTTGTAAATCCACTCATTCTTCAATACACCTTGGCATAGATATATATCCAAATATTTAAACTTTAAGAAATACACATTTACTGGATGATGTCATCAGTGATGTCACCAGTGTTGTCATTTGAGATGTCATCAGTGATGTCACTGACCATGTCATGAGTGATGTAATATGGGACGTCATCAGCAGTGCATTGCGGGCACGCGAGTTATAGTTAGCTCAACTAACTATAACTGGCAAATTTCTCTGGTTTATATGAGTCAAATGTCCAACTAACAATCCGCCCAAACCTAAACAAATTAGCAAGTCTCTTAATATTCAGCATGGGAATATTTACAGTGCATTCAATATGCAATCGCATTACAAACGCGGCACCCTTATAATTGCCATTTCACAATTGAGAACTGGCAAAAGGCAACAATACATGATTTTTGATACCGCCGTGAATCGGCGACTGCCGGCATAATCATACGCGGCATATATTAACATTTAAACAAATCACGACCGTTTTATGTTTGCGATTTATAATCCTGTCTCGTAGTAAATACCTTCAAAATCATCATTATCAATTTACAACCATGCTGTCCCATCCGATATGCATTTTATACTTTTACTGTGAATCCGCAATTGCCACTGAAAATCATAACATTCATTAGTCCCACCTTTTTAATCAATATCTCACCATGTATTGGCCTACACTAACAATCTATGTACAAGAAAATAAATTGAAATTAAAGGAAACTTACTATAACATATGATGAATCATTATCAGTATCATCGTATTTCAAAATTTCTCATCTTCCCAAATGCACCGGTAACTCTTCCCCACTATTAAGGCCATTCTGTACCTTGGTCGGTAGATCAATGATGTAACGGAATTTTAACCTTCGTAGTCTTTGTACCCCTCCTCTCGGATCGATGGGTACATGACCTAAACCAAAATACTTCAACAGCTCCCTGTTGCTCTGGTGTTTAATGGAGAAGTGCCTGGCGACAAAATAAATAACATCTTTGTTTGTTATAGCACAAAGATGTTCCAAAACGCGAATTTTCACACTATGAATGGTACTGCCTATACATCTGAGCCCGAAAGGGCATGTCAGACAACAGACAGTGTGTGTTGTGGGGCATGTCAGAAATGTATTGATCAGCTTTGGTTTCTTCAAGCCTGCTACCTGGTAGGAGAGTACCCTTATACTATTGGCACACACCTTACACTTCCTGCAGGGGAAGAAACCTTTCATATCCCTGAGTGTTCCTGGGCTGCTTAGTACTGCTGGCAGATGACTCTGGACTAATTTGTCCCACAGATATCTAGCTTTTCTGAATGTAATCAGAGGATTGCCTATGACGATGTCAGTCTTAAGGATGTACCAATTTCTTCTTAGCATACCCCTTAAAGAATTGGCTTCATCAGAATAGGTGGTAACTAGTCAGAATTTTCCTCCATCCTCATCCATAGCGGTAGTTGTTTTGTCTTTCATATTGAGTATTTCCTTTCTCTGGATTCTCCCTAACTTCTTCAAGGTGGTATCTAAGAGGTCCCTGTCGTAGCCTCTGGCTGTAAATCTAGCAATGCTCTCCTTGGCTGCAGCTCTGAAGTCACACTTTCTAGAGCAATTATGTTTCAGCCTAATGAGTTCCCCATAGTGTTCGCTTTTTATCAGTTTAGGAGGGTGACTGCTGCCGCATGCAAGATGGAATTGCCAGCCGTAGGTTTTCTGTACAGCTTAGTCTCCAGCACTCCTTCCTTCAAACAAACCCTCAAATCCAGATAGTTCACTGCCACTGAACTAATTTCCGATGTAAACCTTAAAGTTACATCATTGTTATTGAGGTGTTGTATGAGTTCTTCAGCTGAATCCATTGACCTCTTCCATACGAGGAAGATGTTGTCGATGTATCTTTGCCAGGCTACTATCTCACTGACCCACTTAGCATTTTCTTGAGTCAAGGCTACCTGCTCCTCCCACCAGCCTATGAATACATTTGCATAGCTGGGGGCGTAGCAGGTACCCATGGCTGTTCCTCGAGATCTGTCTATAGAGGTCCCCCTTGAATAAAAAATATTATTCAACAGGCAGAAATCAATCAATTCAGTTTACTATGTTCTGCAAATTTCAATGGTCTCTTTTTCAGAAAGTATTTGATTGCCTCCAATCCATGTTGATGGTTTATACACGTATACAAACTTGTGATAACAAGTGCAATCAACAAGTTGTTGGTTCCCACTTCAATTCTCTAATCTGGATGATAAAATCCTCTGTGCCCTTGATACAGGAAACTAATTGAAGAACCAATAGAAAAAGGAAATGGTCAATGTAAATATTTTCAGTAAGGCTACCTTTTGATGATACTGTAGGCCTCCCAGGCGGTTTAAATTGTCTTTATGATTTTTCGGAAGCTGATAGAATGTTGGTATGACTGGATCCCTGTTTCTTAAGAAGAAATATTCATCTGTGTCAAGCATGGATTTATTGTGCGTTCTTTGCTTGTTTTTTCATAATTCCTGTCATTGCTCAGTTGTCTTAAAGCCTTGCGGCAGTACTGCTCCCTTGCCATAAGACTGATATTACCCCCTTTATCAGAGGGTTTGCAAATGATCCCCGTATTCATTTGCAAATTGGCCAAAGTTGCTTTCTTTTAAAAAAAAAAATACTTTTTATTAACAAACTCAGTATTACAATCACATTACAGATGAGGGATGAATCTGACGTCATGACTACAATAGTCAATGGGAATCATTACAGAATATAGCCCGGAAAGTCTAGGGCGAAGGGGTATCCTCATTACATGTAGCAAGGGGAGGTTGACATATATCCCCCCTCATAGGCATTCCGCAAACCCCATATTCGAGTCCACTACTTAGGGCACCCTCGGGACACAAACACCGTTTTCTCCCGAAACATTAACCAGTCCAAGGGCCCGATTCACAGAATGAACTTAAGACTCAATCCTAAACTTACTACTGTTTTGGTATTCACAGATTGCACTTACTACTTTTGGTATTCACAGAATGAACTTACTACTTTTGGCATTCACAGAATGCACTTATTACTTTTGGTATTCACAGAATGAATTTACTCATTTTGGTATTCACAGAAATTAGGACTCCTAACTTTAGGACTCCTAAATGCCTTCTGTGAATACCAAAAGTCTTAAAATTAGGATTTTTCTCAATTTAGTAGTAGTAAAGTTAGGACTACTAACTTTAGGACTCCTAAATGCCTTCTGTGAATATCGAAAGTCTTAAAATTAGGATTTTTATCAATTTAGTAGTAGTAAAGTTAGGAGTCCTAACTTTACTACTACTAAATTGAGAAAAATCCTAATTTTAAGACTTTCGGTATTCACAGAAGGCAATTTATTAGTAGTAAAGTTAGGAGTCCTACCTTTACTACTACTAAATTGAGAAAAATCATAATTTTAAGACTTTCAGTATTCACAGAAGGCATTTAGGAGTCCTAAAGTTAGTAGTCCTAACTTTACTACTACTAAATTGAGAAAAATCCTAATTTTAAGACTTTCGGTATTCACAGAAGGCAATTTAGGAGTCCTAAAGTTAGTAGTCCTAACTTTACTACTACTAAATTGAGAAAAATCCTAATTTTAAGACTTTCGGTATTCACAGAAGGCATTTAGGAGTCCTAAAGTTAGTAGTCCTAACTTTACTACTACTAAATTGAGAAAAATCCTAATTTTAAGACTTTCGGTATTCACAGAAGGCAATTTAGGAGTCCTAAAGTTAGTAGTCCTAACTTCTGTGAATACCGAAATGAGTACGTTCATTCTGTGAATACGAAAAGTAGTAAGTGCATTCTGTGAATGCCAAAAGTAGTAAGTTCATTCTGTGAATACCTAAAGTAGTAAGTGCAATCTGTGAATACCAAAACAGTAGTAAGTTTAGGATTGAGTCTTAAGTTCATTCTGTGAATCGGGCCCCAAGTCTTTCTCCCAGTCTCGCACTGTAGGCGGGAGTACGGCCCCCATCGCCGAGCAATATTTCTCTTGGCAATCATAAGCCCCAAAGTAGCCCACTGTATCGTGTAGGTATTAAGCTCATTCGGCTCCCAAATTTATTCAATAAGCATCTGCGGGCTTCTAATCGAAGATGTGTCGACAGGACTGTATTAATGGACTGTATTAATGGTGTCGTGTATGAGGCGCCAGTAAGGTCGTATGGATTTGCATTCCGAAATTATATGCAAAAAATTGACCTCCTGACCACACCCCTGTCTGCACTCACCCCCGTCAAATCTCCCCATCCGTAACAGCTGAGGTCCAGTCACAAACACCCTATGGAGGATTTTAAGCTGGACCAGTCGGGGGCGAGCAGGTATAGCAACTACTCCGGGCGAGGAAACGGCGACCTGCGATTCATCGTCGTCCATTTCAATACCATCTTTGGACCATTTCTCTCGAAGTTCGTGGAGAGGGTCTGGCATGTTATTGATGAGTTTTTTATATATCAGCGAGATAGTCCTGCCTGGGATGTGACCTTCTAAAACTCTTTCTTCCAGTGGGGAGGATTCGGGCGGGGCAGTTCCGTGCTGCAAACTGGATCCCAGGGCGTGCCTAACCTCTGTATAACGGAAGCACTCCGAGTCAGCCAAGTCAAATTGCTTTTGCAGTGCTGAGAATGGTTTAATGTCTGTCTTGTCCAATAGGTCACCAATGCGTGAGAGGCCTATTAGGTCCCATTTGTCAAACCCCTTACTTTGCCACATGCTTCCCAGCTGTTCCGAGTCCCATAGTGGTGTCCTTGGACCCGTCCCTAGTAAGTCTTCGATCCCAAACCAGGCCCTTAGGGGCTGCGTGCCACACATGCACTGGGTGCTTGGTGGGGCCCGTAAGTGGAAAACGTCGCAGTTTGAAATAAAGAGCTTGTAGTTCCCACCAGAAAGCAACCATCTGTCCATGCTATAGCCTGGATCTTCGGGTCGGGCGTACGTACCGTGGTTGATGGAGGCTAGGTGAGCAACCCAAATACTTTTTAATATCAGGGAGGCCAATACCACCATCATACCAATTCAGGGAGAGTTTACCAAGAGTGATGTGTGGCTTTCCTTCCCACAATTGATCTCGCTGGAGGCCTTCTACCTCCCTGAAATATGAAGCCGGGACTAGGTCCAAGGAGTTATGTAAAACATATAGAAACCTCGGTAAAGACATCATCTTAAAAAGGGCCGCCTTTCCCAGTAAGGAAAGGGAAAGCGACTTCCAATGAAGCATGTCTTTTCGCAGCCTCATCAAAGGGGGGACGTAAATATCAAAGGGGGACGTAAATTCTGGGTATAACGAAGTGAAGGATCCAGGGAAGGAAAGATCCCCAGGTACTTAAAGCCGTCAGTGCATATTTGTATTGGACACCCCTGCGGTGGGACTGGCAGCCCCCTCGCCACCACAAAAAGCAGGGTCTTACTCCAGTTAATCGAATAACTGGAAAATCGTCCGAAAGCAGTGATGATACTGAGTACCGCAATTAAGGACTGCCTCGGAAAAGTCAGATAAAGTAAAATATCGTCTGTGTAGAGGGAGATGCAGTCCTCCCACTCCGGCGTCCAACGCATCCCCCGGATCATTGGGCCCCTGCGGATCCAAGCCGCCAATGGTTCCAGCTCCAGAGCAAACACGAAGGGGGACAATGGACATCCCTGTGTGGTCCCTCGACTGACCTCAAAGGTTGCAGATTTCTTATTATTGACTACTACTTGAGCAAGAGGCCGAGCATATAATAATTGTACCAAATGAATATATTCAGGGTCAAACCCCATCTTCTCCAGCACTGCTCAGAGGTACGGCAACTCAATGGTGTTGAATGCCATGGTGGCATCGAGAGAGACTATAATAACTGGCTCTAGGATGGAGTCCGCCCTACCCAGAACGCTGTGTACTCTACGAAGATTAAGTGCCGTATTCTGATGCGGAATAAAACCCGATTGGTCTGGATGGACCAGTGCCTCAATCACCGTGATCAGCCGGTTATCCAGCAGTTTAGCCAGGATCTTAGGGTCTGCATTTAGAAGGGAGATCGGCCTGTACGACCCACACTCCTCTTTGGACTTCCCCTCCTTATGAATGGTGATTATGGTTGCCATCCTCTGGTCTTTGGGTAGGAACCAATTGGCACTGGCATCTTCATACATTCTCTTGAGGTAAGGGGCCAGCCTGTCTGGTTTGAGTTTGTAGAGCTCAATCGGCAACCCATTAGGACCGGTAGCTTTACTGGAATTGAGGGAACTGATTGTTGTCGCTACTTACTCAGTGGAGATGGCACTATCTAAGATATCAGTTAACATCTGGCGAGAGTCCTCCACTGAGTAAGAAGTCACTGAGGTGTAGACAACGCCAAAATGGGCTGCAAACCTGTCCACAATATCTTGGGTATCCGTAAGGGTCCAAACCCCCTGCCCATTGAGCTCAGGCACTAGTCGGCTGGCCCACTCCTTCTTGTCCAACCAAGCAAGCAATTTCCCGGCCTTGTCTCCCACCTCGTATAGCCACCCCTGTGCTGCCCTCCCCAGGGCTTTTGCCTGATCTGTAGCTAACGCTCTAAATTCTTGCAGTTTGAGATCGAGGTAGTGAAGTTTATCGGATGTGGCGCCTGAAGTCAGGTCTGCCTCCAGATGACTAATCTCCATCTCAATGGCTTCCATTTCCCTATGACGTTCCTTCCTTGTCCCTGTAATTAGAGAAAGGGCCTGACCCCGTATAATGGTTTTGAAGGCTTCCCACAGGATCTGTAGGGATTCCACAGAACCCTGATTATCAGTAAAGTAGTTATCTATGGCCACGAGGAGTTCCTTGTGGATTTTAGGATTGCGGAAATACCACAGGTTGATGGGGGCCACCAATCCCTCCTGGCTGTAGCTAGGGACCATATATAGCCAAACCGGCAAGTGGTCAGAGATGCCTCTAGCCAGATGTTTTACCTCCTGAATGTGGGCAATTTGAGACTCGGGGAAAAGGACGTAATCTCTGCGTGATATGCTCCCATGGGCCCCAGAGTTAAAGGTGTGTTGCACTGTGTTCGGGTGATAGGACCGCCAACCATCTACCAAACCAATAGTATCAAGGAAGTCTGGGATCCAACAAGAGACAGAACTGACAACAAGGGGAGGATGGTGGTCCAGTGTACCGGAAACTGCGGAGTTCAGATATCCTCCCAACATTATCAAACCATCCGGGATGGTCAACAACAGCGCCCCTAGATCCCTAAAGATTGTGGCCTGTAGGCCAGGTGGCACATAGACCAACAACAAAATAATAAACTGACCTTCCCAAACACCCGAGACCCCAATGTCTCATCCTCGAATCATCTGTCCAGGTCCTATTCACATTAATTGGAAAAGATTTCTTCACAATTATACCCACCCCTTGCGAACTAGAGGTAAATACCGCATGTGCCAACAATATGTAACCCCCCCGATGTAAGGCCTTGCACGCATTCCCATTAAGGTATGTTTTGCGCTTTAATCCCACCGCCCCCATGAGCAGCCATGACCAATTGAAAATTTTCCTCACCTCCTTTACGGGGAGTGCAATATGTATGCTCACTTCCCCTCCCAAGATCACAATAGACGTTGCTGAGATAATGAATACAATCAAAACATAACAAAACACCCGTGCTCAACAACCCCCACCCCGCTGCCCTGCACTCTGGTCCTAAAACTGCCCTCAAAAACTTGCAGAGTGCCTGTCGCCCTAGAAAGGAATTCAAAAAGGAAGAAAGAGGGGGGAAATAGTGCGCTCTGTGTCCCCACCCCTCTCCATGTCACATGTAAAGCTCCTAGAAGGCAAGTAACTCCAAACCATATGAATCCACCAGCCCCAGCAATCAGAAACAAATACCCCACCCCCCCAGGCCCACCCCACATCAAATTCTCATTACTCAGTTCAAAGGCTGCCATCCTCGAAGTCTCTATCTCGGTGAGGTTGGATGTCCGCATTCTTCCCGGCACCATGATCCGTCGGGTTCATCGTTAAGCGATATTCTATCCAGTCTGCCACAGCGCCAGGTTGGTTGAAGAACCCCACCTTTCCCTCCACCTCGACCCAGAGTCGCGCCGGGAACAGCATTTAGTATTTCAGGCCCTCTCTCTAAGGTTGCGCTTAACAGAAAGGAATAACCTCCTTTGCCTCTGCACTCTCTGTGTGAAGTCTGGAAAAAGGAGATGTCCGCATTTATGTAACAAAGTGTGGCCCCTGCTCTGGAGTTCTGGAGAATAACATCTCTGTCACGAAAGTTCAAGACCCGAGCCAGCATGGGCCGCAGGGGAGCGCCCGGTTTGGGAAGGCCGCCTGGGACCCTGTGAGCATGTTCGATAACAAAAAAGTTACTAAGGCCTTTGGGTTGCAAGTGTTTAAGAAATGAGATCTTCAAGAAACAGATCAGAGGATTGCCCCTCCGATTTCTCCGGAACACCTAGAATACGGAGATTATTGCGCCAAAGACGGCATTCGTAGTCATCCAACTTGAGGTCCGTGAGATTGCAAGAGCCCTGGAGCTCACAGACCTCCCTTTGCAGTTGGGTGACATCGCCAACAAGACTGGAGGTCGTTATTTCTACCTGTTTGACTTTTTCGTTGAGCTTCCCCAGATCGGCCCTAATAAGGTTGATGTCAATCGCCATAGTGTCCATTTTGTTCTCCAACAAGGTTTTGTACTCCAGTAATAGCCTCCATAACATCCTTAAGCTAGAGTTCCTGTTTCCCCAGGTAACCTTGGGTGGTATCTCTAGACAGCCGGTGCTGCTGTGTGTCTTTGGAAACCGTGTATCAGTCTAGTTTGTTGATCTACACCGGTTTCGTCCCACGGGATCAAGAGCCTTTGGTACGCTCCATTGTAGTGTCCAGAGTATGTTCCAGCTGGCCCGGGATACTCAGGGTAGGCTGAGGCACCGCCTCTACCAGGGCACAACAGTGGAGCCAACCGGCCAGGAAACCAATTTCAGTCCTCGGGCACCAGGAGATCCAGCACCAATTCTGGCTCCCACCAGGGAGATGGGCCCCTCAAATCGGTCCTTGGCAACAGCGGCAACTCCGGGGACCAACCGTCCAGGTAGACAAGGGCACCTAGGGTGTTATATGCCAATATGCCCAGCAGCGCATCCTCTAATGACCCTCTGAGAAATTAGCCACAGCTTCTCAGGCATTGAGGTGTATTAGTCCCAGGATGAAGTACAGAGGTCCATCAACCCTCTCACAGCCCCCCTGGACCTCTGGGGGTCACTCCAAGTCACTGACGAGCCAGAAATTGGCACAGCAAGGCTGTTGCTGACCCGGGTGTTTGGCATAAATTAGCACTGATGAGGCGGGAAGAAGGAAAACTACCAATGTCAGAAGCGCGCCACCGCCAAGAACAGGCTTGCTGCGGTCGCGCTTAATGCCTGCTCAAATTTCACCCTCCCGCCTCACCAGATCTGATGCTCGGGTCCCCGGTCACCGCCGCGGGCCTTAGTTGCTTCCCAGCTGCGATGCTCCAGGGAAATTGCCTGCGGCACCTTAAGGATACAGTGCCACCGCGCAATGATGTCAGACTGGCCGGATCCCTCTTCCGGCATCCCAGTCACTCTGGGTCCCGGCTCTCAGTCACTCAGCAGGCTGCAACTCTCCGGGGATGATATCTCCCCCATCCGACTAGCAAGGCGAACTGGGGTGGGCGGGTTGGGAACCGCTGCTTCTCCGACACACAGGGTCGTCGTCAGACAGTGCGGATCTTTCTTCAGGATAGACACGGAGCAGGGACAATAAGTGAAGCTTCACACTACGCGGCCATCTTCAATCTGTGCTTGGCCACGCCCGCCAAGGTTCTTCCTTGGTCATGTTCTTATCCTTTTTCAACGGCTTACTGCATCATCTGAATTTTACAAGATCCTTCATTACCCCATCAGAGAAGGAGTCAATGGCATCATATGGCATTTGCGGCATAAATTGAAATATTGGTTTTGATGTGTTTTATCTAGGAACCCGATCAGTATTGTGAACTTATGCCCCTATACGGCTATAATCAATAAATATCCCTATAATAGCTTCATAATCAGAGCCATATTTTCAGTACATCGCCTCTGCAGTCCATGACACAGCAGAAGCTACTTCCTTAGATTCCTAGAGAGCACACCGAGTTCTTTCGACACACCAAACCCCCAGCAACCTGGGAAAGCCCTGCTTGCTTTGTTTTGATTAGTAATAGAACTCCTGCGAGCACTGTAAGAATGACTAGTTCTTAGTGACATCTTTATTGACGCCTTATGTCCAAAACTTACGTCAAACTTGGCACCTTTCAGGTATAAATATATCAACATTGCCTTAAGCAAACACACGGTGGTGGTGAACTCTGGAACAGAACAGCTGTCCCCTTGCAGAAAGCCCAGCAGACGCGAGAAGCCCACGGACGCTGCCCCTCCTCTTTGACGCGCTGAGAAAGACGCTGTCTTTTCTCCTGCCGAGAAAATCCAGCTCCGGCGTTTCCAGCCTACCCTTGCGGGTGACTGGGATATCGGGTCCTGAGAGGGAGATACCAGACCTCCTACATTCTATTCCAAAGGTACGGAGCTGACTAACCCCCACATGCATCATTGTGTTTTGTATTCGCAAACGGTGCGAATCGCATAATTCGGCCGTTTGTGAATGCAAAATGCAATTTTGGGATGCATCATCATTAATGCGAAAATCGCATTTTAAGAATTCGCATATTGATTGCGAATTCGCATATGAATTGCAAAAAGTAAGGAATCACATTTAGCATGGAAAAAATGGCATGCATGAAAAAACGCTATTTGCGATTCCCAGAAAAATCGCAAATAGCATTACCTAAAATAAGAAGAGCTCAGACTTGGTGTTATTTTTTTCCAAACCAAACTCTCATGTGATTTTGATCCCTCTTGGTATATAAGTGACACTCTGACTATTACATTTCCTTTCACCATGGCTGCAGTCATAGTCTTGGCACGTAGGCGGAGATTGAGAGCTGCTTTGAGGCGCAGAGTAGTGAGTGAAAGGATATTTAGGGTGCGCATTAATTTATTTGGGCAGACTGAGGCAGAAATTTATGATAAGTACAGGTTAAATGTTGATTCTATACTGGACTTAATTGCTGATTTCGATCCTATACTACAGAGGCCCACCCTTAGAACACAAGCCATTCCTACTCATGTCCAAGTACTTTGTTGCCTACATCCTCTGGCTTCTGGTTCTTTTCAAGGTGTGATTGCCATTGCTCGGGGGGGTCACAGAGTTCCCTTTCAAGGTTTTTCAGAAATTTTTTAAATGCTATGTTGTTGAGGATCAGGCATTACATAGTGTTTCCAAGTACTCAGCAGGAACTTTTACAGACAAAGTTGGACTTCTATAATATGGCTCATTTTCCTCATGTCATAGGCTGCATAGATGGTACTCATATTCCCATATGCCCACCTTCTCAAAATGAGTACATTTTCAGGAATAGGAAATTGTATCATTCATTGAACATTCAAGCCATTTGTAATTCAAAAACCATAATCACAGACCTAGTTGCTAGTTTCCCTGGAAGTGCTCATGACTCCTACATATTCAAACAGAGTGCCATATTCACAAAGTTGGAAGCAGGACATTTTGGAGATGGATATTTACTGGGTAAGTTATCATGTTATGTTGTTGATAGTGTTTTCAGACCAAGAAAATTATGACATGTTTGTAATCAACTGAAATGGTTTAATCTTTTCCATAGGTGACAGTGCTTATGGTGTGAGAACATTTATCCTGACTTCTTATCTCAATCCAACAACCCGTAAAGGGCAGAATTATAACCAAGCTTATATCTCTACCAGAAATGTGATTGAGAGGACATTTGGAATAATGAAATCCAGATTCCGTATACTTCATAAAACTGGAGGTGCATTACAATATCGTCCTGAGGACTGTTGCAAAATTGTTGCCACTTGTGCCATGCTGCACAATGTAGCCATGAAAAGAGGCCTTGGATTGGAATTTGAAGACAACATCCCAAACAACCACAACCAACCTCACCAACCCCAACCTAGAATCAATGGTCCTGATGCAGCAGAGGGAAGGAGAAGGAGAGCAGAGATAACTCAGCATTACTTTTAAATAAAGGTATGACACAGAACAAACATGATTTTGCTTTAACTTAGGTATTTATTGCAGTTCTAAAGTAATGTAATGTGACATTCTCTTCAAACATATCTGCTGTTTGTAAACAAAAATGTCACTTGAATTTAATCTTCAAAGGTATTGATATTGTCATTTATTAACATTGCAAAAAAAGGTTCTCCAAAAATTTCAAATATGCTTCATTTTTTCCTTCCTCTCAACCCCAATGCTTTAACCTGCACAGGGTTTGAATTACGTTTTTTTAAGGTATCTTTGGCTACATTTCTGACACTTCTTCTTTCTGAAGCTGCTTTAATTTTTACATTTGTAGTTTCTGAAGAAGATGCAGTGACTGCAGACTCTGGATGAAAGATAGCACTTGGCCCTTGATGGTGCTCTGAAATGAGGCCTTGCATTGACTTCATGCCAGAGGACAGCTCTCCATAATATTTCCTCATTTCCTTTTGAATTTCAACAGTAGTTTCGATCAATTTGGATGTGTTATTGCACATTCTGTGCATGGCTCTTGTGCTGGAATGCATATTTACTACTGTTGCTCTTTTTAAAACTGCACCCTGGTTTCCCTGCATTGCTTGACATAGTGTCTCTATTGCTGATGTCATGCGTTCCATTTTGTCTGAGGAGACATTGACCATTTTGACAAGTGCTGTACTCATATTGTTAATGTCTTTGGCCATATTGGTGATTTTACCCTTGATAACCCTTATATCCTTTCCTTGCAGGCGCTGTACTTTTAATAACTTCCTCTCAATGAGACTGCCATTTGCAATGTCATCCATCGCTTCATGATTTTGGGAAGGACGTCTGCGACGCCGGAAGAATTGTTGCAGTCTGTGACGCCTGCCTGGGACCCTTTGTGCAGGCTCTGCATTCACTGTTGTATTTGGGACTGCAGTGTTGACATTATCCTCTGCCTCAGATTCTGTGTCTACCAGTTGACGCAGTCTGCGTCTTTGACTTTGAGGTTCCACTGTGGGTGAAGGTGGTGGGTCTAAGTTATTTCCAGCATTATTTAACAAGTCTTGTGTAAATGACTCTGCAAATTGAATGAATTCAGCATCCAAATCTGCATCTGCAAATGAGACAGTGGAAGTAAACTGTTAAAAAAAATTGTCTCATTGCCTATGTTTTTTTACAGGTTAACATATGAAACTCATATATTGATGCATGGCTCACAAATACTCCTAAAAGTGACTCTAGATACTTTCTGAATGGACCTTGTTTTCTGATTTAAATAAAGAAATGTTGTGAAAACTACATGTCCCATGATGCCATTCTTTTAAGCAAAGTTTACCATAATTGTAATACACTGCGGCCAAACATGTACTTTTCACATTTTTAAGATTACAAATTGAATAACAAGTAATGATGTCAATAACATTATACTGAATTTTGAAAAAATTACCTTGGCTTGGTCCTGGCTGCTCAGAGGTGTCTATGTCAAACACTCCAATCACTGCCTCAGTAGGTAAAGTCCCTTCTACTAGTTCCTTCCAAGGGCTAGTTGGTATGTCTTTTGGTGTACCCCCACCAGTTTTCCTTTCTGTTTTAATGCGTGTCGCAATCTTCTCTTTGGCTCTGCTGCGCAAATCTGTGGGCGACACCTACAGCATTGACCTTTGACTGTATTGTAATCCATATTTTTCTTTTCAAAGCCTCAGATCCTTTTAAAGAATTTTTACCAAAAAGCTGTTCATGCCTAGCTGTGACTTCCTCAATTAATATCTCCAATTCCTTGTCACTAAATTTCACTTTCCTTTTCCTGGGCTGCTGCTCCAAAACCTCATTGCTTGACTCCATAATCACAAGACAAAACAGGAACCTCTCCAGCAGCTTTCAAAAACAATCCCCAAACTGCCAAATACAAGTTGAAGGTAGCCCACAGGTGGTTGTAATTTGGTTCAGAGGCAGGCACACTGAAATCACTTCAGTATTCATCATGTGTGTGTTTTCGCACTTATGGAATTCGCAAAATGCGAATTCGCTAATAAGGAATCGCATTTCCCAGCGATTCGGTAAAAATTGCGATTTTTACCGAATCGCAAGGGAAATGCGAAAAAGTTGATGCATCCCATTATGCGAATTCTTATTTGCGATTCCCTAATTTTCGCAAATAGGAATTCGCACAATGTCACAATGATGCATGTGGGGGTTAACCCTTAGAGAGAATTCTTGAATCAAACTCTTGGCAAAACCAACTTAACTTAAACTGCTACTTACTTACTCCCTCCCACATATTAGGCTTAGGTCAGGTACACCGGGGTAGGCGTAGTTAGAAGCACCAGTTGAGGTCGTTAGCCAATGTATATATTAATGTATATATTGTATATATTTTACTCATTTTAACCATCTTATGGCTAAGAAACCATATCAATGCTTTTACAGTATTATTTCATAATACTCCTTTTACTGTACGGACTTTACTTTATATTAAGTATTGCAATTGTGGCAATCCATTTCTCTTGCATGAGAAGGAAGACTGTTCAATAAATCATCCCATTTATTGAAAACGCAGCCCCACTCTGACCTTCGTAGTCAGAGTGGGGCTGCAGGGGGGCTAAGAGGTGACAAAGCCTCATTAACAAACGACCCGTGAAGTGCTCCGGTGAGGCTGTGTTTGTGTGTGTGCCTGCCCAGAAGCTGACTCAGCCCGGGCACACACGGGCAAGGTGGAGGGAGGGAGACAGGGAGGGAAAGGGATGGCGAGAGACAGGGAGGGAGATGGAGGGAAGGAGAGTGAGGGGGAGGGAGAGTGATGGCAGGAGAGTGAGGGCAGGAGAGTGAGGGCGAGGGAGAGTGAGAGCGAGGTAGGTCGAGGAGAGTGAGGGCGAGGGAGAGTGAGTGAGGGAGGGAGAGTGAGGGAAGGAGAGAGTGAGGGAAGGAGAGAGTGAGGGTGAGAAGAGAGGGAGGGCGAGGGAGAGGGAGGGCAAGGGAGAGGCAGGGAGAGCGAGGGAAGGAGAGAGTGAGGGAAGGAGAGAGCGAGGGAGAGAGCGAGGGAGGGAGAGAGTGAGGGAGAGAGAGGGAGAAGGAGAGAGTGAGGGAAGGAGAGAGTGAGGGAGGGAGAGTGAGGGAAGGAGAGGGAAGGAGAGTGAGGGAAGGTGAGCGAGGGAAGGAGAGCGAGGGAAGGGGAGAGCGAGGGAGGGGGAGAGTGAGGGAAGTAGAGAGTGAGGGAAGGAGAGAGTGAGGGAAGGAGAGAGTGAGGGAAGGAGAGAGTGAGGGAAGGAGAGAGTGAGGGAAGGAGAGGGAAGGAGGGAGAGGAAGGAGAGAGCGACGGAAGGAGAGAGCGAGGGAAGGAGAGCGAGGGAAGGAGAGTGAGGGAGGGAGAGTGAGGGAGGGAGAGTGAGGGAGGAGAGAGTGTGGGAAGGAGAGAGTGAGGGCGAGGAGAGGGAGGGGCTAGGGAGAGGGAGGGAAGGAGAGAGCGAGGGAAGGAGAGAGTGAGTGAGGTAAGGAGAGAGTGAGGGAAGGAGAGAGTGAGGGAAGGAGAGAGGGAGGGAGAGTGAGGGAGGGAGAGGGAAGGAGAGTGAGGGAAGGAGAGTGAGGGAAGGAGAGTGAGGGAAGGAGAGTGAATGAGGGAGAGTGAATGAGGGAGAGTGAGGGAAGGAGAGAGTGAGGGAAGGAGAGAGTGAGGGAAGGAGAGAGTGAGGGGTGGAGAGAGTGAGGGAAGGAGAGAGTGAGTGAAGGAGTGAGAGAGTGAGGGAAGGAGAGAGTGAGAGAGTGAGGGAAGGAGAGAGTCAGAGAGTGAGGGAAGGTGAGAGGGAGGGAGAGGGAGGGAGGGAGGGAGAGGGAAGGAGGGAAGGAGAGTGAGGGAAGGAGAGTGAGGGAGGGAGAGTAAAGGAGGGAGAGCGAAGGAGGGAGAGTGAGGGAAGGAGAGAGTGAGGGAGAGTGAGGGAAGGAGAGGGAAGGAGGGACAGGGAAGGAGGGAGTGGGAAGGAGAGAGCGAGGGAAGGAGAGAGCGAGGGAAGGAGAGCGAGGGAAGGAGAGCGAGGGAAGGAGAGCGAGGGAAGGAGAGCGAGGGAAGGAGAGCGAGGGAAGAAGAGCGAGGGAGGGAGAGCGAGGGAGGGAGAGCGAGGGAGGGAGAGCGAGGGAGAGGGAGGGAGGAGAGAGTGAGGGAAGGATAGAGTGAGGGAAGGAGAGAGTGAGGGTGAGGAGAGAGTGAGGGCAAGGGGAGAGTGAGGGCGAGGGGAGAGGGAGGGCGAGGGAAGGAGAGAGCGAGGGAAGGAGAGAGCGAGGGAGGAGTGAGAGGGAGGGAGAGAGTGAGGGAAGGAGAGGGTGAGGGAAGGAGTGAGGGAAGGAGAGTGAGGGAAGGAGAGTGAGGGAGCCCGCCAAGAGTGAGGGAGCCCGCTAAGAGTAAGGGAGCCCGCTAAGAGTGAGGGAGCCCTCTAAGAGTGAGGGAGCCCTCTAAGAGTGAGGGAGCCCGCTAAGAGTGAGGGAGCCCGCTAAGAGTGAGGGAGCCCTCTAAGAGTGAGGGAGGGAGACAGAGTGAGGGAGGGAGACACAGTAAGGAGACAGAGTGAGGGAGGGAGACAGAGTGAGGGAGAGAGAGGGAGACCGAGGGAAAGGGAAGGAGAGAAAGGGAAGGAGAGGGAAGGAGAGAGGGAGACAGAGGGAAGGAAGGAGAGAGGGAGACAGAGGGAGGGAGGGAGAGGGAAACAGAGTGAGGAAGAGGGAAACTGAGTGAGAGGGAAACAGAGTGAAGGAGAGGGAACCTGAGGGAGAGGGAAACAGAGTGAGAGAGAGGGAAACTGAGGGAGAGGGAAACAGAGTGAGGGAGAGGGAAACTGAGGGAGAGGGAAATAGAGTGAGGGAGTGAGGGAGAGGGAAACAGAGTGAGGGAGAGGGAAACTGAGGGAGAGGGAAACAGAGTGAGGGAGAGGGAAACTGAGGGAGAGGGAAATAGAGTGAGGGAGAGGCAGACAGAGATGGAGAGAGAGACAGAGATGGAGAGGGAGACATAGAGAGTGAGACATTCAGAGTGAGTGGAACAGAGGGAGAGAGGGAGTGAAACAGAGGGAGAGAGGAAGTCAGACAGAGGGAGAGAGGGAGTGAGACAGTCAGAGTGAGGGAGACAGATGGAGACAGAGAGACAGGGGGAGAGAGAGGGAGAGAGTGGGAGGGAGAGAGAGAAAGAACGAGAGAGAGAAAGAGAGAGAGAGAGAGAGAGAGAGAGAGAGAGAGAGAGAGAGAGAGAGAGAGAGAGATGTGTGTATGCCGGGTTTGGTGGCTCAGTGGACGAAGGCGTCCGCTGCAGGAACCTGTGATCAACCTCATGGTCAAATTTTTTTTGTTGTTGCTCTAGCCCCGTCCCTTCCCCCACTGACCCCGTCCCACCGGTGCGGCCTTCGGACATAAACCACATTGTAAATTTGGCCCCTGAGAGAAAGTTTGTGAGTACCCATGTTCCATACGCAGGTCCTCATATATATATATAGTGGTCACCTGAAATCTTTGATTCGGAGCATACCATTTGGCGAATTCCTCCGGGCTCGGAGAAATTGCAGCTTTGAACAAGACTTTTTAGCTGAAGGAAACTGTATGACTGAGCGTTTCATTGAGAGGGGCTATGACACCAACATCATCCAGGCAGCATATGAGAAAGCTAGTTCCCTCAGTCAGGCAGAGCTATTAGTACCCAAAGAAAAACCCCTGGACATGAATGACAACAAGATTAGCTTTGTAGCCACCCACCATTCTAAATCCTGGCAGGTACAAAAGAGTCTAAAAAAACACTGGAAAGTATTGGGCACAGAATCTACTTTTGATGATGCACTGAGTGGTAATCCTGATATATCTTATCGCAAGGCTAGTTCCTTGAAGGACAAACTTAGCAGGAATGATGTTAGTGCTCTGAAAATCAAAAAACCTGGTACAGAAGGTTTCTTCACTTGCATGGCCTGCAAGGCCTGCAAATTCAGTACCAATGTTAAAAAGGTTTACTTTCCAGTGGAAAACAAGGAGAGGAGTATCAAAAAACATCTGTTGTGCCTGTCAGACTTTTGTGTCTATGTCCTGACTTGCCCATGTGCGAAAAAATACGTGGGGAGAACAATGTTATTGACTTATGAATTTGAGGCATTATGGTGTATATTGGCAAATTTTTCCCCCACTTGGGATTTTCAAATCCATTATCATTTTTTATTTTGTGATTTGTTTTGGTATTTTGACGCAATTCGCTTGAGCTGGTTTCTAAATTTATGAACTCTTAGGCCGCTTTCATGATTTTGTTATTTGCTTTATGTATTACCCACTGGGGCAGTATATCTTCTACTATCATGTTCACAATCACCCACTGGGGTAATTAATAGAACGCAACTGGCTCTGTGCATTAATTTTGGTGAATTGAGCAAAGAATTTTGCATTTGCGCATTATCTTGAGTATTTATGTCATAAGTAGACACCAGCCTCTTCTGTCCTAATGCATTAATTCACTGGATGAAATTCTCTGGTAACATGCAATTATGCAGAATTATTCAAAACTGTATATGCGATGTAACAAGCATAATATTAGTTAATATGCTTTTGATGCCTTAGGCGGTTAATTGTATTTTGGCGAATGTATTAATTCGGTTGTTTGTCATATATATTTTTGATATCAATGTGTTTTCACAGAGAAAACCCCTTTCTAAGATGGCCGCCATTTGCAATAAGCGATCACCGTGAAGTCCTACACCTATGTTTAGGTTTTCACTATGTGTGTGTTTTTCACTTGTTTATACTTTATTTAAAGAACAGCTTTAGGCATGGGTGTTACCCGTGAGCAAGACGAGTCTGTCGTCGAAACGCGTTGGGCTTTCCATCCAGCTCGTTATACCATGCAAATGATTATGAAATAATAAACCCGTTTTTTCTGCAACTGATAATGGAGTGGTAATATACTTCTTTGGAGGGGAGTGCGCCAGCAATTTCTTTTTGCATTGTGAATCTTGGAATATATATATATATCTATATATCAAAACAAAACCCTTTCAGGCATAGAGTGATGCATAAATTATGTGAAAAAGAAGGAGAGACTTTGCTGTAGAAATGGCAAAATACTTTGTCAATTTCTATCTCGGCATGGATGGCACTGTGCTAATCCTATGCTTAAAGACTTTGATAGAAAAACGGACATTTGAGGTGAGCAGATCTAGAGTGTCGCTGGTGTTGAGAGTGTCGCTGGTGTTGAGAGTGCTCTAACAGGAGCTGCTTTCCACCTAAACTTGGGAACTACCCAGAGTTCTCTCCTTCTTTTTTGCATAATTTATGCCTCACTCTATGCCTGAAAGGGTTTTGTTTTGACTTATACTGGGTGCTCCCTTGTGTCTGGACAAATCTCTACCTCTCTGAAGAGCTCTAATTAGAGCAAAACACTGTGTCAGGGGTTGCTTTTACTCATTTCAGGTTGGCTTGAGTTGGTATTTTACTAATTCAAAGCTGTAATACTGTGCCTGGAGTGATAAATGGCTTTTGTCATTTTATAGCTCGGCAAGGACAGCACTGTGATAGTCCTATGCTTAAAGACTTTGCTGTAGAAATGGCAAAAGACGGTGTCATTTTCTATCTCGGCATGGATGGCGCTGTGCTAATCCTATGCTTAAAGACTTTGATAGAAAAACAGATATTTGAGGTGAGCAGATCTAGAGTGACGCAGGTGTTGAGAGTGCTCTAACAGGAGCTGCTTTCCACCTAAACTTGAGAACTACCCAGAGTTCTCTCGTTCTTTTTTGCATATATATATATATATATATATATATATATATATATATATATATATATATATATATATATATATATATATATATATATATATATATATATATATATATATATATATATATATATATATATATATATATATATGTATGTATGTATATATATATATATATATATGCAATTCACAGTCCTGTTCCGCTGCCTCAAATCAGGACCAAGATCCTATCTGCCACACCGGATGCCACAGGTACAAACCACTCCACAGCGCAAAGATGAAATTTTCTCAAGTTTATTCACACGATTTCGCCAGCATGACGCGTTTCGGTCACTCCACGGTGACCTTGATCACATGACGAACAAAACCAATGAAAATGTATATATAGGGCTTACCAATCAACAAAAGGGGCGGGAGAATTAATGGAAACTGAAAAAATCACTACATGCACATCTTCATGTCATGGAAAACAGACAAAGAAATGGATTTAAAAATACCTGACTATTTACAATCCATATACTGATTACACTTTTCACACGTACACACTATGGAAAAAACATCAATTCATTATACCATTGTTGCTATACATTATGTACATGTGAATCCATCGAGATTGTTGTTTTCATATATCTACAAACCTAATGCCGTATTACATTACATGTATTTGAAAAATCAAAAGATGGTGTGCAATTATATTTCTTATTCAATATATACATATATAAATCCCCTCTCTCACACCCGAGTTGATTGGTATTTGAACCCCTAACGTGACCACCTAGTGTGCAAAAAACGGGGGAGGAAAGGACAAACCCATAACCTAAAATTCAAAAAGGGATCAAAATAAGTGAATTAATTTGTGATTAGTTTATCAGAGTTTTAACACACTGGTCAAAAGTATGAAAATTGGGAGATACTCATGCTTAACCATGTTACGCCAATTAGGAGGTTTGCATGTGCAAGAGTAAATACAACTACTCAACCTACCTCCCAACCTTAAATGAAACATGACAATAGTACTAGCAAATTAGATACCCCATACTGATAAACACCTGAGTGTATATACAATCTCAACTATAAGAGATAACATTCCGACATAGTGCCTTAAGGGTATCAAAACGTAACAGTTTGGACATTACTTTCCAGCTGGTAAACACAGAATTCATAATGGAATGGAACAAGATGTCCAAATTATAATCAATGATGTGTTAAACGAAAGATATATACACACAAAAGTGAGGGGAACTGATTTAACACACAGGGGTGAAAGCCTCAGACAACAATGCAGTATGAAGATGGAATTCTTATTATAGATGCAGGTATGATGGTGCAATATGGACTATCCACACTTCTTACAGGTCCAATAAAACTTAGCAGACCTTCCCAAAATTTAAAGATGCTAGATAGTGGCCACCCGGGGGGGCTAGATAACGCACCTAACCTAGTCAGCATAGCTGAATCATGGGTCATGATGTTATAAAAAGCAATGAAGGTCCTCCCCTGTATTAAGGCCGTTAGGGATCCTCGTGTCCAATAGTAAAATATACTTGCTTTCTAATTGTCTGAGGGATTTCTCCCTATTACCCCCTCTGATGCTCTTTGGGACTCCATCAATGATATAATAGCTTAGGTGATTTACATTCTTCTGATGTACTAGGCTAAAGTGCCGAGCCACAGGGTATTTCTCATCTGCGTTTATTATGGCCCTGAGATGCTGGAGTATTCTATTGAAGGCCTGTAGTTTAGTGCTCCCAACGTACCTGAGCCCGCAAGTACATTGGAGCACATAAACTACGAACTCAGACCGGCATGTATAGTGCCCCTTAATGGAAATAGGGGAAGCCTCGAAAGCAGTTTTGTATTCCTTAGTGGAAACTCCAAATTTACAGGCCCTACATGATATACAACGATAGAAACCTGACTTCTCAAATAGACCCTCCTTTTTGGGGATAACCTCTGGGCTAGATCTTACCAAGGCATCCCGCATCGAGGGTGCCCTCCTGAATGTTAAAGTTGGCTCTTCAGGTAACAAGGGTGCAATTGTGATGTCAGTTTTTAATAGTGGCCAATGCTTTCTGAGAATGCCTCTCAATTTTTTCTCCTCGCTATTGAAAGTGGTAATCAATCCCAATCTCTCAGGGACCTCAGATGATTCTTCCTGTCTGGTTCTAGCCGCAGTAGTTGTTCCCAAGTAAACTGCTCGGTTTAACTCATTAGCCTTGGACATTGCCTCCCTTAGGGCCGTGGAATCATACCCTCTGGCCAAGAATCTCTGGAATGCTTCTGTCTGGCACTTATTCAAGTCCTCCTCAGAACTACAAATCCTGCGAATACGCAGGAATTCCCCATACGGGATGCTTTTCACGAGGTGACCTGGATGCGCACTCCCAGCGTGCAAAATAGAATTGCCCGCTGTGGGCTTTCTATATAGCCTGGTCTGGAGTCTTTCATTCTGGACATAGATTTCAACGTCCAGAAATTGGATTTTTTCTTTACTTATTTGAGATGTAAATTTTAAGTTGAGCTGGTTCTTATTAATCTCTTTAACAAATTCAACTGCAGAATCCACAGATCCCCTCCACACCAGACAAACATCATCAATAAACCGCCAAAAATGCGAAATTCTGTTCTGAAATTTAGCCTCCAGAGAACCCCTGAGGACATGTTCCTCCCACCACCCTACATGAAGACATGCATAAGTGGGGGAAAAACATGCCCCCATGGCCACTCCTCTTAGCTGCTGATATACTTCCTTGTTATACAAAAAGTAATTGTTATTTAAACAAAGTTCTAACATTTTCAACAGCATACTACTATGTTGGGTAAAGGCAATGTCACGTTTGCTTAGAAAATATTTTACTGCATTCAGCCCATCCTGGTGTGCTATGCTGGTGTACAGCGAGTCTATATCCAAAGCTATTAAAACCGATTCATTGTCCCATACTACATCATTGATTTTGGACAAAAAATGTCCCGTGTCCTTGATATAAGAAGGTAATGCTTCCACAAAATCATGCAGAAAATGATCTACATACCGAGACACAGATTCTAACAGACTGCCTTGGGCCGAGATAATAGGGCGGCCAGGCACCGGTTTTGTTTGTTTATGTATCTTCGGTATTAGATAAAAGAAAGGGGTTATAGGGAATTCATTTTTCAAAAAAGCATGTTCTTGTTTACTTATTAGACCTTCACGCCTCCATTCATTTAAATCTTTGTGTACTTTATCCTTGAGGCGCAAAATGTCTATAAAGTTGCCCTTTCTGTAACAAGATGTGTTACTTAAATGACGTTCCGCTTCTGCCATGTATTGGTCACGGGGCCAGATGACAGTGTTGCCCCCTTTATCTGCTTTATTGATTATGAGATTGGAGTCACTCCTTAATTTTTTGATGAGTTTACTATATTCCTTCTCCATATATCTCAAACGTCTCTTCTTGCGTGTGGTATTATTTTGTAGCTTCTTCAGTTCTTCCACCACCATGTCCCCAAATGCATCAATGTTGTCCTTTGGCATTATCGGGCAAAATGTTGATGGTGGTTTGAAGTTGGTGACACATGGGAGATTAGTTACTATGCCTGCCCTCCTCAGATTTTGTTGAGTCAATCCAGATACGAAATCTTCTTCTAGTGCCAATTCCTGTGCTGCCACCAAAGCTTTAGTATCGGAAATAGAAAACACATTAGAGGGTTGATTGCTATTGCCGATGTCAGTTGCTTTAGACTGCGCACTAGATAGTTTGAAATGTTTTTTTAACTTGAGTTTTCGTATGAATTTAAATACGTCCACCCTGGTTTGCACATAATTGAATGAATTACGGGGGCAATATGACAGGCCCAATGACAGGAGTTGCAATTCAGCTTTGTTTAGGTCGACCTCAGACAAATTGATGACCGTGTTGCTTTCCATGTTGTTTAATATATGGTCTTGGCTGTTACCATTAGCTGAGAGACTTGTTGTAGAGAGCACAGTGGGTGAAAGGGAAATGGGAGGATCTACCATTTCTTTCCTCTTCCTCTCCCTCGCTTTGGTTTCCCTTTGGCGTTTGCATCGTCTCCTTGCACTGCGCTTTTTGTTTGCTGCTGCTCGTTTATCTTTCGCTGTTGCCGGGTCTGTGGTCGCAAGGTTTTGAATCTGTCCTCGACCATAAAACCCAGTTCCTCAGAGGGCGTGTATTTTGTGGGTACCGGACCCATATTAGACCCCCCAGCGATGCCATCTTCAGACTCACTGCCACTGGTGACGGAACTCATTTCTGGTTCTGACAATTCCACCACTTGATTGTTACTTGTATTTTGAGCTGTTACCTTTTGTGCCATCGCTTGTCTTTTCACGTTGTCGAACTTTCGTGCAAAAGTAAAGATTCTACCAGTCTCATAATCCTGTTTGTCGCGTGCAAACTTATATTGTTTCCGCGTGCTGATAGTCTCCTGATGCTTTGCGAGTCTGACATCAATTTCCTCTCGTGTTTTTTTGATAAGTTCTTGATCCTTTTCAGCCTCCAATTCTTTGTTGAGGATTTCTATTTCCTGCAAGATGTCATTACGGTCTATTTCAGCGTACTTAATCAATAAATTGACCATATTCATTGAGGCATCCCGGTTCCCTGTTGCCCATTCCTTCAGCATTAGAGGGTTGGGATTTTCGAATGATGGTGCAATTAATATCCTCAACCCTCTAGGAACTCTGCCCACTTCTTGATATTTCTGCAAGGACCGTTTTTCCCACCATTTTGTGGTCTCAGTTCTTAGAAGTTTTTCCAGCTTTTTTAATTTGCTCTTTAAATCTGTACTTTCATTTTTTTGCGTCACCGGTTCATTGCGTTTGTTGGGAGCGGGTAAGTTTTCAAACAGAGCATCGGCTAGAGCCTCCCGGTTTCGTAAGGCTTCCGCCGGCGTGGCCATGATGCGTGTGAATAATCAATTAACTTGAGATGACCGGCTGCTAAAGATTTACACGCGGCCGGTAATCTGTTATACAGCGCGTTTCCTTTCACTCGTCTAATGGCACAGTTACTTTCAATAGTACACCAATCCCCATCCGCTGTCTTACCCTGGAAAACGCCGACGGTGTCTCCTCGGTGTCCTCCGACCCACAAGGGACTCACGAACGGCGGCTCCCGGTCTTTCAGCTGTAACGGGATATGTTGCCTGACGAGGGGCTGTCGGCTTACAATACTCCTTCCGGGTTGATTGCAGAGATGCTTCCGCTTGGATCGCAAAAACCAACACGCCCAATTGAAAGGAGGGTCTGTAAGGAAGGCAACGATCCAATACCTTCCAAATGAAATGCAATTCACAGTCCTGTTCCGCTGCCTCAAATCAGGACCAAGATCCTATCTGCCACACCGGATGCCACAGGTACAAACCACTCCACAGCGCAAAGATGAAATTTTCTCAAGTTTATTCACACGATTTCGCCAGCATGACGCGTTTCGGTCACTCCACGGTGACCTTGATCACATGACGAACAAAACCAATGAAAATGTATATATAGGGCTTACCAATCAACAAAAGGGGCGGGAGAATTAATGGAAACTGAAAAAATCACTACATGCACATCTTCATGTCATGGAAAACAGACAAAGAAATGGATTTAAAAATACCTGACTATTTACAATCCATATACTGATTACACTTTTCACACGTACACACTATGGAAAAAACATCAATTCATTATACCATTGTTGCTATACATTATGTACATGTGAATCCATCGAGATTGTTGTTTTCATATATCTACAAACCTAATGCCGTATTACATTACATGTATTTGAAAAATCAAAAGATGGTGTGCAATTATATTTCTTATTCAATATATACATATATAAATCCCCTCTCTCACACCCGAGTTGATTGGTATTTGAACCCCTAACGTGACCACCTAGTGTGCAAAAAACGGGGGAGGAAAGGACAAACCCATAACCTAAAATTCAAAAAGGGATCAAAATAAGTGAATTAATTTGTGATTAGTTTATCAGAGTTTTAACACACTGGTCAAAAGTATGAAAATTGGGAGATACTCATGCTTAACCATGTTACGCCAATTAGGAGGTTTGCATGTGCAAGAGTAAATACAACTACTCAACCTACCTCCCAACCTTAAATGAAACATGACAATAGTACTAGCAAATTAGATACCCCATACTGATAAACACCTGAGTGTATATACAATCTCAACTATAAGAGATAACATTCCGACATAGTGCCTTAAGGGTATCAAAACGTAACAGTTTGGACATTACTTTCCAGCTGGTAAACACAGAATTCATAATGGAATGGAACAAGATGTCCAAATTATAATCAATGATGTGTTAAACGAAAGATATATACACACAAAAGTGAGGGGAACTGATTTAACACACAGGGGTGAAAGCCTCAGACAACAATGCAGTATAAAGATGGAATTCTTATTATAGATGCAGGTATGATGGTGCAATATGGACTATCCACACTTCTTACAGGTCCAATAAAACTTAGCAGACCTTCCCAAAATTTAAAGATGCTAGATAGTGGCCACCCGGGGGGGCTAGATAACGCACCTAACCTAGTCAGCATAGCTGAATCATGGGTCATGATGTTATAAAAAGCAATGAAGGTCCTCCCCTGTATTAAGGCCGTTAGGGATCCTCGTGTCCAATAGTAAAATATACTTGCTTTCTAATTGTCTGAGGGATTTCTCCCTATTACCCCCTCTGATGCTCTTTGGGACTCCATCAATGATATAATAGCTTAGGTGATTTACATTCTTCTGATGTACTAGGCTAAAGTGCCGAGCCACAGGATATTTCTCATCTGCGTTTATTATGGCCCTGAGATGGCCCTGATATTTTTATATATATATATATATATTTTTATATATATATATATATATATATATTTATATCCTTCTGGTTTTTGCGAGTAGGCAGTTATAGTTAGGACCTACTTTCCATAGGCAAAGCGTTTTTCGATTTGCCTATATCTTTTTAAAGTGTGGGCTGGAACAAATCACGCATTTGCGGCATCTGAGGAAGTTCTAATGAAAGAAACGCGTCATGCTGAGCGATTTTAATGAAGCACTGCTTCCCTGAAAACTGTGTGTGCTCGACTTCTGTGCTCACAGCAAAGGAGTGTGGTTTGGATGTTTTGGGTGCAGCCACTAGCACCCTTTGAGCGCCCACCTCAAAAGTGATTCGGCGGACTTGGTGGCAATGTAGTGACATTTGAAAATCTTTCAAAAACGCCGAAACCCCGCATACCTGGAACAGTGTACTTTGCCATTATAGTTTGTCTACGACTTCGTGGGAGACGGCTCCTCACTTGGGAAGTGCCTGCTGGTCCTGCTCCAGGATGATTGCGGTGAGGGGAGGGATCGGGTGTGCGGCTGCCAGCAAAAGATCAGGCCTGCAAGAGATCGAAGGCAAGCATGGGGAATGAAGCAGACACCGCCCACTCGGGCAAGTACTTACGGTGTGGTGCCTACTCCGCACGTACTTACAAGGCGAAGTCCGAGCCATGTTTTCCCTACAGCAGTGTCAGCAATGTTTTCAGCCAATTACAGATGGCCATTGTATTTTTAAAGTGTGGGCTGAAACAATTCACGCAATTGCTGAATCTGAGGAAGTTTTAATGAGCGAAACACGTAATTCCGAGCAATTTTAATAAAGCGCTGCTTCCCTGAAAACCTGTGTGTGCTCGACTTCTATGCTCACAGCAAAGGAGTGTGGTTTGGATGTTTTGGGTGCAGCCACTAGCAAGCCTTGAGCGCCCACCTCGAAAGTGATTCGGCGGACTTGGTGGCAATGTGATCACATTTGAAAATCTTTCAAAAACGCCGAAACCCCGCATACCTGGAACAGTGTACTTTGACATTATAGATGGACTACGACTTTGTGGGAGGCGGCTCCCCACTTGGGAAGTGCCTACTGGTCCTGCTCTAGGATGGTTGCGGTGAGGGCTGGAACAATTCACGCAATTGCGACATCTGAGAAAGTTCTAACGAATAAAACGCGTAATGCCTGCTTCCCTGAAAACCTGTGTGTGCTCGACTTCTATGCTCACTGCAAAAGAGTGTTTTTATGTACATATATATATATATATTTTTTTTCTCCAAAGTTAGGGATTGTTCATACTCTCCCAGCAACCAAAGTGTTCCAAGGGTGTTTATTCTTGTGACAACATGTTTCGGCACGAAGCCTTGTTCACGTCAAAGAAACTGTGTTCAAAGACAACTAATAAAGCATTCCAATGTGGTATTTTGGTAAACATAAACAAAGGAGTACACAGCTACACATACACTGACTGGCCCGCTTGATGGTATTGGCCGCCACATTGTAATGGTCTATCGATCTAAGCAACACCATAATGCATGGCCACAGAATGACTGCAATTAATGTAAACATGAGAACATGCTCAATGGCAATACACACAATTAGTGGAAATAAACAATGCATTGCTCCCAAAGATAACCATAATTGATTGCAAAATAAAATTTTGGGCACATAAATCTGGACATGCGTATCTGCATGTGCGTGAAAGTAAAGCTTAGCGTGTAAGCCCTGAATGACAATCTCGAGTGGGCACTTTAATATATTGCACTAAAGTGTGCTGTAAACACATGTATATTATTATCACATATAGCACCTCACATGGGGGATACCTGCTGGAGATCAGTCTTCATGTAAAATACATAATCATGTTCCGCATCATATATTGAAATGAAACAGTGCTGTCAACCCATCTGTGTTGTCACGAGTAACTTATAACATGGCGGAAGTTTGCTGGAAATCAGTCAACATGTAAAATACATATTCCATATTACCCATAAAACATAAAAGGTTCCGCTAAAGTCTGCGCAGGTGTGAAAGTGTGTTGATCCCTCAATTGGATTCTAGAGAGCACGTTGATATAATGCAGACAGTGCATCTGTGCTAACATGAGTGGCATTAGGGTGTATGCAATACCCGCATAGAGTTAGTATCATGTAAAATAAACAATCAATCCGAAGGGCAGGCAAATTTGTGGGCCTGGCAGACTACCTGGGTGTAGTAAAAAATAACAGTAACGTCAGCTGACCGAATGGCCCGGGAAGAAAATCACCCAGTCGTATATCTGAAATGATGACATCACATACAGCATCATGTGACTAAAAGGCACTGGCCCAAATTGTCCATGCATAGTGCGTCACTGACCGTGAAACAGAGTTCCGCTCAAATAGGTAATGTCAAAGTGTATGATACCAAAGTGCTGAGGCTGCCCATCAGTGATCTCATGCTCGGTGAAGTGATGGTGAAAAGTGTAGGAAGCCTGTGAACAGTGAACATGATGGTTGGGCCCCTTCCTTTTCGCCTCTGTAAGAAGAACAGAGACAATAAAATCAGTGTGGTGAAAATAAAATCTTAAAAATTAATTACAATCTTCTATGATTCTAATATAATGGTGCACGTATGGAGGAAGAGGAGGGTGGACAGGGGAGGTGGAAGGGTAGGTAATGGAGCGAGGGGGCGGGCGGGGGAAAAAGGGTTACAGAACAAGGGCAAGGGAAAGGATGTTTCTACCTTTTCTGTAGGTGACCCTTGGTCTGCTGGGAATTTTATCACCTATTACGGTATCGCATTTAAGAATGTTCCAGTTTTTTGCCAAGATCTTTTGTATATTCTTCGATAATTATTTCCCTCTGGTGGGTGATGATGTCAATGTTTGTTCTAGTTTATTCTGTTTTGTCACCATCGTTCCTTCACACACCCATTCTGCGCGCAGGAATCCTTTCCAAAGTTCAGTATTTGGCGGCGCCCGCTGCCCTTAACTGCTTTCGCCTTAACTCACACTGAGGTCCTAATTCGGGCAGCAATGGCGTTCCTTATTCGGTGGTGCGTTAACTCCCGGCAGGACCAAGCCGTAAAATATTATTCAAGCCCTCTCACCTGGGAAAGGATTGAGTCGCACTGCTTGAGGTGACCACTTTTAAAATTTTAAAACTCAGGCATTTGCTAATGCATTTCGGTCACGCAGTGACCTTCTTCAGAGGTTCGCCACAGCATCAGCAGACTTGCATTACACTGACAAGCAGTTGCTTTTATTTCTAGTGTTTGCCCCCTGGTGGTCGCCTCAATAGGCTAACATCAAAGCATGTTGGTATTTGTAGTACAATGCTAGTCCATAATTGTTTCCCTCCGGTGGCATGGTGCTGTCAAAGTTTGTTCTAATTTGTATATATGTATATATATATATATATATATAGATATATATAGATATATATATATATAGATATATATCTATATATATATATATCTATATATATCTATATATATATATATATATATATATATATATATATATATATATATATATATATATTCACTGAACAAAACATAGGTTTCAGGCACGTTATAGTTAGAAATTAGCATTTAAAGTTTGTATATATATATTGCAGCTCCATTCGACCCTTCCTTCAGAGACGAAAAACGCACTCGCGGGGGTATGTTGCAAAGAATATTTTAATACGGCGTTCTGACCAAAACAAACAGACGCGTTTCAGACCTCTAGTCCTTCGTCAGTGTTAGTGTGTGCCATTCTACCCGGCACCATATATACATTTCACTTCCTGTTAGGTGAGAAGGAAAAAGGACAAACGTGCAAATATTTACAGCATAGCGGCCATTACTAAGTGGGTTCAAATATTCAACACAATGGCATATTTACAATGTGTTTCAACCCTTATGATATACTAATGCCTCTTTTCATTATATTAAATGAATATAAACAATCTTGCTGTGTATCAGCATGTCATGGCATTATGACCCCATATTCACAAATATTTACACTATATACATTATGAACACCGTTCTGTACATTATGATCCTCGTACAGTTGCATTCTGGGTTAAGATGTTATCCTAATGCTATATCAACATAAAGTTATAACCCAAGTCGGTGAAGATTAAACTGATCTCGCCGTGTATCGGCGTGTCACCGACCTTAGACTAACGGCCAGATCACAATGCAACAAAATCACACTTCCATCGGCTAACTTTAAAGATTACATATTTACATTCTCAACACCTTCCCCCAATCGATCAGCTCAGTGGACAATGATTCCACTGGAGAATAATATGAGTATACATCCCAAATGTACCACACTAGTAAAAAAGTCATCTTAGACAAATATACTTTGTACACTCAATAATTGAGCCGTGTATCGGCTCAACCCCAGGATTATGAATCCACGTCAACCCAATTCAAGTTTCAGTACACACGGATTCATATATCCCAACCAAAGGTAAACCATATTCATGAGGGAAGGAAGAGAAAAGATAAAGGAAATGATGTGCTATGAAAGTGAAAAGGAAGATAGGAACAGAAAAGAAAACTTCTTTCATCTGAAAGATTCTTAAAGGGAATTGAAAGAAGTTGAAGAGGATCGCAAGAAGTTATGAAAAGAGTCTTGAAATTTCAGAAAAGTTAAAGGCACAGATCCATAAAAATGGAATGAATTCAAAATTCAAATTTCATCTTTGAGGCCGTCATGATTCGAGCATATATGAGGATAGACTATTTACAAGAAATACAGTTCTTATTTCATCAAATCTGCTTGTAACATTCCATGGATATAATCATAATACACCTGATGCATGTTGGATATTCATTTCCCCAGGTGTACACCCGATTCCTCTCCGATGTTAAGCCCACCAGGCTGTTTCGTCTGCATATCTATGATGTATCGTGACTCAAGTCTGCGTAGACGTGTCAACCTGTCCCCTCCCCTAGGGTTAAGCGGTACGTTGTCCAAACCAAAGAACTGGAGTAGATCCCGATTACTCTGATGGACTTGGGCAAAATGTCTGGCCACCGGGTAAGAAACATCCTTGTTCATTATGGCCCGTTGGTGTTCTAAGATTCGGATTTTTACCCCATTAATCGTACTCCCTATGTACTTGTGACCGCAGGGGCAGATCAAACAATATACCACATATGGTGTAGTACATGTGATAAAATGTTTGATCTTCTTCGGTAGGGTTACACCTGGAATGGCATAGGAAAGCACCCTTCTGCTGTGCTCACATGCGCAGCATTTTCCACAAGGGAAAAACCCCGCCATTTCTTTCAGGGTGCTCTGTCCTGTTGATTTTATAGATGTTAAGTGACTATGGACTACCATGTCCTTTATAGACCGTGATTTACGAAATGTGATGAGTGGTCTCTCAGGGACATCACATCCAATAACTGGGTCTGTGCGTAGTATGTGCCAGCTTCTAGAGAGAATCCTCCTCAAAGCATTGGCCTCTACTGAGAATTTGGTGATCATTCTAAATTTATTTGTATTCTCAGTATCTCCAGTTCTTTTAGGGTTACACGCCAACAGTTGTTCTCTGGGGATCCTTGTCACTTTTTTGAGAGTTTTATCCAGAGCCGCTGGATCGTATCCTCTCAGGAGGAACCTCTGTATACTCTCATGGCTGCTATCCTGAAATCTGCATCTTGTGAGCAATTCCTTTTTAATCTCAGCATTTCACCGTAAGGTATGCTTTTTATTAGGCTCGGTGGGTGACTGCTCTTAGCATGGAGTATGCTATTCCCTGCCGTGGGTTTTCTGTACAAGGCAGTTTGTAATGTACCCTCATTCACAAAGACTCTTAAATCTAAATAGTGGACTTCCTCATTACTGATATCGGCAGTAAATATCAGATGGAGGTCATTCTTGTTCAGATCCCTGACAAAGTCATTTGCGTCTGTGGAGGAGCCCCTCCACACCACAAACAGGTCGTCGATGTATCGACGCCACATCACAATGTTATCTGCCCATTTTGTGTTTTCCCCGGCAAGGGCCACCTGCTCCTCCCACCAGCCCACGAATAAATTTGCGTAGCTGGGGGCGAAGCAGGTTCCCATCGCCGTCCTGGAGATTTGTTTGAAAAGAGTATTTTGAAACAAAAAAATGTTATTTTTTAAACAAAACTCTAACATCTCCATTAACATAACACCATGTTCTCTGTACTTTCCAGGTCTCGTATCAAGGAAGTATTTGACAGCCTTGATCCCCACGTCATGTTTAATGCACGTGTACAGACTGGTTATGTCTAGAGTAATGAGCAGAAAAGAATTGTCCCATGTGATGTCTGCCACCTGTTCGATGAAATGTTTAGTATCTTTTACATACGATTTTAAGTTCACCACAAATTCTGCCAGGAAAGAGTCAATATAGATTGATAAGTTCTCCGTCAGTCCACCTTTGGATGACACGATGGGTCGTCCGGGTGGGCTGATTAAGTCTTTGTGCACTTTGGGAAGTTGATAAAAAGTCGGGGTTACTGGTTCTGGATTACGGAGATACATAAATTCGTCCATATCCAGCATAGATTTATTCCGCCATTTTGTCAGGAGGTCATGATATATATATATATATATATATATATATATATATAATAAATATATATATGCACATATATATACACACACACACACACACACACATATATATATATATATATATATATATATATATATATATATATATATATATATATATATACGTCACATATTACATCACTCATGGCATGGTCAGTGACATCACTCATGACATCACTGATGACACCATCCTTGTGACAGAGTGACAGACCTCCTTTCAGTGTAATGTAACCCTTGAAACACATATTCAAAAATAGAAACTAACATTTTCAAAAAATGGAGATACCCATACCAGTTACAACAACCAAGTCAGTAATTCTACCATCTATATACACATTCACCAATAGTTCTATATAGTCACTCATACATATACTCACTCATCATATGTAGTGATACACCAATACATCCTGTTACACACCGACAGTCATCCAAAAGTTACTCACACACATACTCACACATGCAAATAAACTATTGAACATCCATTTATTTGCATATACAACTATACACACACTACCACCTTACTTCTAAGGAAACTTACACATACTTACTCTCTTAAACAATCACTTATAGAAACACATACTTATTTAAACAGGAACTCTTTCAATCTCTCACTCTCACATATACTCACTTATATACATCAATACTCACATATACTAGATTAAAACATATGTTGTTACTAATAAAGACACTAGTGAGACAGTCATTCACTCACTAACACACACATATACACACTCATCCATTCATACAGTCCTGCACATATGCTGTCTTCAAAACACATACAAACAGTGAGTCAGTCACCAACCCATGCAGCCACTTATACACAAAGTGAAACACAGATACATATATTTAAATATTTAAAAATTACTCGCTAATATATGTATTCACTAAGATACACTTAATAAGCCAGTTAACCAATCAATTTTTTTTTTTAAACATCCATTTACACACTTATTTAACCATTTATTCTTCTATCGACCTTTACAAATACATATATAAAACATATTTATTTTTCAGAAAGACACACATTCACTGGATGGTGTCATCAGTGATGTCATGAGTGATGTCACTGACCATGTCATGAGTGATGTAATATCTGATGTCATCAGCAGTGCATTGCAGGCGCGCCTGTTATAGTGAGTCCAACTAACTATAACGTTGGAATTTGAATGGTTTTATGTCAGTAAAATTTCCAGCTAACTATAACTGGTGTGAAACCTTTGGTTTTTTCAGGGAATTTATTAGGTTTTTTAAATGCTAATTCCTAACTATAACTGGTGTGAAACCTATGGTTTTTTCAGTGAATTTCAAAGGTTTTTTAAATGCTAATTCCTAACTATAACTGGTGTGAAACCTATGTTTTTTTCAGCGAATATATATATATATATATATATATATATATGTATGTATGTATGTATGTATGTATATATATATATATATATATATATATATATATATATATATATATATGTATATATATATATATATATATATATATATATATATATATATATATATATATATATATATATATATATATATATAAAATAGTGGCTTAAAAAGGAAATCAACATTCTGTACAATCATAAAACCCGCCGATAAAGGCGGAAATATTGTCATACAAAATGTAGGTGACTACAAAACTGAAGCATACCGTCAATTACATGATTTAACGAAATGTAGACAATTACCAACTAATCCTATACAAAAAATGATTGATGAAGTAAAAAAGAACTTAGACGAATGGCAGGAACATGGACTCCTAAACATGGAAGAATGTCTTTTTCTCCTCAAAGAAAAACCAGCTATACCTACTATTTATTTTCTGCCCAAATTGCACAAACCTCGGTGAATCCTCCGGGTAGACCAATTGTCTCTGCATGCGATTCCATTTGCGAAAATATCTCCTCATACATTGATCACTACTTGGCACCCATGGTCAAGAATTTAACATCATATATCCAAGATACAGCCGATTTTCTAAGGGTGCTTTAAAACATATCATGGAGTCCAACATACTTACTTGTCACCATTGACGTAGTTTCCCTCTACACGTCCATTGAACATTCAGTAGGTTTGAATGCATGTGCATACTTCTTAAAACAAAGAAATATAAAAGAATTAGAACATTCGACCATGCCTCTCTCCATGATCCAAATGTGCCTCAACAACAACATTTTTCTATTTAATCACGAACTATATCATCAACTGTGCGGCTGCGCAATGGGCATGTCCTATTCCCCCAACTATGCTAATTTAACAATGGGTTGGTGGGAAAAGGAAATTGCTTGGGCCGCAGAACAGAATATGGCAATGGAAAAAATCATACTTTGGACCAGGTACATTGACGACCTGTTTTTAATTTGGAATGGCAGCAAAGAGGATTTAAAAAAATACTTTGATTCACTTAATCAAAATGATATCGGCTTATCCTTTACTTGCAACATCAATCGCAACAAAGAAGATTTTCTTTATATTACCGTTTACATACAGAACAATCAGCTTCAAACAACTTTATATAGAAAAAAGACTGCTACCAACAGCATTCTACAATGCGAAAGCTTTCATCCCCAACCGCTCATACGCAGCATCCCTTATGGTGAATTTTTGCGGATGAAAAGAAATTGTTCACAAGTTGAGAATGCTAAACAAGAAATCGAAAACAGTGCAAACAGATTATGAAAATGAGGATACAGAGAAAGAGATCTAAATAAAAGTAACAAAAAACTTGAAAATCTAACAAAAACAGAAATCCTAATAAAAAAAAAAATCTAAAAAACAAGAGGGAGAAGCACAAAAACCACCAAGATTGATATTAACCTACAGTAAAGAATCCCAAAAAATGTGTCATACTGTACAAATATATTGACCACTTTTAAAACAGGATCAAGATCTTGCAAAAATAATTGGCCCAGGACCATAAATAACTTTCAGGAAAGCTCCATCAATCAAGGACCTGATAGTCAAAAGCCACTTTAATCCACCAAGTAAGAAACCAAATTGGTTAACAGAACAACAAAATGGCTTCAGGAAATGTAATACTGCAAGGCCTGCAAAATTGGCGTGACTAAAAAGAATATCAGAGACCCGGAAGGCAGAACAATCAAAATTGAAAAATTGATCACCTGCTCTACCAAATTTGTGGTTTATGCAATCCAATGTGACTGTGCTATGTTATATATAGGAAGTACCACCTGCATGCTAAAAAAGAGAATTCTCGAACATATTCGAGCAGTGAAGAACAGAGATCTAACATATGCAACAGCAAAACATATTTTGACATGCCAAAGTGGGAACTGGCTCAACATGAGTTACTTCGCAATAGACATTGTCAAAACAAACGAGAGATTAGTAGACCAAAGGAAAAAAAACGACGACAATTGAAGGCAAAATATATCATCCGCATGAGGACAATACAACCGAGAGGCATGAATCTCGATGAGGAACTGTATGTTCACCTAGAATGAACGTTCATGCAATTGGTAACTTTTGATTGATTATACACATATCATGTATATGAAAATCTTGCATTTTGGTGTAAGCTCAACCTATAATTGTTTATTTTACCCTTAACTTTTGCTCCATGAAATTTTCTTTCTGAAAATAGGGTACTATACCCTCAATTTGAAAAAAACGTAAATATCATCACTCGGACAGATGCTGGAACAACATGAATACTGCCAATAACATGGCCTTATAAAGCCAGATGGCCTGAATAATTGAATGTCCTATGCATAAAAGAGAATCACATATTTCTGTCTTAATGATCATAAAACATGAAAACAAATAATTTGCTTAACTTTTCACTTTCGATTAATAAATCTTTTGTTAGGGGTACATCAATAACAAATCATCTGACGTCTGTAATAACAAAGGTAGAATTGCACTTTCATTTTTACTCATGTGAAATGACAAACAATGTCTGCATTGTGGAAAACTGTGTGCATATAATGAAAACTACATGTCCCAAAATTCATGGGCATGCTGTGAAAAGGAAATGACATAAAAACAGCTGCAAATGTAATACCACCTACCGTGACCAAGGCCGCAAGGCTGAAATGCGTCGGTGTGCAGACTAGGTTCTATTAATTAAACTTCAAAACTAAAAGTTGCTGAGTGCGGCGTTTTCTTGAGAAAAAATTGATGTTTCCTGGCTACTGGCTTAGCCGAACGCCCGCTCTCGCTGTTGTGCTGCTCCAGTAAATTCAGCCGCATTGTTGTAAAAAAACAAAACAAAAAATATATATATATGGGATTTGTTGTTGAAGGACCCTGTCATAGGCAAGGATTTGCTTTGAGACAACCCTACCCCTCAGATAACTTTTCGGAAAGCTAGATCCATGGGAAACAGTTTGGATAAATGCAATCCTGAAATCAGACCCCCCTCCAACTGGCTTTCCAAGCAAAAAGGTTTTTTCAAGTGTGTACAATGTAAAGCCTGTAAACATGCTAAAAATGTGAAGGAGTACAGTACTCCATTTTTGTCCCAACCAGTCAAAATCAAGCGACGTATTACGTGCAAAACTGAATACGTCGTTTACGTGTTGGAATGCTCTTGCGCATTGCGTTACATTGGCAGTACTAAGCTACCCGTGCACATGAGGATCCTGCAACACCTCAGGGCCATCAATAACAAGGATCAAACATATCCGGTAGCACGGCATTTCCAAGCTAAGCATGATAGTGATAACACTCTGCTTCAGTACTTTGCCATTGACTGTATACCTCCATCTCGCAAGGGTGGTAACAGAGACAGTGCCCTGAGAGTGTTGGAGACCAAGTACATCTTGGAATTTAATTCCAAAGTCCCCAACGGTCTTAACACCACGGAGGACTTATATACTTGCATATAAAATCAGTCTCACTGTCCCTGTAATAACTGATAACTTGATTTTGGCAGGCTTTGCATGGCTCAAGAGATTTGACTAACTGTTTGGTTAATTATCTTTACTGGTATGGCACGTTTCTGAATCTCCATTTAGTTTAGTACACAATGCCTCTCTGCATGTCTCTCTAAAACATAGATCTGCGCTATAATATGAATTTGAGCATTGTCTTTTTTTAATTCACGTAACACACTGTTGGTTGGTTATCCTTAGTAATCGAATGGAGTATTTTGGTTTTTATTTCATTCGTATTGTTTCACTGATTCACGGTTATGTTATCACACTATTTCTCGCCTATACATTTCAGGCAGCTGATAATATCGATCTTTATATTCCAGGATCCATTTGCCTTATTTTTTGAAGTGTTCGCCCACTTGGGCTATATTAAAGTAAACAGCACATTATAGACTGCATATGGAATCATGTATAGCATATGACCAGTGATTTGGTTATATATTAAGATTATATGAGGAGTGCTCCTTATATTATTTTGGAGCCTAGCTCTTAAAATGTCTTTATTTATTGAGAGATGTATATATATATATTTTTCTACTGAGACTTATATGTATATTTTTTTAATCAATATGAAGGTGTACATTCATGAAATTACTTGTAAATAGGTTTGATTTTAATTGTACATTCTATCGGATTTGTCTATATATTCTATTAGCAGTCTGCTCCATATATATTGTGTTCGTTGCATAGTCTGTTTTTCAGTTTCATTCTGCAATGTAACAGCTGTTTACAATCAAATGTTACCTGTCACTTTAAATTTGGCATGGGTCCGTGAGTAACGCGTCATGTGATCAAGGTCCAGGTCGGACCGAAACGCGTCATGGCGGCATACTGATGCGTGGCGAAATTACTTTGAATAAATAATGAAAAGCACGAAAAAATGGGTCCGCGTTTGTCTATCTGAGTCCTGGCTGGTGATTGGATTCTGAAGGATAGAGTACTGGAATATATATATATATATATATATATATATATATATATTCCAGTACTCTATCCTTATATATATATATTACCTACTGGCGGTCGCCAGTAGGTATATATAGTTAGGATTTTTTCTCTATGGAACTTTTGAAAATTCTATGTCTAATAACTTTGGCGTTTGTGGACGGAATCGGCTGAAATTTTCAGGAAAATGGCACATTTTGTTTCTGAGCAGCCCCTGAAAATTTGGGGGGGTTTCGTCAAGGGGGGGCCGAGAAAAAAGGGGGGTCCCAAAACGCGTTTTTCCCATGGTAATTTCCATAGGGCCTTTGGCCTCACTTTTAGCTCGAACGGCTGAATGGATTTACACGAAACTTGGCAAAATTGTAGGGACTGTTAGCCCGATGTGCCTTTGCTAGGTCTCAATATATGTGCTCCAGTGGATTTTGAGAAATTAACGTTTAAAACAAGATATATATCTGTAACAGCGCTCCGGGCTGCGCTCCGGTCTGCTTACTTTTCGCGTAACGGAACTTTGCGATGCGAAGCTGATTGGCTCTCCGGTGTCTGTCAACATTCTAAACAGTCCGGAGCGGCCGCCATCTTAACTCTCGGTAGGATCGAGAGAGAAGAAGAGGCCAAAACAAAGGGGGAAATTACCATAAGGGGGCATAGTAGATCCTCGTTGACCCCCTAGGTTTTATGTGGAGGTTTTAAAAGGGCCCAGGAGGGTCAAAAAAAAAAATTTTTTTTTTTTTGGCGTGGTGAGCGCCAAGTTCGCGAACCGGGAAGTGTTCTGGGCAGCGGACTATAAGGATAAAAGAATGATAGACTTTTCTAATACTGTATGTTAATTGTTTGTTGTTTTTGTTGTTTTTTTTTGTTTTCTTTATTTTTAAAGTATTTTTTTTATTTTGTTTGTGTTTCATAATTCATTATATTTTCTAACATTTCAGTGTCAGAAATTTCAAAATTGAATATAGGGTGTAAATTGTCCTCATTTTGAAGCAGGTTATCCACTGCTTCAACACATTGTAGTAGTTCCTGGTCTCTACTTTGATCCATAAAATCATCAATTTTTTCTTGGCTGCTCTCCTCCAGTACAATTGTAAATTTGACTTGTTGCTCGCCTTCCATTTTGCCTGAAATTTTGATTAAAAAAATATATATTAGTAGAGATAGGGCACTGTTGGGAATCATTTTAGATAGGCAGTTTTTATCAGTGAATTTATCTTTTGGCAGTGTATAGTATCAGAGTGGAAATAGGACTATAAAAAAGTGTATGTGATTTAACCAAGACAAGCCTAACTCCATTCATAACTATAACAGAGAAGTCTATCTAAATCTATAACTACTATAGAGGGATAGTATATATCTATCAGAAAAAGTCTACCATATTAAGTTATAGTGCACAATATACTTCAGTTTTAAAAATAACAACTTACCTTCACAAACAACTTGAATTGTTTGATAGCTATTCAAATGTGATGTACAAGTACAACAAGAAGTAGCAGTCAAAATGGCTGTGTTTTCTTCTCCTCCTTTATATATATACAGGTATATAACCAATCAAATGTTAGATAATAAAAGTAGAAAATGAAAGTAACATTTTCATTGGTTGTCAATTCCAACACTTCAGATTTGTTTTGTGAAGTAATTTACCTCACGGTACTTAGAGAGGTCTACAGGCTTAATGGCTAAATGGAATTTCAATCAAATTTGTGAAAATGAAAGGGATTGTTATGTAGTATGAGCTAATCTATATTTGGTGAGAGTGTCTCTAGTCGTTTTTCTGTAAATTACTTTCCCACCTTTTTTTTGGACCGCTTCCCAGGAAGCGGCTCGGTTCGCGAACTTTAAGCGTCACGGGGGTCCACCATTTTGTGTTTCGGTCGCATTAAGATACAAGATGGAGGACAAATAATGTTTAGAATGGGTAGAAGGGGTCATGGTAGACTTATCTTGACCCCCTAGGTTTTCTGAGGGTGGCTGAGGAGGCTTATATGTGCGGAAAAAAAACATTTTTTTTAAAAATTCCGCGAGGTTAGCTTTCGGTTCGCGAACCGGGTAGCGCCTCGGGGAGCGTAATTTGTGGAAAATTAGTGAAAAAAGTTAGAAAAAAATAATAATTGTGAGTGATCAGATGAAGGGTAGCTCTGAGAAGAGCTTTTGGGTTTATGGTACATTTAGGTACTTATAAGTAGGTACCTATGCACAGTCTTAAATTCAGAATGAAAATTCTGTTGCCCTCATCTGAGAAGTGAACTCCATCTCCTCTGTAGATATCTTGCATGTAGTAACGCATGTTATTGTTGTACAAGGAGCCCATTCCATGGTCTCTCATGTAAGCTGAAACAGATTTGTTTACATGCTTCCTCGCTTTCTCAATTTGTGGACAAAATTGGTTGGACCACCTCCATTTCTGTCTTTGGCATATATTGGAATATACCAAGGCAGTTTGAGGTAAAAGTGCCATCAATTGCTCAAAGGTGTCCTTTAAAAGCATTTCCAGACCTACTCCAGTCAAAGTGCCCAAATCATTACCTCCACAGTGCACAATTAACAGGTCAGGTTTTGGCAAATGCATAAAGGTTTTCACCAAAGGTATCAATTGGTGACATTTTAATCCTCTTTGGCCCAACCACTTAATTTCCACATCTTGTAAATTGAGGTTAGGTAAATTTCTGTTCTCAGCATACCTTTGAGCCCAGTGGATGTAACTATGTCCAACAATCCAGACTTTAAACATGGTGAGAGAAGGTTGTGCTGCAGTCAGATGAAGTGTGGTAATGAAAGGGCAGTTGAAACAGTAGGAGTTTGTAAAGAAAAAAAACTGTGGAGTTTCAGTGCTAATGAATCATTAGCAGTGATTGGTGGATTTCCATTTCTGAAAACAGAAGGTTAGGGTGCATGGATGTGTTCTTTGAAAGATGCAATTTGAATGGTTAAGGAAAAAACATTTAATGAAAGATTGCACTAGATACGCAGGTGCAGTGAGAGTTCAGAGTTCAATTGAAACATTGTTGTGTGAATTTGCAAACATGAGAGGTCTTCCAGGAGGTGGTTGCTATGGAAAAAAGGCAGAGAGGGCAGAGGGGGGAAGGGTTTTGATTTGAAAAAAGTGAGGGAAGAGTTATGATTGGCTAATATGAGAGATATGTGTAATGAATATCTGTATTTCTGTGCTTTCAATAGCTGCAGCCTCTGGAGTGCATCCTGTTTGATCTGCTCAAGACAATTTGGTGTATTTCTGAGACTGTTTTGAAACTCAAAAAGTATTTGCTAAGGTGAGAAAAGATTTATTTAATTTAGAAAGAGAATAGTATGATTTAAGGAGAAAATGATGAAGAAAGCTGTGTTTTTAAAATGTGGCTTTGTCTCAAGTGAAATACAAATAGATTTTGTTTCTTTGAGAAATTGTAATTGCATATTCGGTTTAGCATTCTGGCATGCAGTAACATGGAGCCCATTCCATGGTCTCTCATGTAAGCTGAAACAGATATGTTGTGTTTAAAAACGATTTTTGAAAAGAATTACATTTTTGGATATGTTCTGCTAGAGCTTCATAGGTTGTTTGGGTCATATTTATAAGGCATTTGAGTGTCTAGGATGTTATTTTTCCCTTTTTAAATGGAAAGCGTTCTTCATGGGGCAAGTTTGTTGTAAATATGCTCCCACCTGTGCTTTGCAAATTTAGATTTTGATTATGGGAGTTACATAACCATGTTAATAATGTCCCAAAAATGGTGCAAGGGCATTCAATAAAACGCTTTCATGTGTCTCAAGGACATTTTCAGTCATTTCTTCTTGAATGCAGGTATACAATTGATTTATATGCTGTGTTTAAAAACGATTTTTTCAAATCAATTACATTTCTGGATATGTACTGCTAGAGCTTCATAGGTTGTTTTGGGTCATATTTATAAGGCATTTGAGTGTCTATGATGTTATTTTTCCCTTTTTCAATGGAAAGCGTTCCTCATGGGGCAAGTTTGTTGTAAATACGCTCCCACCTGTGCTTGGCAAATTTAGATTTTGATTATGGGAGTTACATAGCCATGTTAATAATGTCCCAAAAATGGTGCAAGGGCATTCAATAAAACGCTTTCATGTGTCTCAAGGACATTTTCAGTCATTTCCTCTTGAATGCAGCTATACAATTGATTTATATGCTGTGTTTAAAAACGATTTTTTGAAATCAATTACATTTGTAGATATGTACTGCTAGAGCTTCATAGGTTGTTTTGGGTCATATTTATAAGGCATTTGAGTGTCTATGATGTCATCTGCAACCGTGTGTTGGCCTCACCTCAAACAAACAAAACAGGTGATGGACCGAATGTGGATCAATGACACCCATTTACCCAAGTCCAAAGATCTGGGCCCAAACAAACCTTTAGATAGGCCACACTTTATCGTCAACCTGAATAAATCATTTAAAATGTTAGGGAGAGATTTATGATTGTTGTATGCCTGTTTTATACCACTGTGTGTCATTTTTGTGACGCAGTGGTGCTGCCAAAGATTTGCTATGTTATATAATAAGTAGGGTGTTAAGTTTATGATGACTGTTATTCATTTACTGTTTGGTAATAGTGGTTAATAACAGTTTTTTAATTATATTTTTCCACAGATTCAACTGCACATCATTTATAAATTGAAAAAATGCCAACTAAAAATCGTATTACAAAGGCGAGAAAACGTCAAAGACAGCAAGATCATGTATTATTGCAGCAGTCCTCTATCCAAAATACTCGTGAAATCACCAAGAAAGCTCCGGGTAAGAGCACAAAATCATTCATAAGAAATATTTGTAGTAAAAAACGTATTTCTCCCAAAAATGTTTTAGTGCAGAAAAAGAAAAGCAATTTAAATGGAAAGGAAAGACCCATCAAAAATGTTACTGGTAGAGGAAGAGATAACTCTGTGCATGATAGTAGAAGGAAACAACAGTTTAGGGACATTCGAAAATGAATGTTCCGCAACAGAATAATAGTTAATTTATTAAAAAATATTAAAAAAGGCCAACAGAAAGTGGCATTTTATAAGAAGAAGAAAAATGTAGAGAAAATTATTGATCATGCTTTTGAAATTAAGCGAAAGTTGTTTATTTTGGTAATCAATAGAATTAGGACACTAAGCAAGGTAATTTCTGATTTCAAATCAAATAGTAGATGGAAGAGAGTAGTAAATCGTAGTAACTTTTGTGAAGTTTTTTCCGGAGAATGGATGCATAGTTCAAGTTCTGAGGCATTTTTTAATGAGGAGAGTTATTTTCAGGATAATGATTTGGTGTTTGCAGTTGACACCAGTGGTCGAGCTTATGAAGTGAAGGATGGTTGTCCAGTTGAAAAAGAAAAACTTGTGACAACAGAGACAGACGAGGTGTTAGGTAATGAGGTTTTAGGAAGACGTCCTAAGCGTCCTGTGTACACCTGGAAGTGTAGTTCTATTTGCAGTGTGCGACAGGATTCCATCAATTTGCTTTGTGATTTTGTACAGACATTTATTAAGAAAAGTTTGAAGCAGAAAATGAAGTTGTTGCAAGAATTAGATCCTTGCAGAGTGAGACAAGTGACAGGTTTGCGTGGTCATTCACTGGCTTGTCTTTCCAGGAGAGTATGCCAGAGTGTTTTTTTATCATTTCAGGATGCTAGCAGTGCATCATAATAAAGTCAGGAAAATAGTGAGAATGTTGTATCATGCTAAGAGTCCAGCAATTATGCTTAAACAATTATGTGCTGCTCTTTTGCATGGTTCTGAAATAGATGTCAAGAATATTTGTGAAGAAATTGAGTTTTGTTACTTTGGAAATAAAGATGAGAATGTTCAAATTGACCCAGAAGTAGAGGATAATGTTGAAGATAATGTACAGGTTTCCAGTACAGATAATTTTCAGAAGGAAATTGCCACGTTTCAGATGAAATCAAGTGAGAGGCCTAATTTCTCTTGTGTGTGTTGTCGACGCACTTATTATAAGAATCAGACTAAGTTAGTGGATTTATATGCAAAAAGTGAAAGGGAAAATAATAGTGAATGGAAGGATTTTGCCACATACTTGATGGTAGAAAATTCTTTTAATTTGGGATCGGATCAACGTGTGTGTACTTATTGTTGTAACAAATTAAACAAAAACCAGATGCCTGCTAGGGCGGTTCATAATAATCTTGAATTAGTTGAGATTCCTTCTGAATTGAAGGATTTAAATACTTATGAATCTATTTTGATTCAAAGTATTCATCCCTTTCAAGCTATTGTAAGAATGGAGCCAAAGACAGGGAAGTTGCCTCCATCAGATTTACAGAGAGGATTAAAGGGAAGAGTTGTTTATTTGCCTCTAGATTTGAACAAAAACATTAACACAATTGGAGTAGAAAAAGTTGAAGAGGAACCTCTGGTTATCTTGGTTAATGGGGTTCCGACAAAGAATAAGAAAATATGGCAAGATTTAGTGGATGTTAGGAAAGTCAAAAAGGCAACATTGTATTTGAAGAAAAATAATAAGTACTATATAAATGTATATGTTGCAGAAGAGGAAGAAAGTGATGAAGAGGATAGCGATTTGTGTGCTGGCCAAATTGAGAAAGTAGAGGCCTCTAAAAGTGAAGAAATATATGAACATTATAGTGTTCATCCTTTGCATTCCAAGGAAGTCATGGGGAATGCAATTGAGTTGTTCAAATGAAACAAGCCAAAGGGAGTCCCATTAGTGTTTGGGAGGAAAGTTTGGAAGCTCGGTGTTTCCCACAGCTATTTCCAACAGGTCAAGGAGGAAGATATGATGAGCGGTCTCATCAAATTCCTGCGTCTGAATACCGGACTTTACGATTGTATGCAGAAGATCCTAGGTTTTGTCAATGCATTCCCTATTTGTTTCATCTCTTGTTTGAAAGCGATCTGTCTGGACTGTCATATGCAGTGAACCACATCTTAAAAAGTGGTATACAGATGCGAAACATCTCGGCAAGTGACTTTATGCATAAAGTCAATGTCCAAGACAGTATTTTGGATTCTCACCTAATTAATCTCATGGCGTGTCAGCGTGGTACTAATGAGTACTGGTATCGTCGTCATGGTGATTTAAAATGTATGCTGAGGAACTTAGGAACTCCAACATGGTTCCTTACTCTGAGCTGTGCAGAGTATGGCTGGGAAGACTTACTTGAATTTCTACGAGAGGCAAATGGAAATATTGAAAACATTGAATTCAAGACACCAGGAGAACTGTGTTCTTTGGATCCCGTGAATGTATGCAGGTACTTCAATCATAGATTTGAAGCTATGATGTCTTTCATCACAAATAAGAAGAATCCACCTCTTGGAGAGGTGTTAGATTTCTTCTGGAGAAAGGAGTACCAAGCAAGAGGTGCTCCTCATATACATATGTTGCTGTGGATCAAGGATGCACCTAAATTTGGAACAGATCCGGATGAGTTAGTGATGAACTTCATAGAACAGTATTCTACGTGTGCTGTTCCAAACGCAACGGAGAAGAAAAGCCTAAGAGAACAAGTACTACGTTTCCAAAGCCATCGTTGTGGAAAGTACTGTTGTCGTAAATTCAGAAACAAGGACAAGTTCTACACCAAATGTCGTTTCAACTTTCCACGACCGGTGATTTCTAAAGGAAGAGTGAACAGTTTGATGTCTTCGCTGCGACATAATGTCACGAGGAAATCACCCAAAAATACATACAGTTTGAAAACGAACGAAGAGTCCAAGTACATCAACGACTACAACCCAGTGATTTTGTCCATGTGGAATGCTAACATGGATATACAGTTTGTAGCTGACAACTGTATGGCTGTGGCTCGGTATGTGACATCTTACATCACCAAAAAAGAAAAGACAGAACTGAAGGATATGTGGGAGGACATTTCCCATGAAAAGAGCCTCAGCAAGAAGTTGTACAGTTTCAGTCTGAAGATGTTGTCGCATCGAGAAATTGGAGCTTATGAATGTTCTGACCGGTTGTCTTCAGCAAGTCTCTATGCCAAATCCAGGAGTATCGTTTGGGCGAGTCTTGGTCTTGCTGCAACGCGAAATCGAGTTCTAAAACCTGTCCGGGAAATTGAGTATTTGGCAGAAAAGGAACCAAACAGTACCGACATTTTGAAGACCAACATGTTGGATACATATTATCCAAATCGAAGCAGTCACCCTGAGAATGTTTGTCTATATGAGGTTCTACAAAATTATATATTCAAGAGGAACATCAAAGAAGATATTGAGAATGGAGTGTATGCTGTAATTGGAAGTGAGGGATGTCTGGTCAAGCAAAGAAAATGCCAATTAGTAAACCATCGAAAATTGAGTGGCGAATCTCCAGAAAAAAAGGAGTTTTTCTATTTAGCACTTTTGCAACTTTTCAAGCCTTGGCGTGCAGAAGAGGAACTGCTTGGAGATTTCCTCTGTTACGAAGACTCTTTCACTGCTGCTAAGGAGACCATAGAATGTCCTGCTTTTCCCAAATATCAAGAAATGCTAACTTTGGAAATTGAGCAGGAAGCAACGATTGCAGCCGAGATTGCCAGAGACAGTTCTCAGGATAGTCAGAGTTCTGTTTCATTGAGTCAAGATCCACTTGGAGGACCTATTATTGAAAATGAAGCTGCCACTGCTATGAATGAAGTGGAAAGAGCCATGGCACATGCTCAGGAGGATTCAGTTAACTTAGAAGACTTGGAAAAACAACTTAACGTTGAGCAGAGGAAAATATATGATGAAGTTACCAAGCAAATTGAGCATGGATTAAGTCATGAGAAGAAAGAGTGCTCATGTACATCGTTGAAGCCTGTCCGACTGTACGTGAGTGGAGAAGCGGGAACTGGAAAAAGTTTCCTCATTAAAGCAATTTCTTGTTATTTGCAGGAAAGGACTGAGTCATCGCTGTCTTGTGTTGTCACCGGTCCAACTGGACTGGCAGCACATAACATTAAAGGTATTACTTTGCATCGTCTACTGATGCTGCCAGTGGAGCATGACAACAAATTACAATACCACAAGTTATCTGGGGATGCTTGTTGTGAAGTTTCAAGAGTCTTGAGGAAAATGAAACTTCTTATCATTGACGAAGTAAGCATGGTTTCCAATGTCATGCTTGCCTTTGTGCATTTGAGAATGCAAGAAGTTCTTAAAACTGAGTATGATGTGTTATTTGGTGGCAAACACATCATTGTTTTCGGAGATCTTCTGCAGCTGACACCAGTAAAAGGTCAACCTGTGTTCAAAATACTCACGCATGAAGATACCAGGAAGTGCCTAGGGAGCATTGGCAACGTCAATATATGGTTAAACTTCAATTATGCTGAACTGCATGAAAATATGCGTCAGGCGAAGGATGAAGATTACAAGAATATTCTACAAGATATTAGAATTGGAAAAGTGACCGAGCATGGGAAAGAAGCTTTAAATGCACGATTACTGTCAAATTTATATCCAGAAGAAGACGTTTTGCCAGAGGATATTTTTCAGAAAATTACTGAGAAGAAATCTGGAATATGTTTGATGCCAACTCTTGCAGAATGTTCCATCTTCAACAACAAAATGTTGAATTTAGAAAAGCAAGAGATTGTGAAACTTGAAGCTATTGACAAAATAGAGCATATGGGATCAACAATTATTTTGTCAGAGAATTTGAAATCAAAATTGGATTCATTAGAGAAGACTATATCTAAAACAGCGGGTTTTGAAAAGACTTTAAATGTGTGTTTAAATTGCCGAATTATTTTGAGAAGGAATTTACATGTTGAAAGAGGTCTGGTAAATGGATCAATGGGTAATGTTGTTGATTTTGAGAAATACAGAAATAGAGATGGAATAGAATTTTTAAAAATTAAATTTGATGGCATTGAGGAAGTACAGCTAATTGGTCGTTGTTCTGCTAGGTTTTTGCTTGTTAAAGACTTATATGTTCGCCGTAAACAGTTTCCTGTTTGCTTGGCATATGCGGTGACAATCCATAAATCGCAAGGTTTAAGTGTAGATAATGCATTGGTGAATATTGGCAGTTCTGTGTTCAAGGAGGGTATGGCATATGTGGCATTGTCACGAGTTAGAACTTTATCGGGATTGTACTTGATTGACTGTGATGTCACAAACATTTGTGCGGATCTAGATTGTGTTATGGAATACAATAGGTTAAGAAGAGAGTATGCGCCACATTTGCCTCAATATCCTTTGTTTGAGAAACGTGTGGTAGGCCGTAAACGAAGAAATATCAGTAGTAGTAGGGAGGTTGTAGCAAAAAGCCAAAAAGTCGATGAAACGAAAATTGTAAGCAGAAAGAAAGTGGATTCTGTTGAAGATGTTGTCGGTTTTCAATTTGAAAACAGTTCTGGTGTCAACTGCTATGCAAATGTAGTGGTTAATGTTCTCTTTTCACTAGAGACTTTAAAAGAACAGATTGTGTTCAATTCGGAACAAAGTTTATGCTGTTTGTTGAATTCTGTGTTAGAGAAATGTAGCACTGATCGAACAAAAGTAGAAAGTGTGTCTGAAGTTCGTTATCTGTTAGATGAATGTTCAGGTCAAACAGACTTCTCTGAAAATAATCAGCAGGATTGTCAGGAGTTTTTAATGTATATGTTTGATGTATTGCAAGATGAGGGTGTAGATGTAGATCACCTTTTTGGGCTTTCTTATCAATGGCAGCATGACTGCGAGAACTGTAGGGTATCAAGTACTACTAGTGTAGACTCAGAAAGATTTATATATTTAACTTTGCCAGACAGTAAATCAGTCTCCTTTAATAAGCTAGTAAATGCAGCGGATCACATAATGGAGTGTAGCCAACGTAAATCTGAAATGATGTCAACATTATTTATTCGAAGATATGGCCAGTATGTCATTTTAATGATCCAACGATGTAGGCCTGATGGATCAAAATTGTCAACTTTAATAAAAAATGTTGTTGCTTCTCAGCTGTCAATATCAGGTAGGACTTTTGTAACTGTAGCAATTATCTATCACGATGGTCCTTCAACAACATCAGGACATTACACAGCTTATTTAAAGTCTAAAAACGGCTGGTCATTCTGCAACGATTCTGTTGTAACTTTCAAAAAAAAATTGCAGTTTGACCTTAAAAATTCTTACCTGGTGTTTTTAAAACCAAAATTTTAAGGAAAGAATCTCGGGATTTCCTCTGAGGAATTGCAAAAGGTTCATCAAGTAGAGGGAATGTAAGTCTGCAATGCTGTCTAGATTATTGGTCCAAAACTTTTAATTATAATGTCAATTTAAAAATCCAACTATATAAACCTGATGCAAGTAAGTCTGCTTCATAGTAAGCAGTATCAGTGTCATAGGAAAAGGAGAACATGAGTGAGAAAGAAGGGTAAGATATTAGTAGTCCAGGATTGTGAAAATAATCTTAAATGTTTTCTTTTTGAAAGTTGCGAAAATAGAAAATGACGGGATTTGATTGGAAGAATTACAAGAGTTGTGAATCGCTGCAACATGATTTGGCCAAGTGGAAACATGTGGTAGAATGTGAGAAGTCTTTTCTTGTATGTAACATATTTTTCAAAACGATGGAGGTTTTCTTTCAGAAAGTGGCGGGCTGAAAATATTTATAGCACAACAGAGTGGACGCTGTTCATAGGACATCCTTCGACGTCATTGAAAGTAAGTTAATTTTAAGGAGTTTTGAATTCAGATTTCTTAGGTTGAATGGGTTTTTTAAACACAATCATTTTGATTGTGTTTTTTTTTCCCCCGCTGTTACATGATGAATACCTTCAAGTCACTGATTTAAGTGAAATTTGATACATTCTGAGAACAGCAAAAATAAACCATTTAACATGTATAATTAATGTTCTGCTTTTTGTACTTATGATATACATTTAGAAATGTGAGGTAGACATGGAGAAACTGAGTCTTCTGTAAGTGTCAAAGTTAATGCTTACAGTGCAGTACTTCTGGGTACTGTTTTCTTAAAAAAAACTGAATATGCCTCACCTCAAAGAAAACTCTTGAAAGGACACATCTTATTTGCATCCTGAAACAATCATTTACAATGTTAGACACAATTTTATGATGGCTTTACATCTCTTTTGCGCTGCTATTGCATCACTATTGTGAGACATCAGCAATGCAAAAGAAGCACCATGTTCCAAAATAGGCCTCACTTCATCAGCATGAAGATACTGTTTGTTTAAAATAAATATCTTTAGGATTGTGTAGGGGACGTAGAGAAGCAGAGGCTTCTGTAAATGTCAAAGTTGTTGAAAAACTGTTTCTTCTTGAACCTTTTCCCTTCTTTTTTCTAATTTTTAAATACATGTTTTAATATTTTTGGAAATATTTGTTCTCTCTTTTACAGATTGAAAGTATGAAAAAATATTTTTAAAAGTTAACAAGAATTATAAGGTAAATGTTTTCTACTCTTTTTACCCGCAATGCACTGCTGATGATGTCACTGACCATGTCATGAATGATGTAATAAGAGGACATGACTTACTTCATTGGTAGGCCTTCACATGTATTATCTCCTCTGTATTCTTCAACAAGCGTAAAATTGATATGCAACCCTGAGTAGGCCTCACCTTAAACAAACCTCAGGAGAGACCACACCTTATCGTCATCCTGAATTAATTATTTAAAATGTTAGGGACAGATTTATGATATATGTATGCCTGTTTTGCGCCACTGTGCGTCAGTTTTGTGACACAGTAGCGGTGCAAAAGATATGTTATGAGGCGTCGAAATTACAAATTGATGCATTTAGGCAAATGTGTCATGCTGTTTTAAAACCGTGCCACATGAAACCGATGCAGCACTGATGAAAAAGATGCACCATGTTGCAAGACAGGCCTCACAAGGAGTCATATGTATCAAGCTAATTAGAATGCTTTGGCGACATATTTCTGCTGATAAAAAAAGCAAAACTTTTATTGCCTATGTTGATGATATGGCTCTATGTTTCTTTGCTGTTTCAATTAATCTTTTTCTGTTATTTCTTCTTTTCTGTTTTCTATTTTTTCTCTCTGTTATTGCACATGTTTTAATCTTATTTTGAACATTCACTCACATTCTCCAAGAAACTCTTCTTTGTTATTGTTCTACTCTCTTTTTTTTCTTTCACTTCCTTATCCATTTTGTTTTTCGCAATTATACCCTCTTCCATCTTTTCTTCGTTAAATAGATCTATTAAACAGTATCTCTGGTTTACTCCCTATAGCTGTCTTTTTTTTAACATTACTCTCTGTTTACTTCCCTTATACTAACTCTTCTTTTTTAAAAAAAAAAATTTTTTGGTTCGCTTCTAGTTCGCGAACCGGGCAGCTAACTGGAAAGCGAACCAAAAGAAATAGAGCTTGCCAGAGTGCTAAACATTCTAGCAATTTTATTTGAAAGGGGAGGTAGTTCTGAAAAGAACTTTTTTTTAATGTTTTTGTTGTTTTTTTTTTTTTTTTCTAAACATTTTTTGATTTTTTTGTATTTTTGAACAGTTTTATGTTTTTTTTTTGTTTTTGAAGGAGGGGAAACAACAAAAAACAGGCATTGAAAAGGGCTCAACAGGAGCAAAAAAAAAATTATTGTCTGGGTTGGTTAGGGCAATTGTGATTTTCGAAAGCAATGTTCATTAAGTTTATGCTCATGTTCCCACATGAAAGTAATGCCCCGCAATACAAGCAGGTTAGTTTCATGTGTTTAAAGTTCTTTTGAATGTTTGGCACGGTTTCCTGTGCCTCTCCTCCAGTCAAAGAGATATGCAAGGTTGACCTGGCCACAGGAGTTGTTGGGGGATTATCCTGCAGGTCACGCAACTCTGCACGGCTGTAGTTGAGTGGATGCCACCTGTTCATATGGCGATGCATGGTATAGTTTCCCATGCTATACTTTTTTTCAGTGCCTCTTGATAGCCTTTTTTTACAGATAAGGCAGGTGGCATATTTTGCATTGACTTTCTTCTCCCCTCGAGGGATTGAAAAAAACTGCCAGATAAAACTAGTTTTCCGATGGGAAACACGGGGCAACTCCTGTAAGAACTCTTGTTCTTCTCTCTCCTCTTCTTCAAGTTCATCCTCTTCCTCCTCCTCTGTGTTGGCGATGAACCGAGATGATGGTCCTCTCTTCTCATGAGGAGGTGGAGGTGGTGATGGGGGTGCACCAGATGAAGCAAGTACAAAAGCCATTGCTCAATTATAGGTAAATGGTCTTTCTCTCACCAAGATGAAAGTCAGAGTGAGGAAAGAAGGAGGGGTTTTCATCATTTGGGAAAAGCAAAAGTTCTAAACCCATGAAAAGTGTTAATTTTAGATCACATGACCTAGTATTACATCATTAGGAAACCAAAAGTGAAATGAACCAATGAAAAGTTTTATAAACAAGTCACATGACTTGTTCCGCTCACGTTACGCGGTGCGCGCCGCGTCCCGCATCGCTTCCGGTTCGCGGTCCGGAGCACTTCTGGGATCGCTAACGCGGCGCGTCAAAAGACGCATTACGCGACAAAGTGATACGTCGCGCTTCCGCAAAGCGTCACAGTTGCGCAAACGAAACGTTTACCGGTTCGCGGACTAGGTCGCGGCATCAAGATGAGCTAACGGAAAGCTTCCCAGTTCGCGAACCGAAAGCGAAGCAAAAAAATATTTTTAAAAAAATTATTAATAAACATCTAAAATATATTTTTGGATTTAAAGAAGAATACATTTTACAGCTTCAGATGTTAGCTTTTAAAAAACCAATCAAATTCACTGAAAAAACCATAGGTTATAGACCATATATAGTTAGGAATTAGCATTTACAAAACCTTGAAAATTCACTGAAAAAACCATAGGTTATAGACCATATATAGTTAGGAATTAGCATTTACAAAACCTTATTTTACTCGCACAAAACCATTGAAATTCCATATATAGTTAGTTGCACTAACTATATATCGCGCACCCGCAATCCACTGCTGATGATGTCACATATTACATCATTCATGACATGGTCAGTGACATCACTGATGACATCACTGATGACATCTCAAATGACAGCACACATGGAAAAAAGCAAAATGCCAAGGTTTGTTTATGTACAGGAAGGTGTCCCTTCCTGTACATAAACAAACCTCTTTTTAAAAATGCCAATTTGTAACTTACATGTGTGCTGCATGAAGCAGCACATATGTAAGTTACAAAATGTCATTTAAGCTTTGTTTACGCCTGCCCTGGCGTTAAGTTCACAGGGGGAAAAGCTAGGCTGCACTATATCCTTGGTAATATGGCGCAGCCTAGCATTTCCAAAGTGGCAAAGGAGGCGTTAATTTAAGGCGGCTAAAACCTCTCTCCACCACTTTGTTGCTAATATGCCTCCCCTGACCCTTTAGGCCTGCTCAGGGGATCCCAAGGAATCCAAGTCCAAAAAAAAGCATGCGCGGGTTCCCGCGCTTTGTTTCCTTTAAGCCACCAGATGGGCCAGGTCCCTGGGGCAATGAAAAAATGAAATGCGGAGGCTCACGCATGCCCCGGGAACTGCCACCTCCCGGGCTATGTTACATATAATGTGGGGGGGGCTAAAGCCCCCCCCCCACACAGCCCCGGGGTCCACCACCTCCCAGGGCTACTTTGCAAATTCCACGTGGCCCACTCATGGAGCTGTAAATGGCCCTGGGGACCATCACCCTGCAGGGCTGGCTCCAGCAATATCCAGAGTTGCCAACCCCGGGGACATTGCAGTTTGCTATGACTTGGCAAACCATAGCAAACTCTGCTTCACTTCATGGAAGCGAGAGCAGGAAGAATGCTCTTGCTTCAATAAAGTGAAGCAGAATTGCTTTTGGACAGATGGAGGTGCATTTTTACAGCTCCCTCTGCCCAAAAGCAATGCCGGCTCCCACAGGCAGGGACCGCGGGGGCATTTAAGCTCCTGCAGTCCCCAACGACATGGCCAAGCCCTGGGGGATGGGGTGGGGGAGGCCATGCGGTCTTACCCTGATTAAAATAAAGTAACATTTTATAAACAAATAAATGGTCAAGCCCCGGGGGATGGGGTCCCTGGGGCCAAAAATGACCTGGGGGAGGTTGGCCCCCCTCCCTTGAAAATCAAAAAACTCTTTAAAATGGTCGGGCCCCAGGAGAGATGGACTTCGGGGCCAAAATCGGCCTGGTGATTTAAAAAATAGAGACAACACTTCTATCCCGGGGGATGGGGTCGCTGGGAAAACATGGTTCTTCAGCTCCCCAGAAGAGGCTGGGAAGTGGCTGGAGTGATGGCGCAATGTAGGTTCAAACTCTAAACGGGGAGATGGCGAGAACAGCAAAGGACGACGGGGAGAACACTGAATGAGAGAAAACGGAAAGCTACTTAGCTCAAGAGGGAAGGAGGGTCTAGAAAATGAGACTTTGGCGAGATGTCGTGTCAAGGACTGTGAAGATGAGGTCATGTTGCATGGATGACAGGTCAGGGAGGGGGGAGGAGGTAAAAATACAAACTCTTATATCTAGACACTTGGCACAGTTCTAAATCATTAGTGTTGCTACAGGACTAAAACAAACAACCTATTGAAGGGAGGGGGTGGGATCCCGGGGAGGGGGCTACCATACCTCGGCACGACCAATCCCATTTTAGTTACTCGTTTCGTGGCGACAGGCACTTTGCGAGTTGGGGTGGTGGGAGTTGCTATACCCACCAGCAGGGCAGCAGGAAGGGGGTTAGTTCTATTTGGGGAATGTTGGGCCCGATTCACAGAACTAACTTAAGACAAAATCCTAAACTTACTACTTTTGGTATTGACAGAAGTTAGGATTTTGTCTTAAGACAGACTTAAGACAGACTTAAGTTAGGATTCTGTCTTATGTCTGTCTTAGGTCCATCTTAAGACAAAATCCTAACTTCTGTGAATACCAAAAGTAGTAAGTTTAGGATTTTGTCTTCAGTTAGTTCTGTGAATCAGCCCCGTTATGTTTAGTATGTTTTTATTGTATTATTGCTAATTCTTTAAAATTGCAAAGTCAGTGTAGCAGGTTGATACAGCTTGATAAAAATGTGATGGGAGACTCAACACAGGGATGGCGTCTGATGGGACAGTGACACCACAGTGAAAAGGACAGAACCCAATGGGGAGGCACCGGGAGGGGCAGCAAGGGGCTACCAGTCTAAAAATCATGTGGAATTTGAATGGTCTAGGGAGTCGTATTAAATTCAGTGTAGTGCTACAATACCTACATCGACACTCCCCGGGCCTTGTATAACTACAGGAAATACATAAAAGGCCATAGATACCGAGCATTAGATAGATATGACTACAAGTTGGTCCCCCATGCTGGTTACACATCAGATCAAGAAGAGTGGGACGGGTCTTCCATTAGTAGTAGACAAGTTCTGGCACGATCCCCTGGGAAGGTCGGTGGCCCTTGCAGGGAAATGGGAAGGACAGGCTATCAATATTGTCTCAAGTTACATTCCACCGGCTGTGCGATCTGAGGCATTCACAGCGCTGGGGACCTTGCTGGTCAATCTTCCATCTGGACTACTAGTGCTCGGTGGTGACATGAACTCTACTATTGACCCAAGGCTAGATAGGGAAACCGTATCAACTAGAGAGAGTGGGGTGGAGCCGCTTAGCACGTTTGTTGAAGCTGTGGTCCTGACAGAGATCTGGCGGTTGCATAACCCAGGTACTCCCCAGTACACCTCCTCCTCAGCAGTCCACTGTAGTTAATCACGGCTACACCACATACTGAAACACAGAGGTGGAGAAGTGTGGTTTTCTAACAGACAAATTGGTCAACAAGGTATCTTGGACCATTCTCCGGTGGAAGTAATGGTGAGGGGACTGACACGGACACACACTCTACCACCACGCTGAATTCATGGTTCTTTAAGAATAAGGAAAATACTCAAAAATTCAAGGAACAGGTACAACTCTACTTCCAGGAAAACAAGGGGATGGTTGATGTGGCCTGTACTCTGTGGGAAGCATTTAAGCCAGTTATGAGGGGGAATGTTCAGGACTGCATAGGAGGTAGTAACAAGGAAAAAAGACTGCAGTGTGACAGGCTGGAGCCAATCGTAATGGAGATGGAGGCAAGCGGTGGTGGGGTGGGAGAACTGACCAGGAATTAGTGCACTGTTTAAAACTCAAGATGCAGTAACTGCAAGACCTGGCGAATAATGCTGCGAGATCGACATCTCTGGCCACGCAGAGACGAGTATATGACCTGGGAGGTAAAGCCAATACAATGCTTGCCTGATTAGAAAAGAGAGATAGGGAGAGGAGTTGAGTGGCAGAAATACACGACAAACGTCGAAACACGTACACTACCGGGGAGGACATGATGCAGGTTTTTGCAGATTATTACAAGGAGATATATGAGTCCATCCCTGTTAGGACAGAGACAGATTGTAGTGAACTGCTAGCAGAAGTGAGACTGCCGGTGTTGACTGAGGAAGATAGAGAAAATATCGAGAAGCACATAACGACTGACAAAATAATAGGCACCATAGGAGATCTGCAGGCAGGGTAGGCACAGGGCCAAATGGTTTGCCCATTGAGTCCTTTAAATGTACGACGAGTATGGTGGCCCCATATCTACTAGATATGTTTAATGAAGCAAGAGAGAAGGGTTGTCTACCAACAGATCAGTGAATGGCAACCATCATTGCAATCCCAAAGGCGGGCAAACCAGCTGCTTAGTGTGGTTCGTACCTGCCAATATCCTTGTTGAACATGGAGGTTAAAATACTGGCTAAGTTCTTGGTGAATCGTCTCCTAGAACCAATCACCACGTTGATACACCCAGACCAATCTGGTATTATGCGCTGCCGAAGCAGTAGGCTCAATCTTAGATTGCTATACGGGGTGATACATCTAGTAAGAACTAACCCAGGGGTGGAGGCGGCACTACTGTCCATCGACGGCCGCATGGCGTTCAACAGTATAGAGTGACACTACCTTTTTGAGATCCTGAAGTGGTTCGGGTTTGGTCCCCAATTTCAATCCTGGATTAAGCTGCTATATAAAAATCCCTTACATTACCTTCCCTAGTCCACCACTCTCACTTACTCAACCCTACCTCAAACACCTCGTCTCTTCCTTTCCCAGCACCAGAGCACCGAAAAATACTTGAATTGAAATTAAATAAAAGAGCAACTGTGTTGCCGATACTAACGTGAATATTTGCTTTTAAAATAAATTGCATTCACTGCAGACTAAGCTGTATTGGTATTGTGAAAGCTGTTTTCTAATTCTTTTGTTAAAACCTGCTACTGTGACCAATTGTCCATTGTAATGCAATTTCGACCCGGGTATGGTAGCATTTCGGGTAACTCCATTGATACATAACAATATAAAAACGCCTGGGCCAGGGTTTGAGTGAACGGTGTGGTTTTCCCACTTCTTTGCTCTTCATAAGGGAACAAGACAGGGGTGCCCTCTTTCTCCAATTTTATTTGCACTAGTGCTGGAACCGCTTGCGGCATGGGTGAGAGGGGACCCGGTGATCTCGGGTATCTATGGGGGAACAATGGAAAGAGAGAATATCGTTATATGCCGACGATGTCCTTCTACACGCGACGAGACCACGTTTCACAGTGCACCGGCTATTACAGATTTTTAAGTTATTGGAGGGGTACTCAGGATACCAGATTAACTGGGATAAGTCACTCCTGTACATGTTATCAAATGGACAACCACCGAAACTTGGTGCAGAAACCAAACTGTAGGTTAAAGACAGCTTTATTTATTTATTTATTTTATTTTATTTCCACAATTGGTCCAAGTGAACAACACCAATCATATATAAAGTTAATAATATTTACATAGCTCTTGATATTTCACATCAAAAAATTACACAGTTATTACATCTCTAAATGATCTTTAATTGCCCCCCAAATTAAAATACCCAGATGTCGTTTTTTCGCCCCCTTTAACGAATACAAACTCCATTCCAATTCATATAAATTATATAACTTAGCTCTCCAAAATTCAAATGCTGGGGCCTGCCTCTGATTGTAGCCATTCTGTAGCAATGCATAACCGTGCTACAGTCATTGCTATAAACAAAAAATCTTTATATTTATATAAAACAGTGTTTTTTCCCACGGTTTGTCCCCCGCCTAATTACATAAGTGCAGGAGAAATTTTTATCGGAGTATGAATGATCATAGTAACAAAAGTTTCTATACTAGTCAAAAAGTGAGTAAGCTTGTGACAACTAAAAAATATATGCATGCTATCTGCATTCTCATCACCACAGCGAAAACATTTACCATCATATTGAGGGCCCCATGCTGCCATCCATTTAGGGGTATAATATAAACTGAACATCGTTTTATAAACTTGCGCTTTTAAATTGGCTGAAAGGCACAGATCTTTCGTCATCAGAATAGTATCTACTATTTCAAGGTCCTGTTCCCCTAACTGCATCTGCCAATAAGTGTTATATTTCTGTAAATCGTCAGGTCTGTACTCCATCATAATCTGATATAATATTAAGGGTGGGCGTAGTTCGCGTAGTAGCGCTACGTGAAGCTACGCGAAGTGCACTTCGCACTACGCGAACTTCACGTAGCACTACGCGAGCTGCGTAGTAGCATGTTCGCACTGTGCAAGATGCGTTTTCAATGATTGCACAGTGCGGACAAGCATCCGGCACTGTGCAATCATTGAAAACGGTATCTTGCACAGTGCGAGCTGTAGTTTGTCCGCGAGCGTAGCGTAGTGCTTCGCCCAGGGTTATATAATATAACAATTTTTTTCTGAAGGCGAATTGCCTCCACTAACTTATTGGGGGCCGACCAAATTTGCTTTCTCATATAAAAATCTAGAATTTGAAGATATTTAAAAAAAGAAGAATGGGGTAACTTATATTTCAATACTAAACTTTCATAAGTACAAATAATCCCATTAACATCATACAGATCCCCAATTCGCAGGATCGTCTTATGTGACCAATCCATCGCCAATCTGACCCAAAATACAGATGGAAGCAGTTTGTCCGCGCTAAAGGGTGTATAATATGTGATTCTCCCAAATTTAATAATTCTTAATACCTTTCTCCAAACTTTAAAGACCGAATCCAGCACTTTAAAGCGAGTATGCTTAAAGTAGTTTCCCTCCAATTCCTTCAATAAACACCCCCTTGCATGTTCCCCCAAGAGTAGATAAAATATAGAAGGAGCTTCAGCTGGTTCCTCAATTGGCTCGCAGTTAAAAGAAGTCTCATTCTTTGCAAAAAACATACATAATAATACAACACAAAATCAGGAATCCCTCGTCCTCCTCTTTCCACCGGTAAAGTCATCCATTTTGCTGCCTGTCTAACTTTCCCAGGGGCCCATATAAATTTTAAAGATAAGCGCTGAAGCTGTAGTATGTAATTTATAGGGATCTCCAAAGGAATACTCCGATATAAATATAAAACTTTAGCCAAAATATTCATTTTGATAATGTTGCCTCTTCCAATTATAGACATCTGCAACCGTCCCCAACTATCTAACGATTGTTTTATTTGTTTTATCTGTTGAATGATAGTATCCCAGTTAACCTCCACTACCTCCACTATCTCTTTCATTTGAGTCTTAATTTTGAGGCCAAGATATGTTACTTCGGCCATTACCCTGGGGTCATTAACTTTAATATTATCCATGCATAAGACTTTTGTTTTTGAAGAGTTTAATTTATACCCTGATATTGCTCCAAAGTCATGAGCTAATCGTTCAATCTCTGTTATAGCCTCCGCAGGATCAACTGTTATAACGGCAATACCATCAGTGTATGCAAACACTGAATGTGCAAAATTTTTGACGATAAAAGGTTTAATATAAGGTGAGCTTGATAAATTATATAAAAAAGGATTAATAAGTAAAGCAAAAAGAAGTGGGGAGCAAGGGCAGCTTTGCCGAGTACCTCTAGTTATTTTAATCCTTTCAGATCTAGAGCCCATAGCTACTATTCTTGCGTTTGGCGCTCTATATAGTACCTGAATTGCAGTCAGAAAATCTTTGCGGGACTGTATTTATCACAGAGCCACCCGGGGCACCAAGTAAATTGCACTCAAGCTCAATCTGAACCAGTCTTGTAGAGGGATTAGATACATTCTGTATTACAGCCCCATTTACCATTTTTTCTGGCGGTATTATACATTCGGGTACAGCTGCGCCCTCATTATTCACTGTGTCCTGTCTCAGACCTTCACTTCCCCTTCCCTCAAAGTATCTGTTGTGTCCGCTATCTGTATTACAGGCTCGTTTAAAGTAGCTTCCAATAGCACAACAGTTTGTAAAGTGAGGTTCTTTCCTCTACGTTTTTCCTCTGCAACCGTAAAAAACGCTGGGATTGTTTTAGCCTCGGTTTGCTTACTCTTACAGAGATTCTCCGGCCGTTTCTCCGTCTCGTTCATCATCCCGGGTTTAGGAGCGACAGCCCCCCCATTCAGGTCTGTCTCTCCCCCAGTTGCCTCCTGGCCTCATCTTCCTCGTGTTCCTTTCGGGGCCATTATCCCGACACTCCTTCGCTCTCCTTCTCTCACCCGGCGGTCAGGCCGCACCTGTCTAGGTAGCCGCCCACCAAGCTCGTCGGAGCTTAACGAACGCGGAGACCAGTTCCAGCATCCACGTCGGCATCCGTGTTTTCTTTCTCGATGCGAAGATTTCTTTTTTTTGGTTCGCTGCTTATTAACTTAATTCCAGCTCCTTTCAGTCCTCCAAACACTCAGCAGACTGTGCACCGAATATATTCACCAGATAGTCTGGCTTCAACCACAATCCCTGCTTCCAGGTAACTCGTCCTGTGGATCGACAAGAGAGGTTAGCTCACATGTCCAGTCGCATGGACCCCATCTTGCCTCATCGACGAGAGAGGTCAGCTCACACCAATGCCAAAGACAGCTTTAAATGAATATACAACGTTACCCCACAGCCAAACACTCCATATACCTTTACAATGAAAGTAGCACAACTCAAAGGCCATGACCTGCATACTTTTATTACGAGTCAAACATAACGAAAATTGAATGCAATCAGTTAAAAGTACATCTAACAGGTTGCGTTTTACTACGCATGCCAGAACAACGAAAAATCAATGTGGAAATCTTTTATAATACAAATACATTTTTTTTGCATTATTTAATTTGACACTCTTTAATTCTCTTTCTATCCAAATAAACAAAATGTTATACATTCTTTCCTACCTTTAAACCGATCTCTCCTGCATCTGTTCTCCTTGCATTCGCTCTGTAAAGTAAAATAATGTACGTGTTAGAGCTTTCTTCATATTTTTTCATAAACATTAAAAAGGTACTAAGTGACGCTGACCACTGCCTCTGCATACCTTCAAACGCTCATCATGATTGGTAGAAATCTTCAGCAACTTCATTACTGATTTTCCAAACTCGATGCCCTGCAAAGCAAGTAGTCCTCCATCCTGCAAACTGGTTCCTGCCAAGCAAGTCGTCCTACCTCGTGCGAGCTGCTTCCAGTAAGGTGAGTCTCACATTTTGTCCATTACAGTGTGGGCCTTAACCATAATTTTTATCTGCAAACCATTACAAAAAATATTTGTTGTAATAGTATATTCGTTGTAATGGTTTGCGGGGTGAAAGTCTATGCGGGGTAAAACGAATCATAATAATTAGTAATACATTATAATGGGATGCGGGATGAAAGTATTTGTCGTAAAAGATTCATTGAAAAGGGTATTTACTGCTTTAAATATCTGGGCATACAGATAGCCACAACAGATGTGGGATTTCTGGCTGGGAATTTACAGCCACAGCTGGAACATTTAAAGAGGGATGTCGGCCACTGGAGGACTCTGCCGATATCCTCTATGGGGCGAGCGGTTCTCTTCAAAATGATGTTGATACCAAGAATATTGTACATCTTACAGAACACCCCATGTCCAATACCCGACAAATTCTTTAGAGACGTAGACCATGAACTGAGTACACTATTGTGGGACGGAGGACATGCAAGGATCGCATTGGCTAAGCTACAGAGAGGAGTGTATGAAGGTGGTTTGGCCATTCCGGATCTTCAAAAATACTACTGGGCATTGCATTTAATTGTAATCAATGACTGGGTATTCACGAACAGAAGCGACCCAGCACACCGGGTGAACCATTGGGCAATGGGGACCAGAGTATACTTAGGTGCACTGTATGGTCAAGAAAGAAAAGAAAGAAAAGAAAGAAAAGAAAGCATGCCACCATATACGCAGAGTGGATGAGAGCTAATAGATTCCTGGGCTGGGCTAACAGACTGATGGGACAGACCCCTCTGTGGGATAGTGATATGCTACGAGAGGTGGGCAGACTGCAGGGTTTCAGTAAATGGGAACTGATTGACATAGCACGTCTGGGTGATATATGGCGGAGACAGGCCATAATCCCGTTCTCCGAATAACAAAAAGAGTATCAACTAGCGGACACAGAACAGAATAGGTACCTGCAACTGAGACACGGACTACGCAGGCACATCAAGGAGGGGGAGCGGATCCCTGAATACAGCCCGTTGAAGGACAGATAAGTACTAGATCCAATCCCAGAAAAATCACTGTCCTGCACAGATAGGAAGATTATAAATAACTCCCCAGATCTCCTCACAAAGCTACGGGAGGCATGGGAGTCTGACTTGGGCTTGCTAATGGATGATGACTGAGGGGAAGCTGTGCAAAGCCCTAGAGAAGTAGCGACTAGGGCAAGATTCTGGATCGTTCAACTGAGAATCCTGCCTTAGGTCATACTCCACTAGCACACTCATGTTTAAGTTGAGGTACACCCTCAGGAAGGATTGTTAAAGGGGATGTAAATAGGGGGGAACCTTCTTCCATATACTTTGGGAGTGCGAGATTATACAGCGGGTTTGGGGGAAGGTGATTTGGGTAATGTCGGAGGTTATTGGGCAGGCAGTTCCTGCATAAGCCAGGTGGCATGCACTATGTGTATCTGGGGAACAGGCATGGCCTAAATATAAAAGAATTTGGCTGCTAGTTGGCTGCTAGTGGCTGCAATGGTGGCCTAGAGGAATATTGCTGGGGCTTGGGGAGCTACTCCTCCACGACAGTGGCACGATGGAAGATGGACATGGATTGGTGCTGCACAGCTGAGAAGACAATATATGAGAGTAGAGGCTGCCCCAATAAATTGGAAAAAGTGTGACACCAGTGAGATGTGTTCAGGAACGCCTGAGGGACATCTGATGGCTATGACGGGAGGGGGTGGAAGACTAGGGGCATATCGGGTTGGGGTCCTACTAGAACTGTTGGTTAATTCACAAATGTCAATATACTAAAGAAGTGTGTAATATGATGAGAAATATGTATTATCAACCATTGCAGCTGTAATGCTGTATACTAAGTCTGTTTTTTTTTTTTTTAATGTTTTTATTCAGGTCTTGACAATTCATTCATCACATTAGTTTAAAAAAATCAAAGAAAAGACACAATGATCTGCTGAAGAACAAATAATAAAATATTACATCATCTCAGAAAAAAGGGATAACACCTAAGAGAAGAAATTTCATATCCAGAAACAAACATAGAAATTTAATCAAATAACGGCCCCCATATTTTTTCAAATTTACGCAGTTCCCCAATTCTTTGTGCATATATAAATTCGCTGTTCCTTACTCTCTTCATTTTCTCATACCATTCATCCAAAGATGGTACAACATCTGTTTTCCAATACTTGAGAATCAGTGATCTGCCAACCGCTATTATAATATATATCAGTTTTGCCTGTGACTCAACCAGATTAAGCTCTGGATCAATACCAAATATGATCAGTTTTTCATAATTAATAATCGTACAGTGCATATGAAGTGAAAGCAAAGAAAAGATGCCCTCCCAGAAGGCTCCTATTCTGGGGCATAAGGCTACTATGTGAGACCAATTAGTCAAATCTGGTCGAGAACACCTAAAACACATAGAAGATGTATTACTAAACATTTTAGCAAGAACTGCAGGGGTATAATATAGCAGCCATTTACTAAAAAACAACATTCGCCTCCAGTTGGCGCCTCTCAATGCAGAGAAATTAAACTTATTTAAAGTTTTCCACATATTAACTGTTAAGTTGAGACTTTCATGTTTCTGCCATTTTTTAGTTGCTTTAGTACTCAGATCCTCCTCTCTACTCTTTGCTAGTTTTCTTCTCCATTTCCTGGTTTTATAAATAATGAAGACCAAAAGATATCATTAGATAAATCTGAGGCTCGACTAATCTGAACGAGGTCATTTTGAACAAAAACTTTATACAGAAGATTATATGAACCCCTAAGAAGAAAGTTTCCCCCTATTAGAGAGAACATCTCGTTAGGAGTTAACCAAGCATCATTTTCCACAAAATTCAATAGTGAAGTAAACCCCAGTCTGACCCAATTTTGTATAAATTCTGGCCCCATTTCTATACCAAAACCAGTAATAGCATCACTGAATGGAGTTTTTAAGCTAAAGAGAGAAAGAGAGTATCTCTTCAACATGGTGTCTCGTTTTTTGAAAAAACAATTTAATACCTTGTATCTGACTAGTTTAGGGGATTTGGGTATGGATAATGGAGAAGAGATTTTGACTTCTTTACAAATTGTTTCAAAAAAGAAATTTATAAACAGTCCTTGACTTAACATTGAATGTTTTAATCTTGAGAGATACTGTGCAAAATACGCAAAGTAATACTCTCTAAGGTTTGGGAGACCAAGACCACCTTGTTCTTTTTCTGCATATAAAGTATTAATGGCAATTCAAGGTGTCTTTTTTTTGCCCAGACAAAAGCTGAAAACATGGATTAAATTTTTGAAAAGAAGGATCCCGGTAGTGGATGAACATGAACATGGGATAGTGGAAAACAAAAAGTTGAATAGGGGGAGGACCGACATCTTGATTAAAGCCACCCGGCCTAAAATAGACAAGGGTAAGGTATTCCAACGTGAGAACAGATCCCGAACTTTTTTTATTAAGGGTTCAAAATTCAAAAAATGCAAATCACTCACAGATGGCGTAAAATATACCCCCAAATATCTTTTAGGTCTATTGTTAATACAGTTTTGAAAATCCGGATGTAATTTGGGAATAATACCACTGCAAATCAAGATTTCGGTTTTCCTCCTATTGATGCTATACCCTCCTAATGCTTCAAATTCTGCAAAAACAGCGAGAGCCGGTGTTTGCGAATGGATCTCCGGTTTAAGAAGAAGCATTATGTCATCTGCATATAATTTGATTTTATCCATAGATGTTATAGGTCGTAGAATATCTATAGAATTCCGAATTGCCAGTGCCAGTGGTTCTATGATGAAGGCAAGGAGAACAGGGGACAGTGGACATCCCTGTCGTGTCCCTCTTTGCACTGAAATTGAACCCACCATGGATTTTTTAATAGGCACATGGGCTTTTGCACCTTGATACAAATTTTTAACTAAGGTTATAATTTGTGAGGGGATTCCAAAAAATTGTAAAATAAAAAAAAGTGTATCCCAGACCACCAAATCAAAAGCCTTTTCTGCATCTAAAAGAAAAACTAAAGCCGGCACCTTACGTGTTTCAAGATAATCTAAGGCCTCGACCAAATAGTGAGTGTTAGAGATGAGTTGTCGACCTGCAATAAAACTATTTTGATCTGAGTGAATCAGATGCGGAGAAATATTATTGAAACGTAGTGAAAGTAATTTAGTAATGATTTTATATTCCGAATTTAGCAAAGTTATGGGTCTGTATGAATTAGGATCATTTGCTTCCTATCCTTTTTTCAAAAAACTAACCACAGTCCCATCATAGAATGATGGTGGGATTAAGCCACCTTCCAGCATGGAATTGGATAATGAAAGTAAAAGTTTAGATAGGGAGGTGAAAAATATTACAAAAAATTCTCCAGGGAAACCGTCTGGTCCACACGCCTTACCATGTGGCAGAGATTTAACTACAGCTTCTAGTTCATCTTCTGAGAACGAAGTTGCCATAGCTGCTTGCTCCGTCTGAGATAGAGTAGGAAGATTATACTTGTTTAGAAAATTATTTAATCTGTTTTGATCTGTAATATGGTGCGAAGTATAGATTTTCTCGTAATGAGACAACATAATCTGTCCTATCTCTGCAGCGTCTGAGGTATCAGAATCATTGATTGGAGATTTAAGAGAATGAATTAGATTAGCAGCCGCTTGTTCTTTGACCTGCCATGCCAAAAATTTGCTCGTAAAATTACTATGTTTGTATGATTTCTGGGCTTGCCTGCAGAAACTTTCCTCCCTTCTCTCTAAATAATGTAAGCTCAGTTCACGTTTTGCAGCATTTAATTGGTTATTCAGCCTAGCAGATGGATTATGATATATTTGTTCTACTAAAACCTGGATATTTTTCTGTAATAGATTCTTTGTATCCCTAAACGCAGCAGATTCCCGCGCATCCCTTCCAATAGCAATCCCCCGAATAAATGCCTTAAGTGCGTCCCATACCATATGGATAGGAGCAGTTCCCATATTTCAATTGATAAAATCCTTTATTTCAATTTTCAATAGGGTCACCCAAGTGACATCGGCCAGGTATGATTTATTAAACACCCAGCGTTTTACAACACTAATACTTTCCTCAAGCGTCAGTTCTAATGTTAACAGAGCATGATCGGAGAAGCCATTGTGTAGAAATCTTTGATAACTATTTTTAAGATTTGAGGAGATCAGAAAACAATCAATACGAGAAAATGTCCCATGTCTTCCCGACCAGCAAGTATATTCTCTTTTATGGGGATTAATAAATCGCCATGGATCAACAAGATCTAAAGTCCTTACATTGTTCGAAATTGTCTTAAATGTTTTAGGTTTTGGTTTTTTTTACCACCCGTGCTGGAATCTAGTTTGAGGTCCATAAGTATATTTAAGTCCCCCCGAATCACAATATCACCTCCGACCAACAAGAGAGACTGGAACATTTCCTCATAGATTTCCGAATTATCCTTGACTGGGGCATAAAAGCTTACAAATATGATAGGGGAGGGCCTATTCTTAAATTTACATGTTGCCCAACACCATCGACCCCGGCTCTCAGCCTTTGATTGCAAAATCTCTATCTCCATATTCTTATTAATGAAAAGTGCTACACCCCTCTGTGACTCTGAAAAAAAGGAGAACCCCCGATATGAGGCCCAACCTTTAAACATAGAAAAGTTATCAGCTTTTGAGAGAGGGATGTGTGTTTCTTGAAGAAGAATAACTGCAGGATTTTCAGTTAAGACCCATTTCTCTATTGCCCTTTTTTTTTTTTGTATTATTTAGGCCGTTCACATTAAATGAAAGGATTTTTATACTTTTTCTAACCATTCTGGTAGTGTTTACTAAAGTTGAGTAAAAAGATTACTCTCTCTTTGCATATCATACTCCCTTTTTTATAACAAAATGCAGTCTTTTCAAAGTCCATAAAAAGAATATTTTTAACTTCAGCTGGCAGATCAAAAAATGAAAATAAACATAGAATTTTGCCAAGAACTGTGTTTTTTTTTGTATTTTTTTATTTTTTTTATTTTTAGGTACTTTACGAATGGGATCAGTAAGTATACTGACCCACTACATACACAACGCGCTTTAGCGTGCTCGTTGATACAAAAAGATACACAGCTGGGGCCACTCCTCTTTTTTGGCCACCGCACACTTTTCTGTCCTGAAGAAAGCCTCACGACTACTGAAGAAGGCTGAAACTAGTAGACCTATACACACTTTTATTATGATATAGAAGGGCATCACCACCTCATATATATCCGATCATTGTTTTTTACCCATGCCATAGGACCCTTTCATTAAAACTTTTCCCTATAGGCATTTTAAACATATACCTCACCTCACATAGCACTGTTCACTTATACGCAAAATCCCGCTCCGCTTAACATATACCTCACCTCACATAGCACTGTTCACTTATACGCAAAATCCCGCTCCGCTGTAAACAGGCGTTGCAGCACAGTTGGATCGCATTCGGTGATCCAGCTGGGCCCTGATGATGAAGCATGCCACCTACTAGGTAGGTGGGTGAGGGGTTTCCAAACAACAAGAATGTGTTGTTGACTCTCAAGGGTTATGCCCTGACTAGTACCTGCCTGAGGATTTGTCTTCGTTGTTGCATCACATATATTTGGGGAAAAGGACAAGCACCTCTGTTTATTCCTCACTCTCTTGTTGCTATTAACTATATATATATATATATATATATATATATATATATATATATATATATATATATCAAGAGAACAACCAAATTGCGCAAGCACCCTCTTCAAAGTCCATTCTCAGAGAACATTACCGTAGGATAGTAATATTTTTTCAAGGTTATTACACCAACATCAACCAATGGTTCAATAGGAGTTTCAAAGTATGGATCCAAAACCAAATCTTGTGCTTCAAGTTCTTTATTAGTCAAACATGTTAAGAGTTTCCCAGCTTTACACTGCCGACACGTGTTTCGCCCTCTCCAGGGCTTTTTCAAGGCTGGAAACATAAAAATTGCAATAAGTACATCTAATAAAAAATATATATACACTAAATATATACAATGTCCCTAAATATATACATTCGAACTGATTGTATGGTCTCATATATACAATATTTATACTAACATTCAATAGTACATCCTAAGAAAAACCACTAAAAACACGGACATTTCATACTACCTATGAATTCATCACAAATACATTGAAAAGGACCAGGTAGTCCATTTCACATTATGAAACTATAGTCTCATGATAATCAACAAACGGATTAAACATATTCAGAATTTTGTGATTCAGGTATCTAGAGATTATCAACTGTGTAAGCAGTACCAAGATTCCATTAATTTGTCACATGACCTTGTTCAGAATATTATGACACAGTCTTCAGAATAGTAAACCTCAAATCTATGATTTAAATAAACAGGGTGCTATTGTAATGAGGCAAAGACCTACCTATCTTAGTTAGTCTATACTGGTCTGGCGTCGAAGAGTTTTATGAATCGAAAGGATAAAGGTATGAAGCGTCGATATGTAAGAGTCCTAATGAAAATAGGAATACAGTATACGTTATATAGCCATAAAAAACAAACAGTTCAAAGAAAGGAAAGGTTGTAGCCTGATTACAGAAAATACCCCTACCTATTGGGTGTCTTGATCACAGCGAGCTATTCCAGATGTAGGTTCCATCTATGATATTTCATGATATCAGGCCCCTCGTTGGGTATTGTAAGAACATATAGACATTAGTGGAAGTATGCCCTGTAAGTTAGACAGAAAATGGGCATACTGGTCATAGTCAGACAGAAAATGGGCATACTGGTCATAGTCCTTGGGTACAGCAGTAAAACACATGAGAAGACATATAGATGTGTTAGGGCGTAAATCAGGACACATTTCCCATGGATGTAATGGGCTTATTGCAAGTTAAAGCTGAAAAGACTAAATCTCAAGGTTAACCCACCAACAGTAGAGCCATGTATTTCCATGATTTGTGTTTACAATCCCCTGTATATACCCAAGGAAATGGAAGAATTTTTTTTTTTTTGCTGTTGACTCACTTGGTAAGGTGGTGCGACTCGCTGGGTGAAGATAAGTCTATCTTACTAGGGTAGAGATGCTTGAAGACCTTGATAAGTCTGCAAAGACAGAGTAAATAGAACTAGTGCATATTAAGTTAGATAGCTCTACACGTATGTTTTCATGCACTAGGCAATTTGTCAAAGAAAAGGTTGACGAATAACCTAGTAAGAAAGGTGCCCAGTCCGTACTCGCAAATATAATTGCTATAAAGCAAATACTATATTTCCTGTAGTCCTAAAGTTAGAGAGAGTATACCCATTTAATGACAGAAACTTGTAGACACATAGTGCAAAAATGATCAGCAGAGATATTTCTTGACATCCCCCAGAAGTAAAGATAAAAATTTGTTAGAATCGGATAAGTCAGAATGAATATATGACTAAGGATATCAATATGTAACGCCCATGTTAATAAGTAACTAGGTGCAAGGCGCACCCCCAAGGTTCCAATATATTAGAGGCACCAAATGACTGCCCGTAATGCGCTACATCAGAACGGACTTAGTAAAGAATTACAAAACGGCCAATTCAGAAAGTATCTAAATCCCACCGAAACGATAGCTAGCAGCAAGATTCAGTCCCACTTGTCAGGGCTCCCAAACTTACCTTCTGTTCGTTTTCCTCGGCGCCGAGTCTCCACTGCAAGACACTGACATTAACGAGATCCCGCGTTCAGTTTTAAAGAGACGCCGGGAGGAAATTAGCGCGGGAGAAGATGTCAAAGGCTGTGACCCAATCAAAGGCGGCTAATATTAAGTCATTGCGGCGGCCATCTTTGAATATTAGAGAGTGCATTGTACTACACGCCATTACACTATAACCTTCAAATTTTTGCACTAGGATGGTTAAGTGCGGTAGATTTGGGAGATGTAGAATTAAACCAAACACGGTATACTTTGGAAGTATAATTTAAGGACACCCATATTCAAACAAAAAGCGAGGAAAGAACCATATTGGGTTCATTTTCAAATTAGAGACAACGCCATAGTAAAAATAATGACACACAAATGCTGCTCGTGTGTCCTAGTTGTTGAGTTGGGTGTAATCAAAAGTAGATGACCTTTTTAGTAGTGAAAGAAATCGCTAGTCACCCTCGAATAGACTAGTATGCTGGATTATGTGCCGCCCATATGTACAGTATCCGGGCATGAGGGCCAGTGTTAGGCTGAACAGTAAGTATAACAGAGACTAAGTTCCAATCTTAAAACTCAAATTATCTGACTCAACAATTTCTCAGAATGTCTATGTCTGGGAAAGGTAAAGTCTAACATGCAGAGTATATTGATTCTTACACTGGATTTTCTGAATACTATTCAGTAAAGCTATCGGTGGGGGCTCAATGTCAAGAAACAGAGAAAAATGGCTGTAGATTGAGGTCAAGAGGGTCCACTTATCCTTAAACATCATAACAGAATGCCATCTGGGACATCTATTCATTTAACAGAGGAACAAATACAATCATAGAAAAAGTGTCAGAAAATACAATGGGGTTTCATTATACACAGAAAATACAGAAATGCAGAGGGATTCCATTATACGCAGAAAATGCAGAAAATCAAGCTAATCCTTGAGGAAGACATATAGGTCTCTATCTGTGTTGAGACCTAAGTCTACTGCACGAAGTTTGATTAGCCATTGGGCTTCTAATTTACGGAGGGCCAGAGTGTTGTCCCCTCCTCTCGGATCAGGTTTGATCATGTCAATGCCATGAAAGCGGATGCCCAGTACCTCCAATTCCAAATGTTCCTTATTATAGTGAGCTGCTAATGGGTATCTAGCATCGTTGTTGCGGATGGCTCTAACGTGTTCCTGAAGTCTTTCTTTTAGGGGACGAATGGTAGTTCCCACATAAAATCTTTTCTTCAGAATCTCAGTTGATATGACAGTCAACTTCTGAATAAGGCACAGGAAAAGGTACACAAAATCTCTAGAGAGTCCACTCTCAAAAGAAAACCTAAGGGGCCTAGGCATGGCAGAGACAACAAGCTTGCCATTATAACACAATACAATGCCAATAGTTCCAAAATCTTTAATGTGTTCAGGAAGCACTGGCATCTATTACAACTAGACAAAGATCTGGATAAACACATTGGGAACAAACCCCGCATTGTCTACAAGAAGGGTAAAACACTCAGAAACTGGCTTAGCCCATCTACCATCAGGAACCCTGGATCTAATAACCATGTTCTGACTGGCATTAACAAATGGATGCCCATTAGACCCTGTGGCTTCTACAAATGTACCATGTGTAATATATGCCAATTTGCCTTAGACAAGAAAAAGACTTTCTCCTACAACACCAAACAAACCCACAAAATCAGACAATTTATCAACTGCAATTCAACGTTGGTAGTTTATTGCATCATTTGTCATTGTGGGTTGATTTATGTGGGAAGTACCATTCGTCCCCTAAAAGAAAGACTTCAGGAACACGTTAGAGCCATCCGCAACAACGATGCTAGATACCCATTAGCAGCTCACTATAATAAGGAACATTTGGAATTGGAGGTACTGGGCATCCGCTTTCATGGCATTGAATGATCAAACCTGATCCGAGAGGAGGGGACAACACTCTGGCCCTCCGTAAATTAGAAGCCCAATGGCTAATCAAACTTCGTGCAGTAGACTTAGGTCTCAACACAGATAGAGACCTATATGTCTTCCTCAAGGATTAGCTTGATTTTCTGCATTTTCTGCGTATAATGGAATCCCTCTGCATTTCTGTATTTTCTGTGTATAATGAAACCCCATTGTATTTTGTGACACTTTTTCTATGATTGTATTTGTTCCTCTGTTAAATGAATATATGTCCCAGATGGCATTCTGTTATGATGTATAAGGATAAGTGGATCCTCTTGACCTCAATCTACAGCCATTTTTCTCTGTTTCTTGACATTCAGCCACCACCGATAGCTTTACTGAATAGTATTCAGAAAATCCAGCGTAAGAATCAATATACTCTGCATGTTAGACTTTACCTTTCCCAGACATAGACATTCTGAGAAATTGTTGAGTCAGATAATTTGAGTTTTAAGATTGGAACTTAGTCTCTGTTATACTTACTGTTCAGCCTAACACTGGCCCTCATGCCCGGATACTGTACATATGGGCGGCACATAATCCAGCATACTAGTCTATTCGAGGGTGACTAGCGATTTCTTTCACTACTAAAAAGGTCATCTACTTTTGATTACACCCAACTCAACAACTAGGACACACGAGCAGCATTTGTGTGTCATTATTTTTACTATGGCGTTGTCTCTAATTTGAAAATGAACCTAATATGGTTCTTTCCTCGCTTTTTCTTTGAATATGGGTGTCCTTAAATTATACTTCCAAAGTATACCGTGTTTGGTTTAATTCTACATCTCCCAAATCTACCGCACTTAACCATCCTAGTGCAAAAATTTGAAGGTTACAGTGTAATGGCGTGTAGTACAATGCACTCTCTAATATTCAAAGATGGCCGCCGCAATGACTTAATATTAGCCGCCTTTGATTGGGTCACGGCCTTTGACATCTTCTCCCGCGCTAATTTTCTCCCGGCGTCTCTTTAAAACTGAACGCGGGATCTCGGTAATGTCAGTGTCTTGCAGTGGAGACTCTGCGCCGAGGAAAACGAACAGAAGGTAAGTTTGGGAGCCTTGACAAGTGGGACTGAATCTTGCTGCTAGCTATCGTTTCGGTGGGATTTAGATACTTTCTGAATTGGCCGTTTTGTAATTCTTTACTAAGTCCGTTCTGATGTAGCGCATTACGGGCAGTCATTTGGTGCCTCTAATATATTGGAACCTTAGGGGTGCGTCTTGCACCTAGTTACTTATTAACATGGGCGTTACATATTGATATCCTTAGTCATATATTCATTCTGACTTATCCGATTCTAACTAATTTTTATCTTTACTTCTGGGGGATGTCAAGAAATATCTCTGCTGATCATTTTTGCACTATGTGTCTACAAGTTTCTGTCATTAAATGGGTATACTCTCTCTAACTTTAGGACTACAGGAAATATAGTATTTGCTTTATAGCAATTATATTTGCGAGTACGGACTGGGCACCTTTCTTACTAGGTTATTCGTCAACCTTTTCTTTGACAAATTGCCTAGTGCATGAAAATATACGTGTAGAGCTATCTAACTTAATATGCACTAGTTCTATTTACTCTGTCTTTGCAGACTTATCAAGGTCTTCAAGCATCTCTACCCTAGTAAGATAGACTTATCTCCACCCAGCGAGTCGCACCACCTTACCAAGTGAGTCAACAGCAAAAAAAATAAAAAATTCTTCCATTTTCTTGGGTATATACAGGGGATTGTAAACACAAATCATGGAAATACATGGCTCTACTGTTGGTGGGTTAACCTTGAGATTTAGTCTTTTCAGCTTTAACTTGCAATAAGCCCATTACATCCATGGGAAATGTGTCCTGATTTACGCCCTAACACATCTATATGTCTTCTCATGTGTTTTACTGCTGTACCCAAGGACTATGACCAGGATGCCCATTTTCTGTCTGACTATGACCAGTATGCCCATTTTCTGTCTAACTTACAGGACATACTTCCACTAATGTCTATATGTTTTTACAATACCCAACGAGGGGCCTGATATCATGAAATATCATAGATGGAACCTACATCTGGAATAGCTCGCTGTGATCAAGACACCCAATAGGTAGGGGTATTTTCTGTAATCAGGCTACACCCTTTCTTTTCTTTGAACTGCTTGTTTTTTATGGCTATATACCGTATACTGTATTCCTATTTTCATTAGGACTCTTACATATCGACGCTTCATACCTTTATCCTTTCGATTCATAAAACTCTTCGACGCCAGACCAGTATAGACAAACTAAGATAGGTAGGTCTTTGCCTCATTACAATAGCACCCTGTTTATTTGAATCATAGATTTGAGGTTTACTATTCTGAAGACTGTGTCATAATATTCTGAACAAGGTCATGTGACAAATTAATGGAATCTTGGTACTGCTTACACAGTTGATAATCTCTAGATACCTGAATCACAAAATTCTGAATATGTTTAATCCATTTGTTGATTATCATGAGACTATAGTTTCATAATGTGAAATGGACTACCTGGTCCTTTTCAATGTATTTGTGATGAATTCATAGGTAGTATGAAATGTCCGTGTTTTTAGTGGTTTTTCTTAGGATGTACTATTGAATTTTAGTATAAATATTGTATATATGAGACCATACAATCAGTTCGAATGTATATATTTAGGGACATTGTATATATTTAGAGTATATATATTTTTTATTAGATGTACTTATTGCAATTTTTATGTTTCCAGCCTTGAAAAAGCCCTGGAGAGGGCGAAACACGTGTCGGCAGTGTAAAGCTGGGAAACTCTTAACATGTTTGACTAATAAAGAACTTGAAGCACAAGATTTGGTTTTGGATCCATACTTTGAAACTCCTATTGAACCATTGGTTGATGTTGGTGTAATAACCTTGAAAAAATATTACTATCCTACAGTAATGTTCTCTGAGAATGGACTTTGAAGAGGGTGCTTGCGCAATTTGGTTGTTCTCTTGATTCTTGGTATTTGCATTAAGTTGCATTGCTCAAACACCCCTGGTGGTGGGTGTCTTATCAAGTTCTCAGTGCACCTCTTTTGATACCTTACGTATAACGTACCCAGTGAGAATAACTTTAACATTAGGTGCGGACGTTTTCTCTGATGAGAAACACTACCACCAAGTTTTGTTGTATAATTTTGTTAAGTGAGTCCATGCACTTCTGTGATATTCTCTCTGTTTGACGTGTAGCTGGTTGGCATTTTCCACTAGCATAGAAATAATTCGTGTCTTTTTCCCGTATCATGGCAACATTTGAGGATGACCGTGATAAAATGTTCAATGAAATCTTCCAATCACAAGGGATCCAAAACAAACCTAAGGTCTCGGTAGAAGAAAAACCACAAAACATAAAACAACTGTTCCTTAAACTGGAACGCCTACGCAAGGCAGAACTTTCCCGCTGGTGGGATCTAACTACCCTTAAAAAGTACATAGAGCTCAAACAAATCCCTAGAGGGTTGAGGGTCATTATTTTTCCAACCTTTGAAGATCTAGACCCGGACCTGCTTAAGGAATGGGAGATTCTTATTGCTGGATCCTCATTTGGGATGATGGACATATTAATCCGCCATGCGGAACGTAAAAGAGAAAAACTACTAAAAGAGATTGAAAAAGTAGAAGGAGATATAAGCGCACTCAATTAAGGTGATATTGTTGAACATAATTACAAAGTACTGAAAGATGTACTTAGTTCTCACCAAAATTACATAAGGGACAAAAAGATTAGGAAATTGAAACGGGATGAACTTGACTATAAAAATGGTTGAGTCTTCACGTTTGCAAAAAAATTCGATGAAACTAAACCTAGATCTGGAACATCTACCCTAGCTCAACCCAGAACAGACAACATCACTTCAGTCAGTGAATCCGAGATATCAAGCATCAACAGCGAATTCACAGAAATCAGTAATAGACGCAGTGACTCCTCCCTACTGGCAGGAACATCCAAAAGCCCAATCCCAGGTTCATCTTTTTTAAACGAACTAGAAAGGTACCGGAAGGGAATTCAGGCGGGCTTCAACCGCAAACCCCAACAAGGAAAAGAACAAGGAGGGGGGTAGGAAGAATAGACGAAGACCCTACCCAAAGAGTGACCAGATCAGTCTCGCGACAACCGAGAAAATAAATGTATTGGACAGTACAGATGATACAGTAACTATGCCTAGCAATATTGTTGAATGTGACAATGCATTGAAATCTGACACAACTGTTGATGATGTGTCTGTTATTAATCTCTCCCAAATAGAATTGGATGCGAGTGAGCTTGAATTGTTAAGAAAAGGACTGAGCTTTTGTCCCATGAGTAAAGTTGACTTCACCTCTGTACACATAGACCTGTATAAGTTTGTGAGAAAATTAAAACTAAAAAAGTTCTTTGATCAAAATAAAAAACCTAAAGTAATCAAGGTCTTTGATATATGTGAAAGTGGGAGAAGCATACAGGACATCATGGAGGTTCAAATGCTTCTTGAAATGGATGATGATCTGCCAGAAACCCCGACAATTAGTACAATCATGTCGGATCTAAGAATAGAGAGTAACATCTACACTGATAGTGGTCTTAGAAATAAATCCACCTTCTCCCCTAATACTCCAGCAGATACACTCATTGATTGTTTCTATAGGATGGTCACTGACGAACTATACAAACTAGAAGACAAAATTGGAGGCCAGCCTTTGGGTAGGAGGGACAACTTAAATATGAATGAGAGGAAGGCATTAAAACAACTAAAAGATAGAAAGGACTTGATAATAAAGGAAGCTGATAAAGGGGGGAATATAGTGATGCTAGATAGAGAGGACTATATAAATGAGATCAACCGCCAATTGGAAGACACTAGCTCCTATATCAAACTTACAACTAATCCCATTAATGTTACATCAGCAAACCTGAGTAAAATCCTCAAGTACTGGCATAGTGCTGGTCTCTTATCTGACCTTGAACTCAAATATTTAACTGTTTCTAACCCCAAAGCCGCCTACATATATGTGTTACCCAAAATACACAAGAGTATCACCTCCCCCCCTGGAAGACCTATCATCTCGGGAATTGGGGGGCCAATAGAGAAAATATCTGAATACATCGATATTACTCTGCAACCGATTGTAAGAAATATCCCCTCTTTCATAGAGGATACTAAGGACCTTCTGTGTAAATTGGAGGACCTGGAATGGACACCTACTTTTAAATTGGTAACACTAGATGTATGCGCGCTATATACCAGCATACCTTTGGAGAAAGGTATGGCCGCTCTCACATATTTCCTTTCAAAAAGGGACGCCACTCTTTATGAGCACACTACTATGATCATTGAGCTGACCAGATTTGCTCTTAACAACAACTACTTCAAACATCTTGATGACTGGTACCAACAACACTCTGGTGTTGCCATGGGAGCCAAATTCTCACCCTCCTTTGCGAATATATATATGGGCTTCTATGAAGAACACCATATATGGAAGAAAGGCCCCCCAACGTTAACTGAACACATTGTTTATTGGGGCCGTTTCATAGACGATGTTTTTATGATATGGGGGGGTGGAGATACACTACTCCATGAACTTATGACTTATCTTAATGACAATGAGTATAATCTTAAATTTACCCATGAATCCAGTAACAACAGCATCCCTTTTTTAGATGTTACTCTGTTTATCTCTAACAACAAAATTGAGTCCAAACTATTTAGGAAAAGCACCTCCTGTAACTCAGTCTTACATGCCAGCAGTGCCCACCCCATTTCCCAAATTGGGGCTATCCCATACGGTGAAATGACCAGACTGCGACGCAATTGCAGTACGGATGACATATTTGCGGCAGAAATTGAGATTCTGAAGAAAAGATTTTTGATAAGAGGATATGACAGTCAACTTCTGAATAAGGCACAGGAAAAGGTACACAAAATCTCTAGAGAGTCCACTCTCAAAAGAAAACCTAAGGGGCCTAGGCATGGCAGAGACAACAAGCTTGCCATTATAACACAATACAATGCCAATAGTTCCAAAATCTTTAATGTGTTCAGGAAGCACTGGCATCTATTACAACTAGACAAAGATCTGGATAAACACATTGGGAACAAACCCCGCATTGTCTACAAGAAGGGTAAAACACTCAGAAACTGGCTTAGCCCATCTACCGTCAGGAACCCTGGATCTAATAACCATGTTCTGACTGGCATTAACAAATGGATGCCCATTAGACCCTGTGGCTTCTACAAATGTACCATGTGTAATATATGCCAATTTGCCTTAGACAAGAAAAAGACTTTCTCCTACAACACCAAACAAACCCACAAAATCAGACAATTTATCAACTGCAATTCAAAGTTGGTAGTTTATTGCATCATTTGTCATTGTGGGTTGATTTATGTGGGAAGTACCATTCGTCCCCTAAAAGAAAGACTTCAGGAACACGTTAGAGCCATCCGTAACAACGATGCTAGATACCCATTAGCAGCTCACTATAATAAGGAACATTTGGAATTGGAGGTACTGGGCATCCGCTTTCATGGCATTGACATGATCAAACCTGATCCGAGAGGAGGGGACAACACTCTGGCCCTCCGTAAATTAGAAGCCCAATGGCTAATCAAACTTCGTGCAGTAGACTTAGGTCTCAACACAGATAGAGACCTATATGTCTTCCTCAAGGATTAGCTTGATTTTCTGCATTTTCTGCGTATAATGGAATCCCTCTGCATTTCTGTATTTTCTGTGTATAATGAAACCCCATTGTATTTTGTGACACTTTTTCTATGATTGTATTTGTTCCTCTGTTAAATGAATATATGTCCCAGATGGCATTCTGTTATGATGTATAAGGATAAGTGGATCCTCTTGACCTCAATCTACAGCCATTTTTCTCTGTTTCTTGACATTGAGCCACCACCGATAGCTTTACTGAATAGTATTCAGAAAATCCAGCGTAAGAATCAATATACTCTGCATGTTAGACTTTACCTTTCCCAGACATAGACATTCTGAGAAATTGTTGAGTCAGATAATTTGAGTTTTAAGATTGGAACTTAGTCTCTGTTATACTTACTGTTCAGCCTAACACTGGCCCTCATGCCCGGATACTGTACATATGGGCGGCACATAATCCAGCATACTAGTCTATTCGAGGGTGACTAGCGATTTCTTTCACTACTAAAAAGGTCATCTACTTTTGATTACACCCAACTCAACAACTAGGACACACGAGCAGCATTTGTGTGTCATTATTTTTACTATGGCGTTGTCTCTAATTTGAAAATGAACCTAATATGGTTCTTTCCTCGCTTTTTCTTTGAATATGGGTGTCCTTAAATTATACTTCCAAAGTATACCGTGTTTGGTTTAATTCTACATCTCCCAAATCTACCGCACTTAACCATCCTAGTGCAAAAATTTGAAGGTTATAGTGTAATGGCGTGTAGTACAATGCACTCTCTAATATTCAAAGATGGCCGCCGCAATGACTTAATATTAGCCGCCTTTGATTGGGTCACGGCCTTTGACATCTTCTCCCGCACTAATTTCCTCCCGGCGTCTCTTTAAAACTGAACGCGGGATCTCGTTAATGTCAGTGTCTTGCAGTGGAGACTCGGCGCCGAGGAAAACGAACAGAAGGTAAGTTTGGGAGCCTTGACAAGTGGGACTGAATCTTGCTGCTAGCTATCATTTCGGTGGGATTTAGATACTTTCTGAATTGGCCGTTTTGTAATTCTTTACTAAGTCCGTTCTGATGTAGCGCATTACGGGCAGTCATTTGGTGCCTCTAATATATTGGAACCTTGGGGGTGCGCCTTGCACCTAGTTACTTATTAACATGGGCGTTACATATTGATATCCTTAGTCATATATTCATTCTGACTTATCCGATTCTAACTAATTTTTATCTTTACTTCTGGGGGATGTCAAGAAATATCTCTGCTGATCATTTTTGCACTATGTGTCTACAAGTTTCTGTCATTAAATGGGTATACTCTCTCTAACTTTAGGACTACAGGAAATATAGTATTTGCTTTATAGCAATTATATTTGCGAGTACGGACTGGGCACCTTTCTTACTAGGTTATTCGTCAACCTTTTCTTTGACAAATTGCCTAGTGCATGAAAACATACGTGTAGAGCTATCTAACTTAATATGCACTAGTTCTATTTACTCTGTCTTTGCAGACTTATCAAGGTCTTCAAGCATCTCTACCCTAGTAAGATAGACTTATCTCCACCCAGCGAGTCGCACCACCTTACCAAGTGAGTCAACAGCAAAAAAAAAAAAATTCTTCCATTTCCTTGGGTATATACAGGGGATTGTAAACACAAATCATGGAAATACATGGCTCTACTGTTGGTGGGTTAACCTTGAGATTTAGTCTTTTCAGCTTTAACTTGCAATAAGCCCATTACATCCATGGGAAATGTGTCCTGATTTACGCCCTAACACATCTATATGTCTTCTCATGTGTTTTACTGCTGTACCCAAGGACTATGACCAGTATGCCCATTTTCTGTCTGACTATGACCAGTATGCCCATTTTCTGTCTAACTTACAGGACATACTTCCACTAATGTCTATATGTTCTTACAATACCCAACGAGGGGCCTGATATCATGAAATATCATAGATGGAACCTACATCTGGAATAGCTCGCTGTGATCAAGACACCCAATAGGTAGGGGTATTTTCTGTAATCAGGCTACACCCTTTCTTTTCTTTGAACTGCTTGTTTTTTATGGCTATATAACGTATACTGTATTCCTATTTTCATTAGGACTCTTACATATCGACGCTTCATACCTTTATCCTTTCGATTCATAAAACTCTTCGACGCCAGACCAGTATAGACTAACTAAGATAGGTAGGTCTTTGCCTCATTACAATAGCACCCTGTTTATTTAAATCATAGATTTGAGGTTTACTATTCTGAAGACTGTGTTATAATATTCTGAACAAGGTCATGTGACAAATTAATGGAATCTTGGTACTGCTTACACAGTTGATAATCTCTAGATACCTGAATCACAAAATTCTGAATATGTTTAATCCGTTTGTTGATTATCATGAGACTATAGTTTCATAATGTGAAATGGACTACCTGGTCCTTTTCAATGTATTTGTGATGAATTCATAGGTAGTATGAAATGTCCGTGTTTTTAGTGGTTTTTCTTAGGATGTACTATTGAATGTTAGTATAAATATTGTATATATGAGACCATACAATCAGTTCGAATGTATATATTTAGGGACATTGTATATATTTAGTGTATATATATTTTTTATTAGATGTACTTATTGCAATTTTTATGTTTCCAGCCTTGAAAAAGCCCTGGAGAGGGCGAAACACGTGTCGGCAGTGTAAAGCTGGGAAACTCTTAACATGTTTGACTAATAAAGAACTTGAAGCACAAGATTTGGTTTTGGACCAATACTTTGAAACTCCTATTGAACCATTGGTTGATGTTGGTGTAATAACCTTGAAAAAATATTACTATCCTACAGTAATGTTCTCTGAGAATGGACTTTGAAGAGGGTGCTTGCGCAATTTGGTTGTTCTCTTGATTCTTGGTATTTGCATTAAGTTGCATTGCTCAAACACCCCTGGTGGTGGGTGTCTTATCAAGTTCTCAGTGCACCTCTTTTGATACCTTACGTATAACGTACCCAGTGAGAATAACTTTAACATTAGGTGCGGACGTTTTCTCTGATGAGAAACACTACCACCAAGTTTTGTTGTATAATATATATATATACATATCTTCGCAACTTGCCTCGTCGTAGGGGGAGTGCACAAGAGCTGGTGCCATCAGCGGGATCAATCCAAGTTATGATGGGTTGTTGGGCCCACCAAATCGGGCACTGTGCACTTAGCGCTCCGCGCCTTAATTATACTTTACACACTTTTTAAGATTAGTTGCTTATTTTATTCTTGTTTTACTTTTTTGGTTTGTTTCGATTACTCATGTATTATTACCATTTTTCATAATACGAGCATATGGTACAATTCATCAATTTTGCAAACATTATATCATATATGCATGTTCAGTACTTTGGCTTCAATTATATTCCACAATAAACCATATACAAAAATTTAACACGTGAGCCCAATGCATTTCGGCGCCGCGATGGTGCCTTCATCAGGGGCGTGTCTGAAAATCAAACATATGAAATAGTGTGAGAATCTTAATTCCATGTAGTTCATGGGGGTATAGGGAGCTAAACTCCGCCCTATTTTACGTGTTAATTGCTCTAACAACAAAGGTCATAGGACCCTTACCTTGTCTTCACAAAGATTATGACTCTATCTGGTGAGAGAAAACTCAATTACTCAACTATTTGCGGGCGATATAGCGATGTTGTCAATATACTTAATATGAGCCGGTCGAGGCATACCTGATATGCCAAAGGTTTTCACCGTGTAAGGGGTCCCATTTGTCGATCGTTGTCCTCCGCGGTGTGCCGGTAAAATACCATATGAAACTCCGCGAGCTCCGCCAGGAAGCGGAGTTTGTAAACATAAAGAAAGGACCAAATCACAGTACCGTGGCCGTCCTGATAATAACTATGGGCGCCATGCTTAAAAGTATAAAAAGCCAGCGAAACCTGCTGGGTTGTATGCGTAATGCCTTGTAATGGAGTAAATGTTTATATAATATCGATCTTACGTCCTAGGTTCACTTTTAAATATTACCTTTGGTAATTAATTGCATGGTGTGTCCCGTAGCCCAAATGTCATAGACAGTCTGCGGAACGTATAATGTTAACGTTCACGTTTCAAAGAAATCCCTACGGCTGCTAGTGACCAACGTTCTTTTCAGTTAAAAACGCTATAGGTATCTTTTAAGGTGTTATCGGTAAGCTATCAGCGGGTCTCTGAGATCGATCGCTATGTGGGGTTATTTGGTCATGTCAGATGTTCTGAGATCTAATGGAAATCCTAACCATAATTTACTTGCTGTTTACATTACATAACCATAGTTAAGCGGCCCGTTAATATTTAATGGTCGTGTACATTGCTAGTCTATAGAACCTTGATTCGTGTGAGCTTATTTAAAATTGATATGGACAGTTGGTGGTCATGTACATTCCAAATCTATTAAACCATTATTCATATTAGCACATGTAAGGTCCACATTCGCTCATAGTAACATTTGGTAGTCGTGTACATTGCAAATCTATAAAACCATAATACATGTTGGTATATATGCAGTTGATTTGATCATTTAGAAGTTATCTATATTACAGTTCTATCGAACCCTAATTCATATTAGCACTTGTAAGATTCACATTGATTCGTGGGTCGGTATCCTCTCATACAACAGTCTGCATAATCAGTTCCAATCAATATAATGGGTTTTAAGTGTATATCTGTTATCTACTGCTCAAAGTGTTAGTCCTGGAGATTTTACCATAACACAGTAATATGTGATGTTATGTTGCTGAAACAGTTCTTACAGATAACACGAAAGGTCATATTTGTCATTCAGCCCTGTCGGGGTTAATGTTTTTAGGTATTTTATCCAGAATAGTTCACGTTGCATCAATCTCTGATGATTGTCAATCCCTTCCTTTATCTGTACTTTTTCAATAACAAAAAATCTCAACTGAGATATAGTATGTTTTTCATCTCTCCAGTGAAGTACTAAAGGTGACGTTAGATTCTGATTGCGGATTCTACTCTTGTGCTCCGTTATGCGCACTTTCACTTTACGTTCCGTTTTTCCGACGTACATTTTGCCGCAAGGGCACTTGATTGCATATACAACGTTGTTGGAATTGCAGTCACTGTTATGTTTGAGCTGTATCATCTTTCCTGTGGTTGGGTGAGTGCACACATTTCCTGTGATCACATTGTTACAGTTGGTACAATTGGTACATCTTGTTGTTCCCTTGTATGGTGCCGAGCTTATAACGGACTGTTTGTGTTTTAACTTTGTTCTAAGGTTTGGTCCTCTGGTGTGTGCATGTACTGGTAAATCTCTGAAGATCCCGTGAAAGTCTGGTTCTACTGATAACAACTCCCATCTTTTGTTGATTATTGCTCTGATTTTTGTAGATAGTGTTGTATATTTGGTCACAAATACCATCCTGTTTTGTGTTTTTCTCTCTCGTGTTTTTAGGAGATCGTCTCTATTCATCGTGTGTACTTTATTCAAGTGTTGTTCCAGGATTTCTGGAGGATAGCCTCTGTCTATGTATTTCTGGGTTTGTTTTTCCAAGTTAATTTGACACACATGTGGTTCTGAACATATACGTTTGATTCTGATGAACTGGGATGCCGGTAAGTTGCTGATAAGGCTCTTGGGGTGAAAGCTTTTGTAGTGGAGCGCACTGTTGCGATCCGAGGGTTTCGTATACAGTGCTGTTTCAAAGCTTTGTTGCGTTTTTGATATCCTGACATCAAGGAAGTCGATGACGCAATCGCTGATCTTATGAGTGAATTTAATCCTGTTATCCACTGAATTCAAAGCAATGATCAGCTCCTCAAGTTTTTCTCGTGTGTCGTCCCAAATTAAAAAAAAGTCGTCTATGAACCGACTGTACATTTTAACGTGTGACCATTCCCTCAGTGACATTAAATTGTTCGCTTCATATTGAGCCATAAAAATATTAGCATATGCACGGGCCCCTGCAAAACCCATAGAAGTCCCATGCAATTGGGCAAAGTACTCATTCTTCCAGGAGAAATAGCTGTTATGAAGACAAAATTTTAACAACTGAATCAAAAAAATGTTTTGGTTGTTGGGTAAGTTCTCCATTTTGAGCAGTGCCCATTCGATAGATTCCAGTCCTGCGTGATGTGGTATGGAAGTGTAAAGTGCCACCACATCAATGGTGCACATAATCCAGTGTTCTTGGAATCCTGCTTCCGTCCATTTTAATTTGTTGATGAAATCTGTCGTGTCCCGTATATAGGATCCCCATTGTTGGACAAACTGTTGCAGATGGTAATCGATGTATTTACCTAACGGGTCAAAAATTGATCCACATCCTGACACTATTGGTCTAAAAGGAGGATTTGTCGGGTGTTTGTGTATCTTTGGGATCATGTAAAGGCTGGGGCGTCTTGGGTTCCTCTGGATCAAATTTACTGAGGTTTGCTCATCAATCCATTCATTATCCAACGCTGATTTCAGTATATCACTCAGCATCTGTTGTAGAGAGCCTGTTGGATCTATTGGTAGTTTCAGGTATGTGTTAATGTCTGCCACATGTTCCTCAACTTTTTGATCATAAAACTCCGTGTCCATTAGTACCAGGGCTCCCCCCTTATCTGCTGGTTGTATTGTCAATGTTGGGTTATTTGCCAAATTGTTGATTATGTTTTGCTCTTGCTTGGTTAGATTGTTATGTCTTTTTCTTTTGTAATCCAATCCCTGTAGGTCTTTCCTCACCATGATTTCAAAGGTATCAAGCATCTTATGTGATACTGGTGCTTGGAACACGCTCTTGGGTTTGAATTTCCTGTTGGTGTCTTCGCCTGTACTCTCTGTGGGTTCAATAACATTCTCAAAATAGTGTCTCAATTTTAATGTCCTCATAAATCTAAAAAATGCCCCCTCTGTTTCCAGTTCATTTGTAGTTACAGTTGGAACAAATGTTAGACCTTTGTTTAAGGTTGATGTTTGTTGTTGGGTCAGTGTGATGGAAGATATGTTGATGATCAGATCACTGTTCGTCCGCTCCTCAGTGCTTTTCCGGCCACTTCCTCGCCTTGTTTTCCGCTTGATGTTAATGAGTCGGGTGCTGTTGTTGGCGGTTGTCCTGAATCCTGTTCCTGTGACAAAAAAGACGATGCTTCACTGCTAGTTGTTGCTTGGTTAGTGCTTTCACCGGATATTATGATGCCATCCTGTGTGGCTTTAACCGGTCCTCTGCGTATGGATGTTTCTTTGTCTGTTACAAGGCTTTCCTCTGATGACCGTGCTGATGTAGGTGTTTTCTTCGGTATGTATTGGCGTCGTGCGTATATGTCTGCCCAAGTATAAACCTCGTTGAGCTTATAATCGATGGTATCGCGCTTATACTTTCTGAGTTTTCCTTCTTGTAATTCTTTTTCGTATTTGTCTAGTTTAGTGTTGATACCTTCCAAGCTCATTTCCAGGTATCTGTCTCCATTCTGGCTTCTAGTTCTGTTTTTAGGACGTAGATTTCATCTTCCAATTCCCTTATTGTTTTAGCGAGTTCTTCTATTATTAGGAGTATTAGATCCAAAGAGCATTTGTTAAGGATGCTAAACCATTTCTCCATGAATTTTGAATTAAGGTTGAAACGGAATAACATGGGTTTAATTGATAGACGTAGGCCTCTTGGAATGCGTTTTGCTCGATGGTATTGAATAAGAGTGGAGGCGTGCATCCTTTGATTTAATTGACGGCGTGTCAGGTACTCCAGTTGTTTGAGTTGTTGAGTTACTGATCCCCCATGGACATCCATACTTTTGACTTCCTTGATTAAAGAATACATTTTATCCGCCTGTTCTGTTGTGTAAGCCAATGTGTTGGCTCTGTTATCGGTCATTCCTGTAATGGTTTCAAACTGCATGTTGAGATGATGGGTGCTTCCTTACTAGTTGACTGGGTTAATGAATCAGAATAAATGATGGGCGTAAGGAGCACTCCCTTTTATTCAAGATATTTCTAGTATATCCAATTGTGCTCCGATTTGTCAGGGTAGTCAATCCTGTGGTATAAGTCCAAGTTATGATGGGTTGTTGGGCCCACCAAATCGGGCACTGTGCACTTAGCGCTCCGCGCCTTAATTATACTTTACACACTTTTTAAGATTAGTTGCTTATTTTATTCTTGTTTTACTTTTTTGGTTTGTTTCGATTACTCATGTATTATTACCATTTTTCATAATACGAGCATATGGTACAATTCATCAATTTTGCAAACATTATATCATATATGCATGTTCAGTACTTTGGCTTCAATTATATTTCCACAATAAACCATATACAAAAATTTAACACGTGAGCCCAATGCATTTCGGCGCCGCGATGGTGCCTTCATCAGGGGCGTGTCTGAAAATCAAACATATGAAATAGTGTGAGAATCTTAATTCCATGTAGTTCATGGGGGTATATGGAGCTAAACTCTATTGAAATGTCATACCTGGTATGTGAAACAATTTATATGCCTCACTCGCTGGGTTCAGTGTCCAATCACTGTAAATAATGATGAATAATCTTTGTTGATTATAAGATAATAACTGCATGAGGGTTTTGGACTATATCTCGAAAAAAACTAATTGGAACATACCTGTATGATCGGATATATATGAGGTGGTGATGCCCTTCTATATCATAATAAAAGTGTGTATAGGTCTACTAGTTTCAGCCTTCTTCAGTAGTCGTGAGGCTTTCTTCAGGACAGAAAATTGTGCGGTGGCCAAAAAAGAGGAGTGGGTTTGTCATATGTTTTGCCATTGCATAGGCGAGATCCCTTTTCTGTATTGCTCTTGTGTGCTCCAGGATGCGTTTTGATGACATAAACCACACTCATGACGCACTAATGTCAATACAACCTACTTACAAAAAACACAATTCAGCAGTTGGTTGTGAACTGTATATTAGTTAAATGATGTTAATTTAACTACAATGCCCATAATGCATTGCGTGTAAAAATGTGTATTTAATGCAAAAGTGAAAAGGGACTCACTGTTTGAAATGTTACCGTGAACAAGAATGAAAGGTTCGAAACGCATAGGTCATCGCAGCTAAGAAATAAACGCTGTTGAAAAGTTCCTCGAGTGGAGTGCCATCATTCTTGAACTTTGTGTGGAATATAGTGACGGGATACTGCCTTGATCCCGCTGATGGCACCAGCTCTTGTGCGCCCCCCCTGCGACGAGGCAAGTTGCGAAGTTATGGAAATATACAGGGGAGAGCCCAACGCCATGTCCGCAGCATAGAAAACAAACGGATCATTGATTCAGCCGAACGACGTGAGGGTGCGGGAGAGCGCATCTAAACATACCGCGAGGAGGCGAAAAGCACAGAATCAAGGGCTGTGGGACGGAAAGACGAATGAAACATCCCTCCGCCTGACTGGTTGAGCGCCGACGTGCTGGGTCGGAGGACACTGACACGGCCGGGAGTCTCCCAGGTAAGACTCACTTGGGTGAAGGGAGCACGTCTTTCCAAGGAGGTGTTGTAGCGAGGTGGAAATCAGTTCGGAGGTTATTGACAACCCCAGATGCATGTTTGAAACCCAGTAGAATCGTACTGGGTAAACCCTCCTGACTCGGGGACAGACGCAGACTGCAAGTGTATGAGGATTACAAAAGAACTAACAATATTCCTCTGAATTTTGGACAAACAGTCCCTGACACTACAACAAGCAATATAAGAGCCAGTGAGACTCTTGTTGCTGTTGATTTTTGTTGTGCATCGAACAAAACTAGAAAAAAACAAGCACAAACAATCGACTAAACAAACATCAAGATGGAGGAAAGAAATGCAAAGCGGGCATCTAAAGCGGAAAGTATGTTTAAGAAACCCCCCGCGGCAGTAAAGGTGGAGAGGCAGCAAATAAAAGCGCAACAGTGACACCCTCGAATGCGAAACAACTATTCATCAAATTAGAAAAACTACAGCGCAAGGAAATATCGCGCTCATGGGAGATCATCACACTAGAAAAATATGTTGAATGCGCAATGGTCCCAAGAGGACTACGAAGCTTCACGCTACCTAACCATCCAGACACGCGACCGGAAATGCTGGAAGAATGGGGCAAGAACAACATGGCATGTTCTAAAAACATGTTATTGATAATAATAAAATATGCATGCATTGAAGTAAGCGAACTACATATAGCCATCGCTGATATTGAAAAAGCAATATTAGACTTACAAGAAGACCCCGATGCTGTCAAGAAGATGAGAGCGGACATGGAAAAGAATTTGGACAAACATGAGGATGAGGTTCAAATGAGAAAACAACGAAAGTTCAGAAGGGACGAAGATGATTACAAGTATGGCACAATTTTAACATTTATAGCGGAATTGCAAAAACAACAGGTGATGGACCGAATGAGGATCAATGTCACACATTCAACCCAGTCAAAAGATCTGGGTCCTAATCCATCGTTTTTTTGCACTCCACACCACCCTGGGTTAGACAATGGCGATATGCAAATCAGCTCTGACCCTGTGCCCCATGGGAACAGTCCAGTCCGAACTACAAAAGCCATGTCCTTCCCAGAACGGAATCAAGCATCCGAGGACCGGACCGGTTTCGAGGTAACACCTCTCATCAGCCCAGCTAGCTTGACTCCAGTGGTGTGGAGTGCCTGGGACCCACGTCTGGGCATCCCCAGTACACTTATAGCGGAATTGCAAAAACAACAGGTGATGGACCGAATGAGGATCAATGTCACACATTCAACCCAGTCAAAAGATCTGGGTCCTAATCCATCGTTTTTTTGCACTCCACACCACCCTGGGTGAGACAATGGCGATATGCAAATCAGCTCTGACCCTGTGCCCCATGGGAACAGTCCAGTCCGAACTACAAAAGCCATGTCCTTCCCAGAACGGAATCAAGCATCCGAGGACCGGACCGGTTTCGAGGTAACACCTCTCATCAGCCCGGCTAGCTTGACTCCAGTGGTGTGGAGTGGAAACGATGGATTTGGGCCCAGATCTTTTGACTGGGGGAGTGTGTGACATTGATCCACATTCAGTCCATCACTTGTTGTTTTTGCAATTGCCGCCCTAAGTGCGCTGGGGATGCCCAGACGTGGGTCCCAGGCACTCCACACCACTGGAGTCAAGCTAGCCGGGCTGATGAGAGGTGTTACCTCGAAACCGGTCCGGTCCTCGGATGCTTGATTCCGTTCTGGGAAGGACATGGCTTTTGTAGTTCGGACTGGACTGTTCCCATGGGGCAACAGGGTCAGAGCTGATTTGCATATCGCCATTGTCTAACCCAGGGTGGTGTGGAGTGCAAAAAAACGATGGATTTGGGCCCAGATCTTTTGACTGGGGGAGTGTGTGACATTGATCCACATTCAGTCCATCACTTGTTGTTTTTGCAATTGCCGCCCTAAGTGCGCTGGGGATGCCCAGACGTGGGTCCCAGGCACTCCACACCACTGGAGTCAAGCTAGCCGGGCTGATGAGAGGTGTTACCTCGAAACCGGTCCGGTCCTCGGATGCTTGATTCCGTTCTGGGATCGACATGGCTTTTGTAGTTCGGACTGGACTGTTCCCATGGGGCAACAGGGTCAGAGCTGATTTGCATATCGCCATTGTCTAACCCAGGGTGGTGTGGAGTGCAAAAAAACGATGGATTTGGGCCCAGATCTTTTGACTGGGGGAGTGTGTGACATTGATCCACATTCAGTCCATCACTTGTTGTTTTTGCAATTGCCGCCCTAAGTGCGCTGGGGATGCCCAGACGTGGGTCCCAGGCACTCCACACCACTGGAGTCAAGCTAGCCGGGCTGATGAGAGGTGTTACCTCGAAACCGGTCCGGTCCTCGGATGCTTGATTCCGTTCTGGGAAGGACATGGCTTTTGTAGTTCGGACTGGACTGTTCCCATGGGGCAACAGGGTCAGAGCTGATTTGCATATCGCCATTGTCCAACCCAGGGTGGTGTGGAGTGCAAAAAAACGATGGATTTGGGCCCAGATCTTTTGACGGGGGAGTGTGTGACATTGATCCACATTCAGTCCATCACTTGTTGTTTTTGCAATTGCCGCCCTAAGTGCGCTGGGGATGCCCAGACGTGGGTCCCAGGCACTCCACACCACTGGAGTCAAGCTAGCCGGGCTGATGAGAGGTGTTACCTCGAAACCGGTCCGGTCCTCGGATGCTTGATTCCGTTCTGGGAAGGACATGGCTTTTGTAGTTCGGACTGGACTGTTCCCATGGGGCAACAGGGTCAGAGCTGATTTGCATATCGCCATTGTCTAACCCAGGGTGGTGTGGAGTGCAAAAAAACGATGGATTTGGGCCCAGATCTTTTGACTGGGGGAGTGTGTGACATTGATCCACATTCAGTCCATCACTTGTTGTTTTTACAATTTTAACATTTGCCAAAAAATATGATGTTTATAAAAAACAGTGGAAACAACCCTCAACAGGAACAAATGATAACTCTGCTACAGAAGAGGAATCAGACTGGAGTGAAGGGGAACAACGTCAGCGACAACCAGGAGACCGCAGGTTTAATTTTTTAGACGAGCTTCAAATGCTCCATATGGAGCAACTAGCACCAAAAGCAACATCACAGAGAGGAAGATTCAATCGGACCCGAGGAAGAGGGAGAGGATACTCTCAGTCAAAAAAACAGGGCGCAAAACCAGGAGAAGCAGAAAACCAAAGCGGAGGATACAATCTGAGGAACAGAACAATAGTGAAAAAATGAGATCAAGGAACAAGAACTCTAACAAAAACCAGAAACCTCCTGACCTGGTCATAAACTTATCCAGATACACTCTAACAAAAAGTGAAAACGACCTACTTAACAAGGGATTAACTTTCTGCCCCGAAATACACCAGGAAATCACCAATACTAAAATCGACCTGTACAAATATATAAGAAAGCTGAAGTTGAAAAAACACTTTAAAAGATATCCCAAACCTCCTAATAACCTGCGAGGAGACAAAGATGAAGACAACCAAGCGCATTTCCATATACAGGAAATTCCACAACTTCGGACTGCATATGAATTGGCGAATGAGACCATCAGTACCCAAATTGGAAATACTCAAATCTTAGGAGAAATGGCAGTAACTACAAACAAATCTCCAAAAACAACGTTTAAACCTCCATCCAAATTTTGCCCAACTCTGTACCCGGGAAACAAGATAGATATCTATCAGGACCTAATATTGGGGGAGATTGACAAGATGACCAATGTAAGTCATAAGGGAATTGAAAATCTCACCAAAAAAAAACGACTGGCCATACAATCTCTCAAATCAAACAATAACATTGAGATCAAACCCGCTGACAAAGGGGGAAACATTGTCATCCAAGAAAAAACAGATTACATCAATGAGGCAATGAGACAACTAGAAGACACCTCCAAATACACTCTGCTTGAAAGAAATCCGATAAAAGAATTAACAACTGATCTGAGAAACAAACTAGAAATTTGGAAAAAGGCTGGCCTAATTACCGAACAGGAAAGAAGATACCTGATGGTAGACAATCCAACTGTCCCAACCATATACTTTCTTCCGAAAGTACATAAGACACTTAACAAACCACCAGGGAGGCCAATAATTTCTAGCTGCGGAAGTCTGTATGAAAACGTGTCAGTGTATTTGGACAACTTCATTGCCCCCATAGTACCCACACTAACATCATTTATTAAAGACACAGGGGTCTTCTTGCGAATTTTATACAACACCGAATGGCAACCAAACTACTTTCTAGTAACGATCGACGTTGTATCGTTATATACCTCCATAGACCATGAAATTGGTCTCAAGGCAATTCAATATTTCCTCCAACAAAGATCAGTCAACCTTTATGAACATTCGAAGATGCTCATACAGATGATAACACTCTGTCTGTATAATAATATCTTCATCTTCAACAAGAAAACATATGCACAGCGCTGTGGAACTGCCATGGGAGTTTCCTTCTCCCCAAGCTACGCTAATCTCATGATGGGGTGGTGGGAGAGGTGTGTAGCTTGGGGAGAAGAAAACGACCAACATATGGCTAACGTAGCGTTATGGCTCCGTTTCATAGACGACCTCTTTTTGCTCTGGAGAGGCACTGAACAAGAATTCAAAAACTTCTTTGAAATTCTAAACACCAATACAGTGGGACTAAAATTCACCTATAACATCAGTCCAAGAGAAATTGAATTTCTGGATACCTGAGTATATGTGAAAGACAACAAACTGGAGACAACTGTCCATCGTAAAAAAACAGCAACCAACAGTCTCTTACATGGACAGAGTTTTCATCCAACCAGTTTGAAGAAAGGTATCCCTTATCGTGAACTACTAAGGATGAAGAGGAACTGCTCTGAAGAAAGTGAAATGGAGCGAAAGTTTGAAGATACAAAAATTAGTTTTCAGCAGAGAGGATACAAAAGAACTGATATCAAACGAGGGGAAATAGCAGCCAGGAACAGAAATAGACATGAAATGCTAACTTCACCTAACAAAACCTTGCTTGGTAAGAGAAAAAACTTAAACTATGACATGACGTCGAATACAAATGAGATAGAAATAACAACAACAGAGGAACAACCAAGAATGATAATCAGGTACACTAAGGAGAGCTTCAAAATAAGAAAAATCATGACAAAGTATTGGCATATTCTAAAAAAAGACATTGACATTGGGAATGAAATAGGAGACAGACCATCGGTCACATACAAAAGAGCACCTAATTTGTCAGATCATCTTGTGCACAGCCATTTCGAATTGCGAAAAGACAAAACTTGGCTAGGATCTAAACAAACAGGATTTACAAAATGCCTAGTATGCAAGGCCTGCAGAATTGGAAAAAATCAAAAAAATCTGCTGGAACCCTCGGGAAGAAAATTCGAAATAAAACAACAAATCGCGTGTGAAACTTCTTTTGTTGTATATCTACTCCAATGTCAGTGTGGCAAAAGATATATTGGGAGTACGACATGCCCTTTAAAATAACGCATCCTGGAGCACACAAGAGCAATACAGAAAAGGGACCTCGCCTATGCAATGGCAAAACATATGACAAACCATCCTGGATATACCTGGACAAACATGACATATTCAGGTCTGGCAGCAATGCCTCCCAATGAGCGTGGAGGGGATAGGAAATTGCAATTAAGAAGACTAGAGTCAAAATTAATTATGAAATTTAAAACTATACAACCGATGGGACTCAATACAGATGCGGAACTTCATGTACATCTGTAATAGATTGGACTGATGCTTGTATAATTCGATGCACAAAATTGCCTTGTTAATAATCTTGAATCTCACACAGCAACATTATTCCAGCCATTAGTGGTATTCAGTAACGGTGGACAGGGCACTCAGCCCAAGAAACATCGAATAACACCTAACTTGCCAAATCACAGTAGTTGTCTTATCAAGAGTGAACTTATGCACTACACAACACTGTGGATATAAATGACCACACAGGGTGTAATCCTCACCGTTACACCACACAAAGCTGGTAGAAAGACTCTCACTGATACACCATATGGCAACATATACACCA